>NC_080675.1:170911446-171220480 GCF_030445035.2 Dasypus novemcinctus | reverse complement strand
TACCATTTACAACAGCATCAAAAATATGAAATACTTAGGGATAATTCTGACAAAAGATATGAAAGACCTATAAACTAAAAACTACTGAGAAAAATTAAAGAAGAACTAAATAAATGGAGAGATATATCTTATTCATGAATTGGAAGACTCAATATCATAAAGAAAACTCTCTGCAAATTGATCGATTAAATTCAATACAATCTCTATAAAAATCCCAGATGCGATTATTTTTTAGAAATTAACAACCTGATTTCACAACTCATATGGAAATGCAAAGAACCTAGAATAGACAAAATAACTTAGAATGAGAAGAACAAAACTGGAGGACAAATACTGCCGGATTTCAAGACTTATTATAAAGCCACAGTAATGAAAACAGTGTATCCTGGTATCAAGATAGACAAATATGGGAAGCGGACTTGGTGCAGTGGTTAGGGCGTCTGTCTACCACATGGGAGGTCTGCAGTTCAAACCCCAGGCCTCCTTGACCCGTGTGGAGCTGACCCATGCGCAGTGTCGATACGCGCAAGGAGTGCCCTGCCATGCTGGGGTGTCCCCCGCATAGGGGAGCTCCACGCGCAAGGAGTGCGCCCTGTAAGGAGAGTTGCCCAGCACGAAAGAAAGTGCAGCCTGCCCAGGAATGGCGCCGCACACACGGAGAGCTGACACAACAAGATGACGCAACAAAAAGAAACACAGATTCCCAATGCTGCTGATAAGGGTAGAAGTGGTCACAGAAGGAACACACAGCGAATACACAGAGAACAGACAACTGGGGCAGGGGGGAAGGGGAGAGAAATAAATAAGTCTTTGGAAAAAAAAAGATAAATATATCAGTGAAAACTTCTGTTCCTCAAAAGACACTCTAGGGAAGTAGATGTGGCTCAAGTGATAAAGGCCTTCCCCTACCATATGGGAGGACCCAGGTTCAATCCCTGGGACCTCCTGGTGAAAAAGAAGAGAAAGCATGCCTGTGCAGTGAGCCAGTGCCCACACAGGGAGCTGAGCGCCCACGTGGTGAGCCGAGTACCCACGTGAGCACCTGTGTGGTAAGCCAGTGCCTGCATGGTGATCCAGTGCCCATGCAACTGAGTTAAGAGAGAGATGAAGGGTGAGTCAAAGCAAAGTGTAGCAGACACCAGGAACTAAAGTGGCGCAATTGACAGGGGACCTCTCTCCACATCAGAGGTTCTCAGGATCAAATCCCTCTGAATCCTAGAGGAGAAAGACGAGGAAAACACAAAAAAAGAGAGAAATAGATACAGAAGATCACACAGCACATGGACACAGACAGCAAAAAACAGCAGGATGGGGGAGGGGGAGGAGGAAAATAAATAAATCTTTAAAAAAAAGAAAAGATACTCTAAGGGAAGCAGATGTGGCTCAAGTGATTGGGCTTCCATCTACCATATGGGATGACCCAGGTTCTATCCCTGGGGCCTCCTGGCAAAGGTGTGCTCATGTGGCAAGCCACACAGGAAGATGATGACACAACAAAAGAGAGGCGAAGGGAAGAGTCAAGGCAAGATGCAACAGAAACCAGGAACTGAGGTGGCTCGAGTGATAGGGAACCTCTCTCCACATTGGAGGTCCCCAGGATTGAATCCCAGTGAATCCTAGAGGAGAAAACGAGAAGACAAAAAGAGAAAGAGACACAGAAGATCACACAGCAAATGGACACAGACAGCAAAACAACAACAGGGCAGGGGGAGGGGAAAAAAAAAAGACACTCTAAGAAAATTAAGTGATAGTCCACAGACTTGGAGAAAATATTTCTAAACCCTATCTCTCATAAAGTACTTATATCCAGAATATTTTTTAAATCCTCAAAACGTAATCATAAGACAAGAAATAATGTAAACTGTGGATGGTAGTTAATAGTATAATTATAATAATTATAAAATAATTTGTAAAATTTGATATACAAAAATAATAATATTGTTTCACCAATTGTAACAAAAGTACTACACTAATGCAAAGTGTTAACAACAGGGAAATCTGGGTGTGAAGAGGGATATATGTACCTTCTGACTGACTTTTCCATAAACCTGTAACTTCTCTAATAAAAAAAAATAACCCAATTAAAAATCGGCAAGAGGAGCCGGTATAGCTTAGTGGTTGAGCGCCTGCTCTGAAGGTACAAGGTTCTGGGTTCAATCCCCAGTACCTCCCCCCTCAAAAAAACAAGGAAAAACAAACAAAATTTTAAAACCTGCAAAAAAAAACAGGCAAGAGATTTGTATAAACACTTCAAAGAAGATATACAGATGGCAAATAAGCACATGAAAAGATGCTCAATGGGAAGCAATGTGGCTCAAGTGATTGGGCTCCCATCTACCATATGAGAGGTCCAGGATTCGATTTCTGGGGCCTGAAGGCAAGCTGGCCCATGTGGCGAGCTGGCCTGAGTAGAGAACTGGTGCAGCAAGATGACCAAACAAAAAGAGACACTGAGGAGAAACAATAAGAGACGCAGCAGACCACTGAGGTGAGGTGGCGCAAGAGATTGAGCACCTCCCACTCCGGAAAGTCTTTAGGATCTTTTCCCAGGGCCGCCTAAAGAAAAGACAAGCAGACACAGAAGAACGCACATAAAATCTTAAAAAAAAAAGGCTCTTAATATCACATAGTGAAACACAAATTAAAATCACAACGACATACCATGACACGTTATAGAAGGTCTAAACTCAAAAAGATAGACTGTACTGAGTGTTGTTAAGGATGTGAAAGTAACCACCAGTTTGGAAAACAGTTTGGGAGTTTCTTAAAAAGTTAAGCATAGGGAAGCAGATGTGGCTCAACCAAATGGGCTCCCGTCTATCATATGGGAGGCCCTGGGTTCACCTCCCAGGACCTCCCCGTGAAGGCAAGCCAGCCTGCGCCGGCGGAGAGCTGAGAGCCCGCACCTGCGGAGAGCTGCTGACAGCCTATGCCCACGGAGAGCTGGTGCAGCAAGATGACGCAACAAAGGGAGACAAGAAGACACAGAAGAACGCGCAGTGAATGGACACAGCAGACAGCAAGCAAGTTGTAGGGGGTGCAGGGACATAAATAAATACAATAAATCTTAAAAAATAAAAGTCTATAAAAAAAAGTTAAGCATATACTTACCATATGATTCTGCAATTCCATTCCTATATAACTTACCCAAGAAAATTAAAATTTGTTTTCACATGAAAATCTGTACTTGAATAGTTAAAGCATCTTTATTTTTAATTGCTTTAAGCAGGAAATGACACAAATGTATTTCAGTGGATGGATAACGAACTATGGTACAGCTATGCAAAGGAATACTACTGAGCAATAGAACAGTACAATAGTAGATATGCCCAAAATGGATGAAACTCAAATGCATTAGGCTCAGTGGAAGAAATCAGATACAAAAGGCTGTATACAGCATGATTTAATTCATATGTCCTGAAAAAGGCAGAATTATAGGTACAGAAAGTAAATTACATAAATCTGAGTTTAGAAGCACTTTAGCTCATCCCAATCATCTAACATAGCACCGTGGTGTACTCACCAATTCATCTGTCTCCCTCATTAACCTATAACCTTCGGCCTAGGGCTCAGCACAGTGGTTGGTGCATGACCACTCAACAGATGTTTATTTAGTGCAGTATTTCATTGCCTTGCCCTGGGCCACACACTTAGTACTGCTGGTCCTCTTCCAGGCCCTTCTCTCCTCAAAGGATGTGTAATCTGTGGGGCCAAGGGGATGCCACACCTTGACTCCTCTTTGTAGCATATGTACCATGTTCAGGTTACCTGAACCTCTGGAGTTTCCTACGCAAATGACACCAGGACCGGCATGAACCCTTTTCCTGGCTCTATCCTGAGGGCAGGACCAGCTGCCAGTGTGAGCAGCCCTAGACCTGAGAGGTGGACAAGGCACGGCCGTTTGCAGAGGTCTAAGCAGAACTTGGACGGTCTGGAGGATTCACACGTTGTATGCAAGGTCGTTGGGTAGGTCTGAGCCACAAATGGGAGGAGAAGGAGGTGGGAAAGAACTGGAGGCCTGCTCTCCCCACCATGCCACATTCCAGTGAGGCAGTACAAGGACTCCAAGAATTCTGAAGCAAAGCTGGCCCTCTAGATCATTAGGAAGATATATTTATCAAGATAGGAGAACAGAACATATTTTACTTAATTTAGCTTCATTTATAACTTTTTAAATGTTATACATATGGTATGTGGGTCTCCAAATGTTCTCTAACCCTAGCCTGTAATCGTTAGGGGTAGGCCTGAAAAGGGAATAAAGATGACAAAACTAGGTGTCCTTAATTCGTGGTCAAAGGGGATACATTTTATAATGTAACGGTGGGACTCCATGTCTTCAAGACCCACAGAACGAATGTTCAATATGCAATTTCATTGCAATATATTTTAAGCTATTTTTTCTATTAGAGAAGTTGTAGGTTTACAGAAAAATCGAACAGAAAATAAAGAGTTCCCATATACTGTCTCCTGCAGTTTTTCCTTTTATTAACTTTGCATTAGTGTACCTTTGTTACAATAGATGAAACAATATTAATATAATTATACTATTATAGTCCATATATTATATTAGGAGTCACTGAGTTGTACGGTCCTATTTTTAAAAAATGTTAATTCTAGTAACATATACAATATAAAATTTCCCCTTTTAGGCACATTCAAATACATAATTCAGCGTTAATGTAACCTATTTTTTATCCCCACTTTGCTCATGTTGACCTTTTACGATTTCCTCAGGTAATAAATTTCTTTCAGTGTTCAACAACCCTAACAGAAAATTCTCTCCCTTTACCCAACTCTAAGGATAGGGATAAACCTCAAGAATTGGCTTATCTAGTCTTCACCAGACTTCGAGCTGATGTTAACGCAGAGTCACTTGAGAAGGGAGATGATTAGGCCCCTCAGCCCTCAAGCAAAGGCTCAGGGAGCTCCTGGGATGGGAAGACCGCTTCGGGATCCCACTTGGGGTTGTTGGATACCTCGAATCTGCGGGAGGGCGAGGGGCGCCCCAGAAACGCCTGTTAGCGAGACGTGCCTCCGCGAAGGGTAGGCGGCCCCAGAGGAAAAGAAGAGTCCCGGCCCCCGTGGCACGCAGCTACTACCGCTGAGATTTTGTTTCACAGGGCCCAGCGGCATGGCGTCGCCCTAGTAACCGCCACTTCCGGCCTGGACCGGAAGCCCGCGAAATCGCTCTCCCGCAGGCGCGTCCACCCCCGCGGGGGCAGCGGGACTCAGCCCCGCCCACCCGGCGGGCCCCGACCGCTCCGCGGGGACGGTGGTGGTTTCCCGGCGCTGTGGTCCCACGACCGAACCCGGTGCAACGCGGGGACGTGGCCTGGGCGCCATGGATGCCTTCGTGCGTTTCACCAACCAGACCCAGGGCCGGGACCGACTCTTCAGGTGAGTCAGGTGCCAGAGGCCCCCGCCCCTTTCCCGTGCCCACCCGGAACCAGGCGCTCCGAGACGGAGGTGAAAAGCCTGTGGACGGAGCTGAAAGGACGCCGCCAGCTCCCAGGGAGGGAATTTGGTTCGCGAGCCCTTCCTCGCCGTAAATTCATCGGGGCTGGGCCGTTCGCACCCGCGTCCGGTGCTGAGCCCCTGTGCCTGGCCCTCCTGTCGCCTCCGGGGGCGCCCACTGTGCCGTCGTCAGTCGGTCCTTGCCCTCCCACCGTTTTCTGGGTAGAAAACGGTTCCTGCTCAGCATTCTCCTGGGATATACTTAAACAAACGAAAACCAAAGCACTTTCGGCTGACATTTGTGCCTAGAGAAGCAAACCACTTGGTTTTGGCCTCAAATTGAAATGTGGAGAGATGGAAATTTTACCTTCTTTATTTTCCACGATTGCCCTGTCTCCCTCATCGAGATGCTGTGAAAAACAGTGAATCTGTGAAATAGTTTTGTGAAATGTAAAACATAATACATTATAGAGGGAGCGGATGTAGCTCAGTGGTTGAACGCCAGCTTGCCATGTACGAGGTCGTAATGTCTCAATGAACAGACCAGCATTCATAAAATAAAGCCTTGTTTTCCGACCCACTGCTATTATTAGACCAAATCTGAGAAAGGAAGATTCAGCGACATGACCAGATTGAGTTCCCTTGCCAGTAGCACACTTAAAAGAGAGAGAAGAGGGGGGAATTAAATAAATAAATCTTAAAAAATAAAATAAAAGAGAGAGAAGAAATTGTTTAGGATCCTTGTCTTCCCTTTTTTCTTCTAATAACAAGTTCACCATTTTAGAAAATGTGCCACCTCTTTATTGAGAATAATAATTTATAGCATAAAGGAGTTCAAATGTAGTTTCAGGAAAGTAGGAAAGAGGCATTTACTTTGTTAAGTGAATTTCCAAATGCATTTGGATTTTTGACTGTGATATAAAGTTTCCAGTTTATTTCTGCCAGTAAAGAATTGTGGTTTGTATGCATGATAATAATTACTCTATTAATATGCAGTATTTATGAAACGGGAGTACATTGTATTTTATATGAAATGCTATTTCATTTTGAAAGACAACTATAAGAACATATCTGTACTTATGTACTGGTATGTTTTTGGTTCTTTAATTTATAGAAATTAACTGTGGACTTTTCATTTGGTTCTGGTTTCAGTTTGTGTCCTCTCACATAGGTAGCAGATTAACTGCATGATAGAAAAGTTCATTTTAGAAGTCTGAAAATCATTAAAGAGTATGGATCCTTACTTAACATGAGGGAATATTTTCTGTAGTTTCCTATTTCACTACATCCATTTCTCTGTGCCAGCAAAAGGCCTTTTTGGGGGAAGGAGAGAAGGCTGTTCATTGCAGTATTGCAGTTTTCTTTCATTACTGTCGTGTTACATTTCCATCATGTGTTCTGTCCTTTGGCTCTTATAAGAGCTACTACCTAAGAAACTGTCTTGGAAGCTTTGCAGTCCTAAGACATTTTTCTTTTTCCCTTACTCATGAATCAAGTTTGGTTTGATTTCTAAATTATTCTTCTCATGTTTTTTTTCCATTACAGAGCCACTCAATACACATGCATGTTGCTTAGATATTTGTTAGAGCCTAAAGCTGGCAAAGAGAAGGTGATAATGAAGCTCAAGAATCTGGAGTCCAGTGTGAGCACTGGCCGTAAATGTAAGTACCCTGTCTCTTGAGGGACAGTGGCTCTTGGTTTAGAATCTTCAGCCTCAGACCCCGTAAATCTCAAAACACTTTCTAGGTCATCAGTTTCAGGTGAATCAGGTTTTTTGATGAAGTCAACCGGTTAAGCTGCCCTCATGGAACAACAGGCCAAAAGAGGTTGATGGTTTTGCTGCACACCATTCACAGCCACCCTTTTGTGTTCACATTTGGTACTTAATCATAACGGTACGTTAGTTCACTTTTAGTTCTTACAATCACAAAATGTTTCGGCAAGCCCAGCCATGAGCATCTGGCTCCCAGGAGTTCTTTGTGCTCTGTAGAAGAACAGCATAGCTATTTCCTGGGCCATCTGTCTTTTCCCTTCTTCTCTTGAGGAACTACTAGAAGAACTGGATATGTACATTGTCTTAGACTTTGTGTTGTGGTTTCATATTAAAGACAAAAAGTAAAGTATTTTGCACTCATTTAATTCACCTTCATGATAGATCATGCTGGGAAATCCCATACTTTTAATAGCAGTTGCTTGCCTGACTCCTGGTTGTTTGGTGAGAATCTGATGTTGCTACAGTAGGCAAGCAGAGGTATTAGGCTGGAATGCAGATCAAATATTGCTCAATCAGTGATTTTCGAGTACCTACTTACAGGTTTAGTCCTGAGCTTTATGGGAGAAATAGGATGACATGGTATAAATAATGATATGAAATTTAGTGCCATATCATGTTGGCTGGAGTAAATTTAGTTGACTGGAGTAAAGGAGAAGAAAGATGTTTTGGAGGAGGTAGAACTTGAGGTAAGGCTAGAGAGAGAAGGAAGAAGAGAGTTCTTGCAGGTTGGTTTCTTCTAGCAAAGGCTCAGAGGTATAATGAGCAAACCATTATGTTGGAGGGTCAACAAGGAAACTAGCTTGACAGAGAAGATTTAAGTTGTCAAGTAGACGGATGGGAAAGGTGAGTGAGCGTGTCTGGATGGCTTTGAAGACCTAGATTAGAAATTCTGTTTTAGATTCTTTAGAATGTTGGTGCTCAAAGATCCTTTAGAGGTCACTAGTCTCTGAAGACCTGAAGTGGATTATCCAGGGCCACTCAGCCAGTTAGTAGAAAAGCCAGACCTGGAACCCAAGATTATCGATAACATATACTGTTTTGTGTTATTTTTGATAAAAGAATATGAAACATTCCTCTGAGATTATAAATGTCCTGAGGGCAGCTATTTCGGAGGCCTTACTGAGTCTGATGTAAAGTACTTCTTTTGTGTGTATCCTCCATAATTTGAGGTATAGTATAACTCATTCATAGTAGATGCTCAATAAATATTTGTTGATTGATGCATCCCTGATTGATTTACTGAATTACATGCTGACAAAAGGGCATGTCATTGTAGTGGTTGATTTAATTCAACTGTTAGTCGCATAGGACAATACTGTTAAGTGACTTATCATTAAATCCTACCATCTCTACTCTTGTCTTCTCAGTGGTAAGGAGCCAAAGGGTGTTTGAACCAGAAAAATGGCTAAATGAAAATGGTGTTTTTTTTAAAAAAAAGTCTTTTGTCTGAAAAGTAAACAAAATATGAGGCATCAAAACTTTCTGAAAGAATGTTACATCTGGAGTTCATGTTATCATAGCACCTTCCTTCTAAAGAACTGTAGCTGGTAATATTCAAATGTAACAAATCAAATATATGATTGACTTTACCTCGAGTATGCTGTGAGTTAATGTTAAGGTATTCACTGGAGTGGAAGAGAAATTTAAAGAGTCACTGTCTTTTGTGCCTTCCAGGATCATTTTAGGCATCCTTAACCTAAGTTCTTCTCCCTTCCTGTGCAATGTCTGAGCCTCAAATGGCAGTTGTTAAAAAGCCAGCGCTGGCTCCTCACCTGGATACAGGGATTCTTCTGTCTTCCCATTACATACTAATAAAATAACTGTTAACCAATGTGGTTCTTCTTGCAGGGTTCAGACTAGGCAATGTGGTCCATGCTGTCCAGGCGACTCAGCATAGTTTTCAGGCCACCGACCTAGTATCCTGCTTATGCCTAACACTAGCCAACCTGAACCGTGCGATTTATTTCATCTGTGACACCGTCCTCTGGGTGAGGAGCGTAGGGCTCTCCTCTGGCATCAGGAAAGAGAAATGGCGAATGTGGGCTGCCCGCCACTACTACTATTCTCTCCTGCTGACCCTGGCCAGGGATCTGTATGAAATCTCCCTGCAAATGGAAAAGGTTGCACATGACAGGGCAAAAAGGGAGAAATCACTCTCCCAGAATCCTTTTGGGTACAACGTGGCTGATGAAGAAACAGACTGGCTTCAGTCCCTTCTCCTTCTCTTATTCCGATCTCTGAAGACGCACCCTCCCTTGCTCCTCGACACGGTGAAGAACCTCTGTGATATCCTGAACCCTTTGGATCAGCTGGGGATCTGTAAGTCCAATCCTGGCATCATCGGACTGGGAGGTCTCGTGTCCTCTATCGCGGGCATCATCACTGTGGCATATCCTCAGATGAAGCTCAGGACCCGCTAAGGTGCTTTTAGGCTGAGGACTACCACCTGCTTTAAAAGATTACCTCTTAGTGAAATAGACATTTGCATTAATCACAGACCTGTCATACTGTGCTTACGGACTTGTTCACATGAGCATTTAATGACATGTGACATGAGCAGAAGTGGGGCCAAGAAGGGAGGAGAAAGAGTGTGAAGATTTCTGTGTATTTTGGGGGGAAACTGGAGGAATTTCTGACTTTCTGAATAGTTTCCCTTCCTTTAATATTTACTGAGCATCTCTTATGCATATAGTAGAAGCTTAGTGTTTGTCAAATGAATAAAAATTGACAGAGACCCAATCAGACTAATAACTAGAGGCTTAAAACAGCACGCTCAGATCTATTAGAGACTCCCTTTTTTCTCTGATCAGTTATTCCCCTCCTCCTGCACAGAAGTCAGTGGCAGGATGGAGGAGAGCTGGGCTTGCAGCCTCTTAACTTGCACACCTGTCCTTGCTCTGTCCAGACGCAGAATCAGAAAAGTACCAGGCACCATCATGTTATAGAGAATGACTGTAAGGAGGGACCTTTATAGCAACTAGGCAAAATCAGAAGCAGACAGAAGGGATTTGAAGTAAACAGAATGTGGATGGCCTAACAAGAAAAGGATAACTGAGGCTGAGAAAGTTGAAATGATTTACATTCAAGACCAGGGCCTCATTCCTCTGATTCTCAATCCAGTGTTCCTTCCATGACGTATCAGAGCCCTCCTGTTTGAGTCGAAGTGTAAGACTCCAGAATCCTGTGCTTTTTGCTTCTTACCTTCCATTGGTCAGTAATTTGCAATCTGGTCTATGAAAATTAAAGCCATATAGATTTACTAGCTAGATTATTTTGTTTAAAATTCTATAATGCTAGATTAATTTGCATCAAAATTTACACAGTTAAAAATTTCAGGGTCCTCGGAAAGCCTTAGCCCCTCGGGACACGGTCCCTGGCCCGGGCTGCCTGGGGGAGGGCACAGCACTGGGCAGGGAGGAGGTGCTGGTGCTCGCTGAGGCCACTGAGCCTGGAGGGGCAGGGTGGGCGGCCGGGGTGGCTGGATGAGCGCCTTGGCCGCGGCGTCGCAGTGGCCGTCCCATTAAACCTCCACTCTGTGCACACACACACACAAATTTCATGAATGCTCTGTGAGTATAGGAGAGCCACAATTTTCTGTGATAAGACTTTCATATTTATAGGATGGTTGGCAGAGGTAGAAAAGAGCAGTAAGGGATCCATGAAGAGGACAATGGAATATTGAGTTAATGCCATTTACTCATGTTCCTACTTCCTGACTTGGGTGCTAGGTTCTTATTTGTGATTTCAGATCCTTTCCATGAAGAGAAGTGGGGTGGAGAAATAGGATGCCTCCACGTAGGAGGCTAACATCAGGCCTACCA
Organism: Dasypus novemcinctus; assembly: GCF_030445035.2. Lineage (NCBI taxonomy): Eukaryota > Metazoa > Chordata > Mammalia > Cingulata > Dasypodidae > Dasypus > Dasypus novemcinctus. The sequence goes on along the minus strand of NC_080675.1, from coordinate 171,209,431 downwards.
GGGACACCATCTCACTCACCTGAATGGAAATGAGACAAGAAATGTGCACTAAATAAATTAAATTTCCCATAAATGTGATTGAGATTCTTAAAAGCTAGACTCAGATGCTTGGTTCTCTATTTTTTAAATTATCCACCAAGACAAGGGATTTGCGAAAGAACATTTTGGGAATTTTAAGAGAAATGAAAGATGCTAGATCAGGGCAAATAAAAAGTTAAAATAACTATTTTTTTACCTAGTCTAGATTCTCTACTGTAATACAGATTAATTTTGTCTAATAAATTTTTAAACAATTGATTCCATGTATCTGTGAATGTGTTCCGAAGAGTTCAAAGAAAGCAATTCACATTAGGGAAATGCAAACCAAAACCACAATGAAAAGATGTACTATGTTGATGATGGGGGGTGGGTATGGAAAGAGTGTGCCAAATGTACACCATAGACCATGGTTGGTGGTAATAGTCTGATGATATTATCTCATAATCTGTAAAAATATTCCACCACGATATGGTGTGTTGGTGAAGGGGTGTTGTGTGGGAATTCTTCACGTGTGCATGATTGTTTTCTAGGTTCACAACTTCTATAATAAAAATATATTTTTAAAAAAAGTAACAGGGTGGGTTGGGGGAAAAATACACCAAATAGAAGATATGGACTATAGTTAGAAGTAATGTTTTGACACTGTTCTTTCATAATTTGTAACAAATGTTTCACAGCAATGCAAGGTGGTGGTGGGGTGATGTATGGGAACCCTGTATGAGGTTATGCTTGTTTTGTAAGTTCACAGTTTTTACTATATACTTATCATTTGTGTATGTTTATATATGAATGATACACTTCAATAAAATTAAAAAACAGAGAAACCCCCACCACAATGAGATGCCCCCTGTTGTGGTTCAGAGCTGTATGCTCCCCAGAGAAACATGTTCTTAAACTTAACCCACTCCTGTGAGTGTGAACCCAATGTAAGTAGAGCCTTTTCATGAGGTTGCTTCAGTGAAGGTGTGGCCCACCTCAATCAGAATGAGTCTTAAGCCTGTTACTGGAGTCCCTTATAGGTGGAATGAAATTCAGACAGAGAGAGAAAGCCACAGGAAGCAAAAAACTGAAGGCCAATGGACCCTGTAAGAGAAGGGAGGGATGTGCACTGCCCTGTGACAGAGGAGCAAGAGATTAAGGCTCACCAGCAGCCAGCCTCAGAAAGCCAGTCTTTAGGAAGGAAGCATCATCTTGATTATGCCTTCATTTGGACTTTTTCCCAGCCTCAAAACTGTGGTCTAATAAATTCCCATTTAAGCTGACCTATTGCATGGTATTTGCTTGAACAGCCAAAGGAGACTAAAACACCACACCCACTAGAATAGCTTTTATTAAATAAGTAAGTGCTGGTGAGGATGTGCAGAAACCTTCATATATTTGTTAGTGGGAATGTAAAACGGCAGCTGCTGTTGAAACAGTTCCTCAAAAAGCTAAACATAGAAATACCATTTGACTTGGTAATCTCACTTCTAGGTACATATCCAAAAGAATTAAAGCTGGGACCCAAACATATTTGTACACCAATGTTCATATTCACAAAAGCCAAAAGGTGGAAGCAACCCAAGTGACCAAAAAAAGAATGAAATTCTTACACATTCCACCACATTGATGAAACTTGAAGACATCATGTTGACTGAAATAAGTCAGACACAAATGGGCAGATATTAAATGAAATAGCTAGAATATGCAAACTCATAAAGACAGGAAGTAGAGCACAGGTAACCAGAGGTGGGGGGCAGGGGGAATTAATCCGTAATGGATGTAGGAGTCTGTTTAGGATAATGGGAAAGTTCTGGTAGTGGATGGTAGTTAGGGTAGGGCAACCTTGTTGCTGTGATTAATCCCACGGAATGGTATGCATGGGAGTGGTTGGGATGGGAAAGAGCAACTAAAGAGACAATGACAGGGAAGTGGACTTGGCCCAATGGATAGGGCGTCCACCTACCACATGGGAGGTACGCAGTTCAAACCCCGGGCCTCCTTGACCTGTGTGGAGCTGGCCCATGTGCAGTGCTGATGCGCACAAGGAGTGCCGTGCCATGCAGGGGTGTCCCCTGTGTAGGGGAGCCCCACATGTAAGGAGTGTGCCCTGTAAGGAGAGCCACCCAGTGCAAAAGAAAGTGCAGCCTGCCCAAGAATGGCACCCACACACGGAGAGCTGACACAGCAAGATGACACAACAAAACGAAACACAGATTCTCAGGGCCGCTGATAAGGATAGAAGTGGTCACAGAAGGAACACACAGTGAATGGACACAGAGAGCAGACAAGTGGGGGGGGGGCGAGGGGGAAGAAATAAATAAAAGAGACAATGACAGTTAAATGCAATGCATGATCCTGGATAAGATCTAATGAGGACAAAAGGCTCAAAAAAATATTATTGGGACATATGAAAAAATTGGAATGTAGACTAAGCTTTATATCAGTGTTCAATTTCTTGAGCTTAACTGCACTTAAAGTGATTACATAAGTGGATATTCTTGGTAGTAAATGTACACAGAAGTATTGTTCAGGAGTAAATGTATACAACTTACTCTCAAATATTCAGAAGATAGAATAATATGGCAAAATGTTAAAATTGGTGGGATGGGGAAGGAAAAAACTCCACCTCTCAAGCTGCTGCTGGAAAACTGACTCTTCCCTTTCCCCTTGGGACTCCCCTAGACCCTTTCACCACTTCTCACCTCTCACCCACATTCTGGGCAGCCAGCTGAAGCGGCCAGAGGATTGGCCTGGCTCCGGCTTCCGGGCACGGAGCCCTCTTCTCCTGGCCCAGAGCCACTACTCCAAAGGCTGAAAACTGCCCTCTGACCCAGGCTGATCTCTGGACACAGCCTCACAGATAACTGGTTCTAATTGTTGAACTGAGGGCAGAGGCCACTCTTTAGATGTGTTTTCCCTCCCTTTCCAGGCTGTTTTATATTTTTCAAGCCCAAGTTGGATAACTAAGTATAGCACATTTATTCCTCCTTTTGGAGGCTCTCTGCTTGCTGTCTCTTCCCTTCCCTGACTTCCTGTTCCCTCTTTTACCCTATCACAGAATCAAGTCTGTATCATAAAGCACTGTTTCCCCCACCCCTTGCCTCTTCCCCTGTTGCCCACAGCATACAACTTAGCAGACAGACAACAATAGATACAGCTCTACCAACAACAAGGAAAATAAGGCTTGTCCTCCTCTTTTCCATTTTAATTAATGAGAGACCCTTGTTAGTCTGAAAATTATGACTTACACCACAGTCCCCCATTATCTCTGAAGCCAGAAAGTAGATTTTTGGGCCCCTGCCTGATTCTTTACTGAGGAAGGGATGGGCAGCGATAGTGCTTGGTTTTCTGGGTGCTGTTGATCAGAAAACAGAATCTTGGTCAACACTTCTTCAGACTTAAGAGAACACAATCCAGTTGACTGTCCCACTGCACATTCAGGTGGCACCTTAGGCCAAGTAAAGTTCAGTCAACTTTCTTGAATGCTAGGAATTTATAGAGACTGAAACTGCTGCCTTAGAGGCTGGCTTGCTGAGGACTGAACCCCCAGCTCTGGTTCTCTTTTTCACTGAGAGCAATTTTATGTCCATGCTAGGAGGGTACCATATTCTGGGGAATGCTGGCCTTTGGTGGATTTAAATGTTGCTACGATAGAAATGAGTTGAAAAGTGTCCCACAGGCCCTTCTGTGGAGAAGGAGCCAAAGACTATAAAATTATATATAACTTCAGAACTTGTAAGTTTAATGATATCCCAACATCATTTTTCTGGAAAATGGGATTTTGAGAATTTGGGGCCAGAAACATGTTATGGAACTGGTATTTCATGGCTCTGGAATAACAACTCCTCTGAGCCTAGATCTCCTTCAGCTCTGAGATCCACCTCGCATCAGCTCAATCTCCTTGAAGAAGTTAGGATGTGCCCTGGGGACCCCACGTCAAATAACCATGGTACCGCTGGCCCAGCTTTCCCTTCCTCTCTGCCCTCCTCTAGCTGGGAGGTGGTGTAGCGTTGCCCAAGGCTCCCTAGAGTGACTGCAGTTGTTACTGCTGAGGCGACACTGACCAGCCTGGGACTTGCAGGCTGAGGAGCGAATCAGCCGGAGGGAGAGAGGGAGCAGCCTCTGCGGGAGTTCTGGGCAAACACCTTACCTGGTTGCTTCTGAGGTAAAGGGAAGAGGAGAAGGGCCAGGGTCTCCTGGGGAGTTTTATTGGGGTGGGGTGGTCTGCAGGATAACCCCTGGGGGAGGTAATTGAAGGTGAGTAACTGGGGGTGTCGAGACATTCTGGGGCCACAGCCTTTCTGGGACTCAGCGGAACTTGCTAGTCTTGCGAGTGAGTACTTTCCCCCCGGTTGAGCATAGAGGAAAGGACTGGCAGACATGCTTGCTTGGAAATCAAGGAATTAACCCAGAGCATTCTCATCAAATAAACCGCCTAACCTGAAACTTGTTCTTTTAGCCTCCTTTGTCCCCTCATTTCAGAACCCCTAGACTTCACCCTTCATGTCTTACCCTGAACCCAGTTAACATCAGTCTTGAGCAGTGGGCTGTGGAGCACCTCCTTCCTAGGGACTTGAGGGCGTAGCCTCTTGTGACATCCACCTGCCAACCTGTGCCTTCTGTTCAGGGAGATTGAGCCCCCGGGCAGCATGGGCCCGGCTGGTGGCTATGAGAGGTAGGAAACTGATCCTGTGGCGCTCAGGCCTGGGGGTTCCCTGACGGACCTGGGACCCTCTGCTCTGCAGCCTGAAGAGCTGGGATGGCAGTCAACAAGAGCCTAGCCGTGCCGGATGGAGCCCTCCCTGTAAGTAACTTGGGCTTGTGGGATGTGGGTGATGGACCACAGAGGGAGGGGGAAGGGGGGTTCAGGGCTTAGAGCAAGGGGATGTGTCCAGGGTCTATTCCTAGTTAGCTGATCTCCATATATGAATTCTTCTTGTTCTTGCCACCTTTTGCAGGGGATTGTTATAGGATGTGGGGGGCGGGGTGGGGCAAAAAAGATGCCTATAAATCAGCACCTGGGAAGAAAAGGACAGCATGGAAAAGAAGGGAACTCTGTGTTCTAAACCAGAGCGGAAGCCCAAGCTCCGTCCGCCACCCACATGCGGCATGTGCTTGGTGACTCAATACCGAGCCACTGCATTCCGGGACTCCAGGGGCATTGTTCACAGTTTAGCCTTTGGAATGGCACTCTTGGAGTTACGCAATGCGCAGCCTGTGCTGCTTTGTGTGGGAGCGGGTTGGAGGGTCAATGTGTCCAGTCTGGTGTCTCTGACCTGCGTTTCGCTGTGACTTGGAGGGGTTTTGACACTTCTAGGTGTGTCTAAGGCCTCCTGGCAAGACCTCTCCGATTCAGGCACAGCTCAGGTAGTTTGTGAAACTTAAAAATTGTGAACCCATATGCTACCCATCCTGGCCCAAGTTAGCCTTAATGAGAAGTTAGCCTTCTCATTAGGAATCACGGTGTTAAACTTTGTGATGAATCATAGAACACAGAGGCATGAAAAGGTCAGGTGAGTAGTGAAGCCATCGTGACAGATGGCCCCAATCCCTCCCCAGGACTTCTTTCCCCCTTTAGCTTGGACTGGAAAACTCCTGAAGGTTGTGTTCACGATGTTAAAGAAAGTTCCTTGCTATACAGCATTGTCTTTTTCTAGTTCAAATTTCCAGTTTGCAGCAGGATAAAAAGCTAAAACAGTACGGCCTGCTCTGGCTGTATGGGATGGGTCTTCTAACGCAGCCTCCTAAAAACCGACTAGGTTAGGGCCGCAGTCCTGAGCAGAACCCCGCGACAGCGTCAGAGTCAGAGCTACGCAGAGCGCACGCACTGCCGCGCCAGACCCAAGTTTTCTCCTTTCACTTTCTACGTGGAAAAATCTTAACATTCCTAAGAGTAAGAAGAATATCATGAACCCCCGTGTGCCTTTCTGAGCTCAAACAAGCACTCACCCACGGCCAGTCCTGCCTCGTCCACACCTCCATCTACGCTCTTCCTCGCGTTAGTTTGAAGGAAATCCCAGGCATTGTGCCATTTCAGACCTGAGTTGAAGTCCTGGCTCTGCCACTTACTAGCTGTGTGATTTGGGTAAGTCACCTAACGTCTCTGAGTCTCCGAACCCTCACTGGCAGAGTGGTGAAAACGCAGAGCTCAGAGGCTGCCGTCAGAATTAAATGAAGTCACGTCACCAGGGCACCCAGATCTCAGCCTGCAGCACGACAGCATCTAGTGCTGGTGTCCCTTTGCACGACTAGAATCCACAGTCTTTTACTCCAAGACCGGTGTTTTTGTACCAAGATTCCTACATGACCTAAAGTTTAATGATATGACTGCTGCCAGAGTTAAAAGGCATCAACCAGGGGATAGCACCCCAATAATGAGAAGTGATGGTCCCACTGCCCCTCACATGCTCAGCCCACCCCTGGAGGGCTGTCTTCAGGTTTGAGCAGTGTATTTTAAGAAAGACAGCCCCAAACCCTAGCATGTCCAGAGGACGGATTAGCAGACCAGGATGGCGAGCAGTGTGTAAACTGAGTTAGGACCTGGCACTACTTAGCATGGAGAAGGGACATCTGAAGGGAGATATATTTGCCTTCAAATATGTGCAGGGTTAACCAGCAATGATGAAATAGATTTTCTCAGAGCTGTTCCAGAGGGCAGGGTGTGGAGCATGGGGTGGAGGTAGAGTTCAGCTCAGCCAAGCTGTCCAACAGGGGCACAGGCCACTTTAGGAAGGGGTGAGCGCCCATCACAGGAGGCTTTCAAATTGAGGGCTACCAGAGAAACTGTGGAAAGATCCTGGCTGCAGAGATCCCTAGGGGCCTAAGACTGTGATCCTGTGCAGCCTAGCACATCTGAACAAACAGATTCCACAAGGTGAGTCCTTCAGCCAACTAGCATAACTGTGCCAGGCTTTACACAAGGCCCTGGGAATGCAGGGATGGAAAGGTCGTGACAGGTGTGCCTCAAGGTCACCAGTCAACTGGAAGAGCCACACAAGGACACAATTGCAGCATGGCGTGATGACCAATGTAGCAACAGCCCAGGGAAGGAAGGGGAGGCTTCACAGAAGATGTGATGGGCAAACTGAGCCTCGAGGGAGTGGTGTTTTGCCAGGTGGAGAGGGACGTGGGAGGGAGAGTGAACTTTCTAGTCAGGGCAACCAGTATGCACAGGCAGGGCGGTGGCATGCCAGGACAACATTTAGACAAAGCCACCAGTCTGTGGTGAACTAAAACTCTGGGCAGGTAGGCTGCCAACACTTGTACTCTACCAGTAAGTTTAAGTGGGAGCAGTGGACTGGAGACTTTGGGGTGGGCTGGAAGGTGCAGCGGGCTTCGGCTTGGCCCTTGGAGGACCACGATTGCCTCTGCAGCTCTGCAGAGCCCAGATGGCCACCAGGAGGCCGTGGAGGACACCCAGGGGCCTCTCTGGTCTTGGTTCCTTACTTGGACTTGGGCTCCGCCGCACAGGGAGGCAGGAGAGGGAGGTGGCATGACTCGAATGCGCTCCCTCCTTCCGTGCCAGGAGCAGGAGAACGTGCTGCAGCGGGTCCTGCAGCTGCCGGTGGTGAGCGGCACCTGCGAGTGCTTCCAGAAGACCTACACGAGCACCAAGGAAGCCCACCCCCTGGTGGCCTCCGTGTGCAATGCCTACGAGAAGGGCGTGCAGGGCGCCAGCAGCCTGGCTGCCTGGAGCATGGAGCCCGTGGTCCGCCGGCTGTCCACGCAGTGTGAGTCCCCGCAGCGCCCGGCCTGCCCTTCAGTCCTTGATTGACACCGTGCTTGTCTGCCCACCTGTCTGCCGGTCTGTGTCCCTCTGTCTGTCTGCCTGACTTCCCTACAATCCATGGCATGGCCTCCTAAGGCCTCTCTAGCCCAGCTGGCGTTTTCCGAGGATGCCAGCGATGGGCCAAGGACGGGCAGAGGGAAGGGAGGGGCAGAGATGTGGGGGCAGCGGTGGGGGCAGGGCCCATGGCCAGACCAGAGACCCACTTTAGGTGCAAACCCAGCAGCAACGCCAAGCAGCAGGAACCAGCAGAAGCTGGAGCGGAGCAGGGCGGCAGGCGCCCGGGCTGGCCAGCCGTGCCAGGGCGAGGGACGAGAGAGAAGCCCTCTGCGCCCTGCAGCCGATGGTACCCGTTTGCGACAGGCGGGGGCAGCAGAGAACTACCAGGAAGAGCAGAGGCTGAGGGCAGCTGCCCCAGCCCTCAGGGACAGGGCCTGACACCATGCAAATCGTTGTGCCCCGCTTGAAAATATGGTCTCCAAGGTGGAGCTGTTTAGAGAGCAAGGGAAATTCTGGCAAAGCTAGCAAGGCTAGGACCTTCCTAATAAGACGAATATGGGTGTCTGAGGATTCTGCGCAGCAAATGGGAGAGGGCAGACGCAAGCCCCAGGCCCTGGGCCGGCCTCCCTGCCTGCCAACCTCTCGAGTAATTTCTCTGGGTCTCGTTTGGCCTGATCCGAAGATGCTCAGCTCATCTGGGCTCTGTGCTGCTGAAGAATCTTGTGAAGAAAAGTAACACATCTGGGGCAATAATAAATGGAAAAAATCAATGCCCTATAAAGCGGTGGTCTCCACGTGGTGACTGCAGAGCAGTCGTCCTCAGTGGCCCCAGTGCAGGGTCCCCGGGAAGCACGTGTGTCTCGGGGGCTTACCCTGCCCTCTGGGCAGCTTCCCTCTCTTCCCAGGGACCCCCTGGAGACCCCAGGCTCTCAACACCCAGTGGTGGAAGGGAGGGTCTGGCCAGTCTGGGCGGGGCCAGCTAGTGTCCTCTAGTCCCACAGCCCCGGGCCGCGGCCCCCGCCCCCCTTATACCTCCGCTCGCCTCCCTGCTGCTCACCCGGACCCCAGAGCACGGGCAGGGGGACGAGGGAGAGGCAGGAGCAGTTGGCGGCCCACGCGGTTGCCATCCCCTCCTCCTCCCAACAAGCGCGGGGGCCATGCCTGAAGGCACACGCTGTGCTGCTGCAGCGACACGGTGCCCAGGGCATGGCGATGGCGAAGGCCCCCGGGTTCCGAGATGCATGCGGGAGAGCCGGGCTGAGGGGCGGGAGGGCTCCCAGGTCCCTCCTCGGCCCCGAGGCACCTGCTGGTTCTCTCGGTGGGGCGCCGGGCTCACCCCAACAAGGTCCTTCGCTTCCAGTCACAGCTGCCAACGAGCTGGCCTGCCGAGGCCTGGACCACCTGGAGGAAAAGATCCCCGCTCTCCAATACCCTCCGGAAAAGGTGAGCCCCTCACCTCCCCTCATGCCCCCTCTCTGCCGTCACCGCCTCCCGCAGGCTCCCGGCCTCCTCGGCTTCTCTGTCCAATAGCCCCGAAGGCCGGAGGAGCCCACCTGCCCCCAAGGCTTCTTCCTCCCCCCTCCAGACCCAAACCCAAGCAGGGCTCAGGGTGGGTCCCCCTGGGGCTTGGGGCCTGCGCTGGACCGCTTGGTGGCTACAGCCCCCTAAGGCCCTGGTCACATACCCATGGGGATCCCAGGATTGCAGGCCCATGTCCTTGGGCTCCAACCCTTTAGGGACAACGAGACACAAGGTCACTTCAGCCGATTACTGGGTAGCTGCTGTGGATGAGGGTCCAGGCGGGGTGCCCGGGGCCCTCGCCTCCTCTCACTGACCACACCGTTCTGAGCCAGGTGCGGCGACATGTGCCCTACAGAGCCGCCTCGTTTAATCCGTCGGCCACCGCTCTGGGCTAAGCTGGGGTGGCGATTCCCATTGCTCAGGCAGGGGCCTTAAGCGGGGGCCACGTGAGATGGGTCCGTCTGACTCCGAGGCCTGTGCTCGTCACTCCCCATCTTTCCAAATGTGTCACAAAAGAGCTCCCAGACTAATAGGAGAGAGAGACAAGGAACCGATTTTAACGCAGAGCTTGTAGGAAGCTAAAACGCATCTGCAAATGCGGGTGGGCCTGTGGTTGGCATAAAGAGGGAAGGAGCCTGGGGGAGCACGTGTGTGTACAGGGGCGTCACCGAGGAGTCGCCTTGGGGGCTGACCTCACCGGGGCTGGCGGCTGTGAAGAGCCAGGAGGTCCGGGTGGTAGGTGCAGGGAGGGTTAGAGCCCTTTCCTTTTCGAGCCCAGCTTCATCCAGGGCCCCCTGCTATTGGTGCCAGTTCCTTGGGCCTTTGCACGAGGCCTTCCTGGAAACCTGGCCTGGGGCCTGGGGCTCTGAGAGGGTGGCCCTTCCAGGGTCTGCAAGATCCGTGTGCCCCCCCGTCCCCCAGATCGCCTCGGAGCTGAAGGACACCATCTCCACCCGCCTTCGCAGCGCCAGGAACAGCATCAGCGTGCCCATCGCCAGCACATCGGACAAGGTCCTGGGGGCCGCCCTGGCCGGCTGCGAGCTCGCCTGGGGTGTGGCCAAGGACACCGCTGAGCTCGCTGCCAGCACCCGCGCTGGCCGGCTGGCCTCCGGAGGGGCCGACCTGGCCCTGGGCGGCATCGAGAAGGTGGTAGAGTTCTTCCTCCCTCCAGCCACGGAGGAAGCAGGTACCTGCCGCTGGGGGCCAGGGAGACCCACCCCGAGGCAGGGTCAGCGAGTCTATCTCCCCAGGGGCCCAGTAATCCGCTGCAGGTGGCAGGGGCTCCTCCAGCCACTGCTCTGGCGGAGGGAAGGCCCAGCAGGTTTTTCATATGGATCCGTAATCATCTAACACTGTCCCCCCGCCTCCCATCTGTACACAGGGAAAGTGAGTTGCCCAAATCCCCAGCGAGCTTGGGGTGGGGCTAGAACCCAGCTTTCCAGCCCTGGACTCAACCTGATTTCCCAGCTCCTCTCGATCCCCTCTCCCTTCTTCCGCCCCTCCCCAGCCTCTGCTCCTGGACACCAGCAGGCCCAGGAGAAGCCCCCCAAGGCCAAGCGGAGCCTCGCCAGCAGGGTCGGGGCTCTGGCCAGCACCCTCTCTCAACACACCATCCAGACCACAGTCTGGGCGCTGAAACAGGGCCACGCTCTGGCCATGTGGATCCCCGGGGTGGTGCCCCTGGTGAGTACGCGCCCTCGGCTCTGAGCGGCACCTGCCCGGGAGCGCCGTAGGCCGCTGAGGCCCCCCCCCACACCCCTTCACCCCCTTCTGTCCCCGGACCTTTCTCTCTTCCTACCTGGGTGGGGGACTTCAGGTCCAAGGACAAAAGGAGGGGTAGGGCCAGTGCTCCAGGTCCCAGGGGAGGAGAAGGGCTGGGAGATGAGCGAGGGCAGGCCAGGCTTGTGAGGACGGCCCTGCCCCACCACCTGCTTCCGTCTCCCCCTTTCTTCTCCCAGTCCCACCCCAGCCTTCAGTCCCAAGTGGGACCCCAAGCAGAGGTCCATCTGGTACCGCCCCTCCAGGCACACAGGAGTAGCCCACTTCAACGAGCACAGAACCTGTCGTGTCAGGGAGAGAGCCCCAGCTGGGCCCGTGTCCCTCACTGCCCCCAGGTCTCCGATTTCCCCTCTGGAGTATTCCAGATTCCGTCCCACTGCACACAAGCTGAAAGTACCCTTTCTAGGCCCATCACACAGGCCCAGGTAGAGCTCACTTTCCACCCCCCACCCCTATCTTTCTGGGTGCTTTAGTAGAGACAGGCTGGGATTTTAAAATAAGAAACCCTAGTAAGGAATGAAGGCCCAAAAAAGGAAAGGGAAAAGACAACGTAAAAGCCTAAAGGTCAGCAAACAAAAGAACCACTTTTCAGCCACTGTTTGGATGGTACTTTTTTTAAAAATTAATTTTATTTTATATTTGTCTTTTTTTTTAAGGTACATAGATCACAAAAAAAAGTTACATTAGAAAATATAAGAGGTTCCCATATACCCCACACCCACCCCACCCCACTCCTCTCACATCAACAACCTCTTTCATCATTGTGGCACATTCATTGCATTTGGTGAATACTGCACAGCATGGATTATCGTTTACATTGCAATTTACACTCTCCCCCAGTCCATTCAGTGGGTTATGGCAGGATATATAATGTCCAGCATCTGTCTGTGCAATATCATTTAGGACAACTCCAAGTGCAGAAAATGCCCCCACATCACGCCTCTCCTTCCCTCTCCCTGCCCTCAGCAACTACCATGGCCACTGTCTCCACATCAGTGATACAGTTTTTTCCATTACAGTCATAATAGGTCTGTACTAGAATACCAGTAAGTCCACCCTAACCCATATTTTATTCCTCCATCCCGTGGGCCCTGGGATGGTGATGTCCACTCTACCTCCAGATCAGGAGGGGACTTAGATCACACATGGCTGATGGATGGGATTCCCCTGCTTGCAGGCACTCTCCGTTCCCAGGTGTGGTGGACGAACATCTTCACCTGGGCGGTATTTTTTAAAAGCATCGTCGGGCCTGGCTCATTCCGTCATGCACAGCGTGAGGTGCCATGGCTCCAGCAGGGAAACAGGCCTGGTCCCCCTCTTTCCCTGCTCCTCTCCTTTCTGCCAGTGACAAGGGATCATTTGCTAATGGGGATCATTCACTAACGAGGGCCAGGATCGGCCCTCGTGCTGCCGCCCCTGGCCCGCGGTGGGTACCTCCCGCTGCGTGGCATGACCTCGGGCGCCATCAGCCATGCAGAATAGAACAGTGTTCCCAAAGTGGCATGACACAGAGGGTCCCTAGAGGTTTTCATGGAGCCCCTGGTGTCCTCCAGGGACAGAAGCCTACCGGGTCAGGTCAGTTTTCTCCCATGGGGACCTTGGCCCACTTCACTTTTTCACTCTTTAAAGAAATACAAGGAGTATCTCTTCCAGCTAAGCACACGTAGGTCCTCCGATGCAGCAGTTCCACTCCTAGGTGTATTCTGAGCAGAAATGAGCTCTCAGGTCCCCCAAAGACACACAAGAAGACACTCATATTGGTTTTGTTCTTAGCCAAGATTCAACATCACAAATGGCCATCAGCCATAGAGTGGGCGAATAAATAGGGGCTTATTTATACAGTGGAATATTACACAGAAATGAAAAAGAAGAAACTACTCCTATAAATAACAACATGGGTGGCTCTCACAACAAAAATGTTGAACAAAGGAGATATCCACGGAAGAAATCCGAATTGTATGATTCCATTTATATGACGTTCAGAACAGGTCTAAACTGATCTTTAGTGATAGAGGTCAGAGCTGCCACCCTTGGGGGGTGCGGGGTGTTGATCCGGGGGGTGGCTAGACAGGTGCACATCTGAGAAGTGTGTGGAGCTGAACCCTCAAGTTGTGCATGTCGGTCATCTATGATAAAAAGCTTGGGGGAAACTCTGCAGGAGCCAGGCCCTGCCCACCCCCCACCTCCAGACCCTGGGGCGGGGGCCCTGGCTGCCGGGGCTCCCCGGTGAGGCCAGCGGCCCGCGCCCTCCCTCCCGCAGAGCAGCCTGGCCCAGGTGGTGGCCCGGCGGCAGAGCGAGGTGCGGGTGCCCTGGCTGCACAGCCTCAGCGCCTCCCAGGAGGAGGACCACGACGACCAGCCGGCCTCGGAGGGGGAGGAGCCAGAGGAGGAGGAGGAGGAGGAGGAGGAGGAGGCCGAGGAGAACAAGCTCAGCGAGGTGCGCGGGGAGAGGGGCAGGAGCGGAGTGGGGGGTGCGAGCCTCGAGCCCACAGCGGGGGTGAGAAGCGGGCACAGGGTGAAAGGCACGGCACCTCCACCCCCCGACACCCTGCTCACGGCCTACTCCCACCACAGCCCCATAAATTAGGCAGGGGACAGATTATTGCCCCCATTTTGCAGATGAAGAAACTGAGGTTCAGAGAGGGAAAGCGACTTGTTCAAGGCCGCGCGGCCAGTGGCAGAGCCGGGCCTGAAGCGACCCAGCCTTTTCCCTTCGGTGTCCCTGCCCCTTCCCCTCCAAGCCTGGGGACGGGTGGGGAGGGACGGGCTCTCTCCCGGAGGTGCTGACCCCGCCGCGGCCCCCAGGCGGCAGCCCCGCCCCGCCCGCCAGGCCTCCTGGGCAGCGTGGCGCACAGCCTGCAGGGGGCGCTCCGGAGCACCATCTCGGCCGTGACCTGGGCCCCTGCAGCCGCGCTGGGCACGGCGGGGAGGCTGCTGCGCCTCTCGCCCGCCGCCCGCGCCGACGCCTCCACCAAGAGGAGGGCCATGTCCTTGTCCGACGCCCTGAAGGGCGTGACTGACAACGTGGTGGACACGGTGGTGCACTACGTGCCGGTGAGTCCCGTCCCGGGCTATCCCTCTCCCTCGGGCGCCTGCGTGGGGACAAGTAAAGTAGACCTGACTCAGGGGCTACCGCCCACCTCCCTCCCCACCCCCGGGGACCCTCGCCAATCCCCAGTGTCCCCAGACACACTTTGGCATCTGTGGGCCTGGCTGGGGCTGCAGCCTCCCCCGTGAGAGTAGAGGGTCCCCGGCCGGGGCAGCCCCCCAAAGCCTCCCTTGCTAACTGCCAGCCAAGGAGTCTCCTGCCCCCAGTCGGGAGGTCCCCAGTTCCCAAATGGAGGTCCAGGCAGGTTTGCACCCTGTTCCCTGGGGAAGGGCTGGGGGAGGTTTCCTGGGGACCCTGAGGCTAGGTTGGGAGTCCTGGGGGACAGCTCCGTCCCACTCCATCCCCAAGGGCAAACTCCCAAAGGGACACTGGTGCCATCCCTGTGGGCCACTGAGCCCCTTCTCGGAGCACCCCGCAGGTTGTGCAGGCTCTGGAAGGGCTGGTCAGGGCGGGAGGCCCCGGGACTACTCGTTTCCACCACAGGCATGCCCGGGGCTCGGGCAGCCAGCCTGGTCACCTTGGGTGGGGTCCCCAACAGGCCCGGGCGGGGTCCCCAACAGGCCCGGGCAGGAAGAGCCACTGACTCCCGCTCGCGTCCCCACCCAGGGAGGTCCAAAGGGTGCAAAGTTTTGGGAGGGGGTCGAATGGCCTTGCCTTGCCTGAGGGGTCTGACCTGTGGAAAGGATCTCAGGGGACTCCCCTGCGCCCCCCATCCGTGCCAGGGGCGCTCCCGACCCAACCTCTGCAGGGTCGCGCCTGGGAGGAATGAACGTGAGGGTCCCAGAGGAGTCAGCGGGCGGGAAGCGCAGGGCCGAGCTGGGGCCCTAACGCGGCGGCCCCGTCCCCCAGCTCCCCAGGCTGTCGCTGATGGAGCCCGAGAGCGAATTCCGGGACATCGACAACCCGCCGGCCGAGGACGAGCGCCGGGGGTCCGCGGCGCCGCCCGCGCGCCCGGAGCCCGCGCCCAGGCCCGCGCCGCACCGCGGCGGCCCGCGCGGCCCGCGGGGCTCCGGCGCGCCCCCGTGCCCGGGCCTGGAGGACAAGGACGAGACGCCCACCGGGTCGCGCCCGGGCTTCCCCGGGCCCCGCGAGAAGCCCTTGCGCAGGGTCAGCGACAGCTTCTTCCGGCCCAGCGTCATGGAGCCCATCCTGGGCCGCGCGCAGTACAGCCAGCTGCGCAAGAAGAGCTGAGCGCCGCGCCCCCGCGCCCAGGCCCGGCCTCCGCGCCCGCGGCACAGAACCCGCACCCCGCCTGAGCCACCGCGCGCGTTTCTCAGCATCTTTTCTAGAGCTCAGTAGTGAGGGCCTTTTTTTTTTTTTACGGGGCCCAAAGCAGCAGCCTCATGACTCGATGGCTTGTTTTCTACTAAAAAGGTCATTCTCTGACTTCATCTCTCACTTCCTTAACCAAACTTGTGGCCAAGTGGCAATTGACCGTTTTCGAAATTCGGATCCATTATTTGTGGGCAGTGAGGGTGTGTTACCCCTCTGAAGGGTCTAAACGTGAGTTCCTGACACCTTTTCAGCGCTGAGGAATAAGTATTGAGGCTCTCAGCAGACCGCCTGCAAGGGAACGCTGATCAGGTGCAAAAGCACCTGCGTTTATTTACAGGTCACTTTCTGAATCCCCTCTACCTTTCACAGGCTGAGTCCCCGGCCTGGCCCTCCTTGTGCACAGCCACATTTCCATTCGCATCGTCAGTGCCTCTCGCCTGCTTCACCCTTCTACCGGCCTCTGGAATCCTGGCACCCCTGACGGGGGGATGACAAGGGTGACCTCTCACCCTCTGTTTGAACTATGTCGACTATACATAGGCTCTAGCTGCAGCTGATCCCAAATCCTGTTTTTAAAAATGTTTATACTTGTTAAATTGAGGAAATGCTTATATGTAGTTTAAAATTTAACATTGCTAGGGGAAGCAGATGTAGCTCAAGCAGTTGGGTGCCTGCCCACCACATGGGAGGTCCTGGGTTTGGTTCCCGATGTCTCCTAAAAAAACAAAGATGATGAGCAGACAGGGAGCCCAAACAATGGGAGGGGGGAGTAAATAAAATAAATCTTTTAAAAAATGTTTTAACATTACAACAGGCTGTATGTCTTCTTTAGGTTCTTTTCATAGAAGCAACAGTGGTACCAGTTTCTTGTTCCCTCCCAGATACAGCCTGCGCATGTACGAGCATTTACTCCCCGCCCCCGCTTTCACACGCCTCGGGGCGTTGTATTTGCCTGCTTTTTTCTTTTAACAATACATCTTAGAGATATTTTTATATTACTTCATAAAACTCCTTCTTAATCTTTTTAACGGCCCCAAATAAGGTTTTTCAATGGCCTTAAGCTCTTCATATGGCGGATGCGTGTGATGGTTAAGTTCATGTGTCAGCTTGGCCAGGGTTTGGTAAGCATGCACTGGCCTGATTATTGCCGTGAGGATATTTCGGGCACTGAAATCACCGGTCAGTTGATTGCAGCTATGGCTGATTAATCAACCGAGGAGATTGCCTTCAGCAGTGAGAGGTGTTTCATCCAGGCAGTTGGAGGCCTTTGAAGGAGAAGTGATGAGTCAGCAGTCAGGAGAATTCCCATTGCCCCTTCAGCTCCCAGCTTCTCCCGCGGAATTCACTGCAAACCTTCACTGGAGATCCCGGCTTGTGGCCTGCCCTACCGACTTTGGACTTGCCCACCATCCCCATAGTTGTGTGAGACAATTTTATTAAAAATCTCATAATATTTACATAATGTCTATATACATCAATATACATATCTCCTGTCAGTACTGTTTCCCTAGAGAACCCTAATACAGTGTGCCATCATTGATTTAACTAGTTCCCTAATCATGGACTTCCAGGTTTCCCATTTTGTGCTACTGTAAACAGTGGTATATAATAAATGACCTTAGAAAAAATGTCTTCATGTACATGTGTGAATATATTTGTAGGATATGCTTGTAATTTGTAACTGTGATGTCCTGGGTGAGTGTGCAGTTTAAATACTGATAATGTCAAATAGGCTTCCAAACCAAACCTTATTTTATTCTTATTTTTTTCTTATTTTATTCTTATTTTTCTCTGCAGCCACAGGTATGTGCATAGATAAGTAGAACAGCTGTCAGTCCTTTTAGACATCCGTGTGTACAGCTCCCTCCTAAACTCACGAGCACACTCTTAGGCCCCAGGCTGTGGCCCACCTGCGAGAGCTCCCAGGAGCTGACCGTGGGGCTCTGGCAGATCTTTGGTGTCATGAGCCCTGGTTTTGGAGTCTGAGCATGCCCGGAATGGGAAGCGGGAGTCATTTGCAGACATGCACACGTGGCGCAGACATACACACGTGATACAGACATGCACACGTGATATGGACATGCACATGTGGTGCGGACGTGTACATGTGATATGAACATGCACACGTGGCATGGACATGCACCCGTGGTGTGGACATGTACCTGTGACATGAACATGCACACGTGGTGTGGACATGCACATGTGATACCGACATGCACACGTGGTGCGGACATGTACATGTGATATGAACATGCACACGTGGTGTGGGCATGCACACGTGATACAGACATGCACATGTGGTGCGGGCATGTACATGTGATGTGAGCATGCACACATGTGGACATGCACACATGGCATGGACACGCACCCATGGTGCGGACATGTACCTGTGATATGAACATGCACACGTGGTGTGGACATGCACACATGATACAGACATGCACACGTGGTGTGGACATGTACATGTGATATGAACATGCGCACGTGGTGTGGACATGGCCAGGACCCTGAGCTAGGCCTTGGGCCTACCCCCCTTGCCCCATGATGCAAGCCATGTCTTTGGGAGCTGACATGACAAGGATGAGAAGGCAGAGCCCAGCCTAGCCCTGGCAGGGATCCCATGGGCAGCTGCTGAAGAAGTGACCTCAGGCCTGGGTGGACAGAGGAAAATGCCTGGCTGCGTTCTTCTCTGGGCTCTGGAAACCACACTTCTAGCCTCCCAGTCCTCCGGAGTGAGCTGTGGGTTCTCTTGCTGGGCCACCCTCAGCAGAAAGAGAAACTGGCCTCTCAGCAGCCCAGCAGAGGGAAGCAGATTTGGCTCAGTGGATAGAGCATCTGCCTACCACATGGGAGGTCCGCAGTTCAAACCCTGGGCCTCCTTGACCCGCGTGGAGCTGGCCCATGCACAATGCGGTAAGGAGTGCCCTGCCATGCAGGGGTGTCCCCTGTGTAGGGGAGCCCCACGCGCAAGGAGTATGCCCCGTAAGGAGAGCCACCCAGTGTGAAAGAAAGTGCAGCCTGCCCAGGAATGGTGCCACACACACTGAGAGCTGACACAACAAGATGATGCAACAAAAAGAGACACAGATTCCCAGTGCCGCTGACAAGAATCAGCAGTCCAGCAGAGTGGAGCCTGGGCAGTGTGCAGTAATCAACACTCCTGCTGCCAGGCTCTGTGCCCTCCCAGTGCCCTGCACTTGACCAGAGTGCTGGGGGCCAGTGCATGGAATAGGACAGACAGGAAACAAGTGGTTTAAGTCTTAAAGTCTCTTTTTATCACGAAACCCTCTTGATTATGTAGCAAGTTGCTGTGAGCTGGGCCCTCTGGATTTCTGCACACTTTTTGGCTGAAAGTGGGGCAAAGCATTTTGCCCTCTAGATGGTGGGATGTGGGACATTTTCTTTGTTCTGGAAGCATCACTTGGGCAAGGGTTCTTGGCCCTGTAGATGTGGAAGCCCTTCCACACCCAGTGTCTTTGGGAAGATCTCACAGAAAATTCTTTGGACTGAGAAGCCAAGGTCTCTCTCCGAATACCCCATGCCCTCCAGTCCAGCTGACAAAATGTACCAGCAACTCAAGCACAGCATTTGGAGATGGAAAAAGGACCATTACATTACATGTAGATCTTTTTTTCCCCTCTTAACAGATAACACATATTTACCCACAGAATTATTTATCACTTTATTCTTCCATATGCTTCTGGAATCTCAATGTCCCAGATACCTTCTGTAACTTGGAAATGTATTAAAGTATAATGTTCCCAAACATTTCATACTCAGCGTATTAGTCAGCCAAAGGGGTGCTGATGCAAAATACCAGAAATTGGTTGGGTTTTATAAACGGTATTTATTTGGGTAGGAGCTTACAGATACCAGGCCAAAAAGCATAAGTTACTTCCCTCACCAAAGTCTACTTTCACGTGTCAGAGCAAGATGGCTGCTGCCATCTGCGAGGGTTCAGGTTTCCTGGGTTCCTCCTTCCAGGGTCTTGCTTCTCTGTGGGTTCAGGGTTCCTTTCTTCCTGGGGCCTGCTTCTCTTTCCTTTGTGTGCTTACTTCCCGGGGTGCCAGCTTAAGACTTCACTATCAAACTCCAACATTAAGAACCTTCAACTCGGTCCTTTGTCATGCCTTTTATCTGTGAGTCCCCACCCACCAAGGGGAGAGGACTCAATGCCCTAATGACGTGGCCCAATCAAAGCCCCAATCATAACTCGATCATGCCCAGGTACAGACCAGATCACAAACATAATCCAATACATCTGGTTTTGGAATTCATAACCATATCAAACTGCTACACCCAATCAAAACTTATAAAATTCACAAATCAAAGTATTTTATTTTTTTTTAGATTTTTTGGAAAATTTATTTCTCTCCCCTTTCCCATGCCACACCCCACCCCCCACCCAGTTGTCTGTTTTCTGTGTGTTCTTCTGTATCTGCTTGTATTCCTGTCAGTGGCACCCAGAATCTGTGTCTCTTTTTTGTTGCGTCATCTTGCTGCATCAGCTCTCCGTGTGTGCTGCGTCATTCCTGGGCAGGTTGCACTTTTTTTGTACTGGGCGGCTCTCCTTATGGGGCGCAATCCTTACACATGGGGTTCCCCTATGTGGGGGACACCCCTGAGTGGCAGGGCACTCCCTGCGCACATCAGTACTGCTCGTGGGCCAGCTCATCACACAGTTAGGAGGCCCGGGGTTTGAACCTTGGACCTCCGATGTGGTGGGCGGACACCCTATCTGTTGGGCCAAATCTGCTTCCCCAAATTATTTTGAATATTTAAATGTTGATCACAAACTGAAGAGTCAAAATTCTTTCAGAACCTTTCTATATACTCCGAGTCAATGCAAACTTCTGCATGTCTTGTTAGCATCTCATTTTGGTTAGCTGGCTTGCCCAGAGGCCTGAGAAGGAGGACTGAGCCTGTACAGTCAGGTCTCCCTCTGGGACCTACTGTTGGCTCTTCCACCCATGTACCCACACTCAACTTAAATAGAATGTGAGCAGCACCTTTTAAATGGCTTGTGTGACAATCACATTCCCACTCTGACACCATTCCCTGAATTTTGTGTCTACCCTTCTCTTGCTTTTCTTTACAGATTTACCTTCTATGTATATGCCCCATCACAATATTATTTAGTTTGTCATGTTTTGAACTTCATTTAAGTGGAATCACATGGGTTCTTCTGTAACTTGCTTTTTTTTACCATTCAAAATTATGTTCCTGCGATTCATTCATTTCCACTAGTGATTGTAATTAAACAAACTATATTTTTATATTTACTAAGTTTATATAAATATACTATAGTTTATTTAGTCATTTGCATTAGTCAGAATTGGTTCCTCTGGAGACAGAAAGCCTCAAATAACAGTGTATATGAGTCAGCTCTTGCCACGATATTGCTGCATAACAAACTGTCCTAAAACTCCATGGCTTACAATATGTACTTATTGTTTTGCCCATGGATCTGCAGGTGATCTGTGGTTAGGCTCATCTCCGTGCACGTGTGGTGGCTTTGCTTCAGCCTGAGGATTAGCTGAGCTTGGCTCCAGGCTGTGGGTGGGGTGACTTACATGTGGGATGTTTTCAGCCATCACTTCTTTGAATATTCTCCTTGCCATTTTCTTTCTTCCCCTTCTGGGATACCTACAGTTTGTATATAAGTACTTTTTTTTTTTTAAGATTTATTTATTTATGTCCCCTCTCTCCATTGTCTGCTCACTGTATCCATTCGCTGTGTGTTCTCCTGTGTCTGCTTGTATTCTCATCAGGTGGCTCTGGGAACTGATCCTGGGTCCTTCTGGAATGGGAGAGAGGTGATCATTCTCTTGCAACACCTCAGCTCCCTGGTCTGCCGCATCTCTTATTGTCTCTCCTCTGTGTCTCTTCTTGTTGTGTCATCTTGCTGCACCAGCTCTCCGCATGGGCCAGCATTCCACGTGGGCCACCTCGCCGCATGGCCCAACTTGCCCTTAGGGCCCTGGTTATTGAACCCTGGACCTGCTATATGGTAGGTGGGAGCCCAACTGCTTGAGCCATATCCACTTCTCTATAGTTACTTTTGATGATGTGTCACTGGTTCCTCAGGCTCTTTTCTCTCTCTCTTTTTTTTTTTTTTTTCATTTTTTCCTTTCTGCTTCTCATTTTGGATGATTCCTATGGTCCTATCTTCAAGTTCACTGTTTCTTTCTTCTGCCAGCTCCAGTCTCCTATTGAATTTTAAATTTCTGTTACTATGATCTTCAGCTCTGTTTAGATCCTTTCCATAATTTCCATCTATCAATATTCTCTTTGGTTCATATGTCATTTTCCTGATTTCCTCAGTTCTTTGTCCATACTTTCCTTTAGCTCTTTGAGCAATATTTAGAATCATTTCTTAAGTCTTTGGTATGTCCCAGGGATGATCCCCCTGTTTTATGGTTTCTTATGCTTTAATCTTCTCCTTTGCCTGGACCATCATTTCCTGTTTCTTTGTATGTTTGTATTCATTTGTTGAAACCTAGACATTTTTATTTTTTAATGTGTTATCACTGATTTTTAGACTCTGAAGCTTTGGTTCCTGAAGCTTGTATCCAGCTAGTGCTATGACAGAGCTTTCTTTGATTGACAGGTGCTAACAAGAAAATAAAATAAAAGTAAAGAACACATTTCCCATCGTTGCAGATTGACCTGTGTGTGCTCTTCTTCGGAGTTTATCCATACAGAGTTTAGAGAAGTGGGCCCTAGGACCCTTCAACAATTTCCCACCTCCCACCCCCCTTACACAGTCCTGAATATCTCCTCTTCTATTTGGGTACTGCACTATGTATCCTACAGCCAGCAATCCCTGGCCCCAGGCAGCCACTTGACTGCTCTCCCACAGCAGTCAGTGGGAGAGCTCTGTGAACTGCTTTCTACGTGCAGGGCAGTTCTGGGATGGCGAGTCTCTCAGGCCACCACCAGCCAGACTGGGCCAGATGTGCATGCTCCTAGTATGTGCACAGGGCTACTCTGCCTCCTCAGGAACCAGGGCCAGGGACCCACACTGGGCATGTGGCTGGCTCCCTGCTGAGCTGGTGAGGAGCAGGGGAGGGGCCAGCCAGGATGCCCCATGAGCCTACCATTTTTAAGTAGCTTTTTTCTTGATTTGGCACTCACCGTGTTGCTGCAGCCCTTTAACTATTATTTCTTAGAGCTTTGAGAAAGATGTTGCTGCCAGTTGTTGCTGATTGTTCAAGGCATCTGTGGGGGATGAGGGAACCCGGCCTCTAATGACATTTTTTTCTCCCCTCCCCCTGCCCTGCCCTGCCCTGCTGTTTTTGCTCTCTGTGTCCACTCGCTGTGTGATCTTCTGTATCTATTTCTCTTTTTGTCTTCTCTTCTTCACTTTTGCTTCAAGGATTCACCAGGATTCGATCCTGGGGACCTCTGATGTCGAGAGAGGTTCCCTATCAATTGCACCAGTTCCTGGTCTCTGCCGTGTTTCACTTTGACTCTCCCCTTCATCTCTTTTTTGTTGCGGTATCATCTTGCTGTGTGACTCACTTGTGTGGGCACTGGCTCACTGCATGGGCATTTGGCTTGCTGCACAGGCACTCAGCTTGCCACTTGGTTACTTGACTTGCCACAAGGGCACTGGCTAGCTGTGGGGGCACTGGCTTATGGGCACTTGCTCACCATATAGGCACTCACACTCTCTAGTGACATTTTTATTTATTTATTTTTTGTATATTGAAGTATACCACTCATACATAAACATACAGAAACAATAAATGTAGAGTAATAGTTGTGAACTTACAAAACAAACATACATAACATCATACAGAACTCTCGTACCTCACCCTACTACCAATACCTTGCATTGTTGTTCAACCTTTTTAACTAATGATTAAAAAGCATTGTCAAAATATTACTACTAACCAAAGTATTTTCCCCCAACCCCCCATTATAATTATTATCTTTATATCATTTATATCTGAACATACATAAGCAATAAGTGTATAGTAAAAGTTGTGAACTTACAAAGCAAGCATACAGGGGTTCTATACATCAACTTCTACCAACATGTTGCATTGTTGTGAGATGTTTGTTACAAATTATGAAAGAATACTGTCAAAATCTTACTACTAATTATAGTTCTTATCTTATATTTGGTGTATTTTTCCCCCAACCCACCCTATTATTATTTTTAAAATATATCTTTTATGACAGAAGTGGTAAACTTACAAAACAATCATGCACATGTGCAGAATTCCCAATCAACACCCCTCTATCAATACACCATACTGTGGTGGAACATTTGTTACAAATAATATCATCTGATTGTTACTACATCCATAGTGTACACTTGGCACACATTTTCCATATTGTCCCATTATCAGCACAGTATATCTTTGGCATAGATGCAAGAATATTTTATTATTACTGCTAACCACAGCCCATATGTCACTCCAGTTGTTTCTTTCCCATGCTTCTCCACATTCCCACCACCCTGCAATAGTGGTATATATTTGCTCTAGGACACTCTTGCATCTGTACTATCAACTACCATTCTTACCCACCTCTTGGTTTACTGTGCTATTCAGTTCCTAGATTACTCTCTAGCATTCTGTTTATTGGCATTTACATACCTAGACTACCATTTTCAGCCACATCCCCATTTATAAAATAGCTGTAATCACTATTCGTTACCATCCACTCTATACATTTCCACATTTTTACAGTAAAGCTAATTAAAACTGTTACATACATTAAACATCAGTAGTCCATCTCAGTTCTCCTCTTATCTCCTTTAAGAATCCACTACCTACCACCAGAGCTTGAAGCTATTTTCCTACAATTTCTTCTAGAAGCTTTATGGTTATTGCTTCCATGTTCAGGTTTTTGATCCATTTTGAGTTAATTTTTGTACAAGGTGTGAGATAGGGGTCCTCTTTCCTTCTTTTGGCTGTGGATATCCAGTTTTTTCAGCACCGTTTGTTGAATGGACTGTTCTGCCCTAGCTGTGTGGGTTTGACAGGCTAGTCAAAAATCACTTGACCATATATGTGAGGTCTGCTTCTGAACCATCAGTTTGGTTCCATTAGTCTATGTGTCTGTCTTTATGCCAGTACCGTGCTGTTTTTACCACTATAGCTAGGTAATATAATTTAAAGTCTAGAGAGGAGAGTTTGCTTTTTCCTTTTTAAGATATTTCTGTCTATTCAGGACCCCTTACCCTTCCAAATAAATTTGATAATCATGTTTTCTGCTAAAAAAAAATGCTGGTGGACTTTTTATTGGGATTGCATTGAATCTTATATCAATTCGAGTATAATTGACTTATTAATGACATTATTCTTCCAATCTGTAAGTATGGAATGTTCTTCCAGTTACATAGGACTTTTTATTTTTAAAGATTTATTTTATTTATTTATTTCTCTTCCCTTACCCCTCCCTCCCATTGACTGCTCTCTGTGTCCATTAGCTGTGTGTTCTTCTGCTTCCACGTGCACTATCAGGTAGCACTGGGAAACTGCGTCTCTTTTTTGATGCATCATCTTGCTGCATCAGCTCTCCATTGTGTGTGTATTCAGATTTTTTCAGATGGGAGTATGTTGTGCTTCTTGAATAAGGATATCTATGTCCTTCAATAGGGTGGGGAAGGGAAACGGACTTGGCCCAGTGGTTAGGGCGTCCGTCTACCACATGGGAGGTCCGCGGTTCAAACCCTGGGCCTCCTTGACCCGAGTGGAGCTCGCCCATGTGCAACGCTGATGCGTGCAAGGAGTACCCTGCCACGTAGGGGTGTCCCCCGCATAGGGGAGCCCCACACACAGGGAGTGCACCCCGTGAGGAGAGCTGCCCAGCACGAAAGAAAGTGCAGCCTGACCAGGAATGGCGCTGCCCACACAAAGAGCTAACACAACAAGATGATGCAAGAAAAAGAAACACAGATTCCCATGCTGCTGACAACAACAGAAGCGGACAAAGAAACAAGATGCAGCAAATAGACACAGAGAAAAGACAGGTGGGGTGAGGTGGGGTGAGGTGGGGTGGGGTGGGGTGCGAGAAATAAATAAAATATTAAAAAAAAATAGGGTGGGGAAGTTTTCTACCATTATTTCTTCAAATATTCCTTCTGCCCCTTTTCCCTTTTCTTCTCCTTCTGGGCCACCCATGCCATGTATGTTTGCACATCTCTGGCTGTCATTTAGTTCTCTGAGAACTTGTCAATTTTTTTCATTCTTTTCTTCATCTGTTCTTTTGTATGTTTACTTTCAGAGGTCATTTCTTCAAGCTCACCAATACTTTCTTCTGCCTCTTCAAATCTGCTATTATGATTCCAATGTTTTTTCGATTTCATTTATTGCACCTTTTATTCCCATAAGATCTGCTATTTTTCTATGTATGCTTTCAAATTCTTTTTTGTGGTCATCCAATGTCTTCTTAATATCCTTAATCTTTTTAGCCATCTCATGGAATTTATTAAGGTGATTTGTTTGAACGTCTATGATTAGTTGTCTCAACTCCTTTATGTCATCTGTAGGCTTATCTTGTTCCTTTAGCTGGGCCATATCTTCCTGTTTCTTGATGTAGATTGTAATTTTTTGTTGGTGTCTTGGTATCTGGCTTACTAGAGTATTTATTCTGGGTGCAGTTTTCTCTTTAGTTTAGGGCTTCCTTCCATTTCTCCCTTGCTGGTTGTGCAGTAGGAACCAAGGAGGTAGTTGGTGCTATAAGCTGTGAGGCTCAAGCTGCCCTCATTGCACCAGGGACCAATAAAGCTTCTCCTAACTTTCTCCTTTGCCAGGGGCAGGGACAGAGTCACAGCTGTGTGGGATAATCCAAGCCATGCAGACCTACACTCTAGTTGTCCAGAGAGACTGATGAAGCTTCATGCCCCTTTCTCCCCTGCCTGGAGCAAGGATGGAGCTGCAGGTGTAGGCAGCAATCTATGCAGCGCAGGTCTAAGATGAACGTGGTTGCCCTGGTAGACTTCCGATTTTCAGTCTGTGCCAGCCAAATGTACCTGCAGTTACCTGGAGTTACCAGAGGTGGAGCTGAAGCCTAGGCTAGGGCTGCAGGTTGATCTGGGTGAAAGAAATCAGTTCCCACTGTCACTGCGATCTTCAGTCAGCCCGGCCCCCTTTCATGCTGGGGCAGAGCCAAAATGGCAGTCACTGGCCTCCCTCCAACCTGGACAGGTTCAAACTTGAGCTGTTCTTTTTTTTTTTAATTTTTTGTTTTAAGATTTTAGAAATTTATTTCTCTTCCCTTCCCCCTGTTGTCTGCTCTCTGTGTCCATTCGCTGTGTGTTCTTCTGCATCCTCTTGCATTATCAGGTGGCACTAGGAAACTGCATCTCTTTCTTTTGCATCATCTTAGCTGTTCTTAGAGTTATACCTTAGTTAGCTGAATCCGCCAATCCATAGCAGAAATTAGTGACCAACCATCTCCTCCTCACCTTTTCCGGGAAATGGAGCTTCTAATTCCAGCTACAGAACAGCTCCTGGGGCGGCCTGCACTACCAAAGCAGGACAATCACTGGCCTCTGTGGCTTGGCTGGTAATTTCTTGGAGAGGCTGGTGCAGGTCCCTGCAGCTTCCTTCCTGCTGGAGGTGGCACTGGGGCCCAGACTAGACCTGCAATCTGACCTGGATGGAAAGAAGCCGGTCCCCACCAGCACTGGGATCCTCAGTCCACCCCACTTCCCCTTGTGCCAGGCATGGAGTTAAGTTGGTAGCTCCCGGCCTCTTTCTGACTTGGACAGGCTCAAACTTTAGCTATTCTTAGTATTATACTGTAGCCCGCTGAATTCACTCCTCAGTAGCTGAAGTAGTGCCCAACCGTTTCTTCCTTCCCCTTTTTGGGGAAGTGGCGCTTTCAATTCCAGCCACGGAACAGCTCCCGAGGTGGCTTGTGCCTCCAGTGGAGGATGGGCACCGGCCTCTGGAGTTTGGAGCCTCTACTTGCGAGTCTTCTCCACAGATGGGCAGTCTCTTCCTTCCACTCCTTCAAGGACGTTGCTCCTGGAGCCCCCAAACAGATGCTTCAGCTAGCTCCAGAGAGCTCTCGGTGTTTATCAACTGCCCTGGAGCAGGAGCTGAATCTAGGGGTTCCTTATTCTGCCACCATCTTGCTGGTTGTCCTCTCTAATGACATTTTAAGAGACAAATACGTTTCCAGATTTTAATTAAAATTCCAACATGCATGCTGCTTTATGGCGACGAAGGTCACAAAGGTGAAGATACCATCTCCTTAACACTGCGTGGGACACCACCTTATCACTTTCCTTGCCTCTCCTGGGGCAAGTTTTCCTTGGCAACTGTGGTAAGATGCAACTCAATTTCTGAAATGTGAAAATGTGAGAAAAATGTGCCTTTTAGGACTAAGGAAGCATTTCTTAATGTGAAGAGATGGACGTTTATTCTGTTTTGTTTTTGTGGAGGTGCTTGGGGAACATAGGTGGGAGGACTCTGAGCTGAGGACAGGATTGTCTGGTGTCCAGCTTAGGGACTTTACATCTAGAAAATATGGAGATGCCATCATGAGGATACTTGTACATTCTCCAGCCATGTTTTACGCACCACTCTGCCACTTTGTGGCTATGCTATGGAAAGATGAGCCATTCTGATCCGTATTTCTGTTAATGCAAAGACGGTTTTTCCTTCTTTTCTTCAATGCATTTTACCATGAATCCCTAAGATATGACCTGTGCCAAGTCTTGGACCAAGGACTAAAGACATAGCTATAAATGAGATACACTCAGTGCTCATCCTTCAAGGAGCTCCCAGGCTAGTGGACAAGGTGAAGGAAACAGTTATAATAAGTGTACTGTGTGTGTATATAATATATGTGTATGTGTTTGTATATCATGGAGAGTAACAGCTGGAGGGCAGACTCCTCCAGGACATTGACGGTGCCTACCTGTCTTCTTTTGTGTTTCTGTGTCCTTTATAAAATTGTCATATATTACAGGGGAAGGAGAGGTCATTGAAGAGGCTTTGCAAGGGTTCAGGTGAAAGATAATGGTGGCTTGGGTAGGTGAGCTTCTGGAGGACAAAGAGATTTGCCTGGACTGGAAGCTACGGAAGAAGGGGAATTGGAGCTTCGTGGTGGACGGAGGAAAAGGAGTCAAGAATGGCTTGAAAGATAGGGTGATGATAAAAAGTACAGGGAAGAAAAGCTGGGACAGTCCCCCGGGCAGCACCTGCCCAGGGAGATGCAGGATGAACTGCCCACTTGCCCACAGAATGACTTCCCCAATTGAACTTGGCTAAGGGGAGCAGGTGTAGCTCAGTGGTTGAGCACCTGCTTCCCAGGTATGAGGTCCTAGGTTCAATCTCTGGTACTTCCTGAAGGAAAAAAAAAAAAAAAAAAAAGAGGGGAAACGGACTTTGGCCCAGTGGTTAGGGCGTCCGTCTACCACATGGGAGGTCCGCAGTTCAAGCCCGGGGCCTCCTTGACCCGTGTGGAGCTGGCCCATGCGCAGCGCTGATGCGCGCAAGGAGTGCTGTGCTACACAGGGGTGTCCCCCGCGTAGGGGAGCCCCACGCGCAAGGAGTGCACCCATAAGGAGAGCCGCCCAGCGCAAAGGAGGGAGCAGCCTGCCGAGGAATGGCGCCACCCACAGTTCCATGCCGCTGATGACAACAGAAGCGGACAAAGAAACAAGACGCAGCAAAAAGACACAGAAAACAGACAACCGGACAACCGGGGGAGGGGAATTAAATAAATAAAAAATAAATCTAAAAAAAAAAAAAGATAACTCTCCAGTAACCCCATCTCTCCTAGGGGGTAATTGTCCATCCAGGAACTCGAGGTTGGAGGGCAGCTGGACCCACAAAGGACCAATGGATCTCATGCCCACTCCAAACTGGGGGCTTACAAGCTAGCGCTGTGGAGTCATGCGGCGTTTGGCATGCTATATAGAAGGCATGCACGTGAGCTCCTTCCTTGGCCGCAACCACGTACCTGGGTCAGAGAGGAGGGCGCAGGGAGGATTTCGTAGGGTGAGTGTGTGTGCAGACGGTGCAGCCAGGGCCCCGCCCACCCCGGGCGCACGAATGAATGAATGGACAAAAAAATAGATCTCCCTTAGATCCCGGTTACCCAGAGTCTCGGGATTGGAAAAGCCACGCTCCCCTTGCAGCCCTCTAGTTAGTTTTTGTCTTCCCACTTGTTACAGCTTGTCATCTTGAGACTGAAGTGCCGGCCCCATGGGAAAGTCGGGTTTCTCCAGCGTGGAGACCCAGGCCGGCCTGTGGGTCGCTTGTGTCCCCAGGATTCGCCTGGAATCCGCGCTGAGAATAGCGCGCGGCGCCAGCGGCCCAGGGCCGGCCTGGGTTAGGAGGCCGTGTAGCCCCGCCCCCTCAGGCCACGCCCACCACAGGCCCCGCCCCTGCAGGCCCCGCCCTCGCCCCACCCCGTCTGCGGGCAGACACGCCGGCGCCGCCCGAGCGCCCGGGCGGGCGGGGTTGGGGATGAGGGGCGGGATGTTTTGGGGGGCGGGGGTCCCGATGACGGCATCCGAGCGCGCCGCGCTGGGGCTCCGAGGCTGGCCGCACCGCCCGCGGACTGTCCCCGCGCCCGGGCAGGTGGGTGTGCGCCGGGGCGGGCGTGGGGGGCGAGGAGCCGGGGGGCCGGGGGCAGGCGCGCGCTGCTCCCCGTCCCTGCGCAGGCCTGGGCCGGGTGGCACCGAGAGCCCGGCGCCTGGGGAGACCTGACCCGGCACGAGCAGCCCCCCTCCGTGCTGGCCCGCCTCCCCGAGGCCCCTCCTGGGCGGGCGGGCGCCTCACTGCCCCAGGTCGGGGGCCCGAGGAGCGAGCGCCGAGGCTACCAAGGTCGGGTCTGCATTTGCAATGACTTCTCCAAACTTTCTGGGAGCCCCTGTCCCCGGCCCGCCGCCTCCGGCCCCCAATCCCCTAATTCCCGGGCCCTTCAGAACTGCCCGGCAGAGTCGCCGCTGTGTCCCCAGGCGGGGCACCCGGAAGGGTTGGATGAATGACTGAGTGGACGAAAGAACCGTTACTTGGGTTGAGCTCATTTTAAAGGATTTTTTTTTTTTAAGATTAAAAAGAAAACTAAAGTGCGGGGCGGGCAGTGAGGAATGCATTAAGACCAAGGAGGATGGGGAAGGTTCCTTGAATGAGAATCATTCATCACTGTTTATTGGGCAGCTACTACATGAAAGATCTTGTGTTGGGCACTGGAGATAAGCACAAGGGGCACAAAGAGAGTCCCTGTCCTCTAGCTCCCAGGCTGGGTGGTGGTGGGGAGACCACCAGGTGACCTGGCCGTTGTTCCTGGAGAGAGTGGCCACTGCTGATGAAGCACGGGGGCTTGGGTGGGGAGTGGGAGGGAGGGGACGGAGCAGAGGAGCTGGGCGCTGAGCTTCCCCGGGGCCCTGACGAAAGGTGCATCCAGCCCTGGGGAGGGGGCTTTGGCCACACTGAGATGCTGCAGGCAGGGAGAGGTGAGGAAAGGCCTGGGGTGGCAGCAGGGCCCGTTAAGGTTTTGCATCCCAGGGCAGTGGGGACCCATATCCCAGGAGGTGGCTAAGCAGAGGAGGGACACAGTTGCCTTGGCTTTTTTGAAAGATGCCTCTGGCTGCCATGTGGGAGGGGGCAAGGAGAGCCGGTTAAAGTCCTGCCAGGGTGTCAGTGGCTTGGGCTTTGGCAACAGAAGGGAGAATTGGGTGGACTCGGAAGATACTTGGAGGGAAGTGGTGGTAGGACTTGGTCTTGAAGGCACTGTTGGCTGTTCTGAAGAAGGCGGCCTGGGCCACGTGTTGTGACACAGGCTGGAAAACCCGGCAGGTGTGTGTGGGGGTGGCGGGGAGGGGGGTTCTTCTGGGAGATGGGGCCACAGGGGAAGGGTGCAGCTGGCAACGCAGAAGCCCGGGGCTGTCAAGGAAGTGAGGATTTAGGGCCTTAGTTTGCCGGCGTCCCGGCTGTGACAGCTTCTGTGCAGTGTGGGACTTTCGTGGCACTTGGGGACTGGTCGGCGTGTGGTGACGTTCTGGACGCTGACCCCCTTCCCCTCCGTCCCTCCAAGGCCAAACTTGGCTCCGGGTCACCTGCAGGGTGAGCCCAGCCGGGGTACGGGTGCCGACGCGGGGGCCTCTCCCTCCCTCTGCAGGGCCCTAAGCCGCCCTCCCTCGACATGGGGCTCGAGGCCCAGAGGCCCCCGGGGGCTGAGGAGGCGCCGGTGAGGGTGGCCCTGCGAGTCCGCCCGCTGCTGCCCAAGGAGCTGCTGCACGGCCACCAGAGCTGCCTGCGCGTGGAGCCCGGCCGCGTCACCCTGGGCCGCGACCGCCACTTTGGCTTCCGCCTGGTGCTGGCCGAGGACGCGGGGCAGGAGGCCGTGTACCAGGCCTGCGTGCAGCCCCTCCTCGAGGCCTTTTTCGAGGGCTTCAACGCCACCGTTTTTGCGTACGGGCAGACGGGCTCCGGGAAGACGTACACCATGGGGGAGGCCAGTGTGGGTGAGTGACCCCGCCCTGGGCCGAGGGCCCTCCGTGTCTCTTGAGTTTCTGTCCCTGTCCCCTCGCTGCCGTTCCCTGTAGGAAGTTGGGGAGGGGGTATGCTGGGGGTGGGGGGGTGGGGAGCAGGGTGCAACCCAGAGGTCCGCAGCCCGGGGTGGGCATGCCAGCGGGTGGGGCAGGGCAGACGCCCCTGGAAGGTGATCCCATGGAAGGAAGGGTCCTTGGAGGTGGGTGGCCTTGAAACTCTGTAGAGAGGTCACCAGGATGACCGCCAAGGGTCAGGATCCCTGTTCTAGATGGAGTGGTTGGGAACGGGAACATCTTTCCTGGGAGAGAGGTGCTTCGGCTGCCACGGAGCAGGGAGCCAGGCAGGTGCCGCGAGGCTCTGGAGCGGGAGTTAGGCGAGGGGTATTCTGGGCCCAGTGAAGGAACGGCCCCTTCTTAAGTAACCCGAACCACTGCCTCTGGGCTTACGCAGGCATATGTGTTTCGGTAAAAAAATTAGGAAAATATGAAAAAAATGCACAAAATAAAACTTATTTGATAATTGCCTTTTGAGACACCCTCCAGAGACCATGCACTCACTCCAGTTTCTTCTTCTGAAAATTACTGTACTTTTAAAAAGTGGGATTCTATTGTACCCATTCTTTCATATCCTGCTTAATAATAAACCCTGAATGTTTTTCTATAGCACTAAATATTCTTCAGTCTAATTTTTTTAAATTGCCGCCTAGGGTCCCATTGGGAACATAAAGTAGTTGGCACTTGGGCCGTTTGCATTTTTGTTGAAGTTACAAACGTCCTCTGATTACTTCTTTTGGATAAGATTAAGGAGACCGGTTAGTTAACGGAGCACAGCCCATGGTAATGAACTCCACGTCCCCGGGTACCTGAGAGCTCGTGGACTGGTTGAACCAGGAGAGGTTGCTTCCAACCCTGACGGGCCGCGATCCTGCCAGACTTGAACCTTGGCACCCTGGGGCGCAGCCTGGCTCAGGCTGCCCAGTCCACCCCGGCCCCGGCCGCCACCTTCTGCATGCCGGAGCCTCATCCTGCAGCTGCCGGCAGGGGCCCAGCTGCGGGCGAGGTGCCAGGGGGCCCTGCGGTGTCTCCCCAGCCTCCCTCCATGAGGACGAGCAGGGCATCATCCCGCGGGCCATGGCCGAGGCCTTCAAGCTCATCGACGAGAACGACCTGCTGGACTGCCTGGTGCACGTGTCCTACCTGGAAGTGTACAAGGAAGAGTTCCGCGACCTGCTCGAGGTGGGCACTGCCAGCCGTGACATCCAGCTTCGGGAAGATGACCGTGGGAATGTTGGTAGGAGTACCCCCTGTCCCCCCACCTCCCCTCCTCCAATGGGATGGGTTGGGGCGCTTGCTTGGGGAGGTTCCCCTGCCCTGAGCGGGGAGCTTACCTGTCTGGAGCGGCACCCCTCCGGGACACCCCAGCCCTGGGAAGGTTTTGCAGGAGTTTCCCCTCCTCCATGCACGCAGGGAGAGGCATGGAGGTGGTCATGGAGAGGGGGGACTCTGGGGTCCCTCACACTCAAACCAGGATGGACAGGCCCGCTGGGCACCGCGAGGGGGCGCCCGGGGGTTTCGGAGCAGGCGGAGGGCCAGGCCTGCCCTCCCCGCGCCGGGGCTCACGGCCGGCTGTGCCCGCAGTGCTGTGCGGGGTGAAGGAGGTGGACGTGGAGGGCCTGGACGAGGTGCTGAGCCTCCTGGAGATGGGCAACGCGGCGCGGCACACGGGCGCCACGCACCTCAACCGCCTCTCCAGCCGCTCGCACACGGTCTTCACCGTGACCCTGGAGCAGCGGGGGCGCGCCCCCAGCCGCGCGCCGCGCCCCGCCGCCGGCCAGCTGCTGGTGTCCAAGTTCCACTTCGTGGACCTGGCGGGCTCCGAGAGGGTGCTCAAGCTGGGCAGCACGGACGAGCGGCTGCGGGAGAGCATCCAGATCAACAGCAGCCTGCTGGCCCTGGGCAACGTCATCAGCGCCCTGGCCGACCCCCAGCGCCGCGGCGGCCACGTCCCCTACCGCGACTCCAAGATCACGCGGTGAGCCGCGCCGGAGGGGTGGCGGGGACGCCGCCGGCTCCCGGCGCGCCGCGCCCCTGACGCGCTCGCCCTGGGCGCCCCGCAGGATCCTCAAGGACTCGCTGGGCGGCAACGCCAAGACGGTGATGATCGCCTGCGTCAGCCCCTCGGCGTCCGACTTCGACGAGACCCTCAACACGCTCAACTACGCCAGCCGCGCCCAGGACATCCGCAACCGCGCCACGCGCAACTGGCGGCCCGAGGCCGAGCGGGCGCCCGCGGAGGCGGCGGGGGGCGCGCGGCGCGCCGCGGCACCGCTCGGAGACGCGCATCATCCACCGCGGCCGGCGCGGCCCGGGCCCCGCCGCCGGCCGCCCTGGCGCCGAGTGCCCGCGCTGCCGGGCCCGCGCCGCCGCCGCCTGCAGCCTCCTGCGCCAGCTGCAGGCCGAGCCCGGGCTGCCCGGCGCCGCCGCCCGCAAGGTGCGCGACTGGCTGTGCGCCGTCGAGGGCCCGCGCAGCGCCCTGAGCTCCGCCTCCGGGCCCG
Organism: Dasypus novemcinctus; assembly: GCF_030445035.2. Classification (NCBI taxonomy): domain Eukaryota; kingdom Metazoa; phylum Chordata; class Mammalia; order Cingulata; family Dasypodidae; genus Dasypus; species Dasypus novemcinctus. The sequence goes on along the minus strand of NC_080675.1, from coordinate 171,174,911 downwards.
ACAGCGGCATCGAGAGCGCGCCCGCCGAGGACCAGGCCGCGCAGGGGCCCGGCGGGCGGAAGGTGCCAAGGGCGGGTGGCCCTGGGGACGCGGCAAGGGGGAGGGAGAGACCATCATGCGTCGGCCATGTCCTTTAGGAGGGCACGTTCGAGATGCAGTCCCCTCTGCCGATGACCTTGGCCACTCTTTAACCTCACTGAGCCGAGCCTGGGCTTTGTGTTTGTAAAGGAGGGATGTTGGGAGGGTGTAACAAGACGAAGGCACAGAAAGTGAATAATATGATTAATACTGATCAGAGATGGGAAGCAGATGTGGCTCAACTGATAGAGCTTCCGCCTACCATATGGAGGGTCCAGGGTTCAGTCCCCAGGGCCTGATGGCCTGTGTGCTGAGCTGGCCCACGTGTAGTGCTGCCACACGCAAGGAGTGCTGTGCTACTCAGGGGTGCCTCTGCGTAGGGGAGCCCCACGTGCAAGTGTGCACCTCTGAAGGAGGGCCACCCCGCATGTAAAAAGCGCAGCCTGCCCAGGAACACGAGCGCTGATAAGATGACACAACAAAAAAGAGACGCAGATTCCCAGTGCTGCCTGACAATGCAAGTGGACACACAAGAACACACAGCGAATGGACAAAGAGAGCAGACAGTGGGGGGGGGGGGGGGGGAAGGGAAGAGAAATAAATAAAATAAATCTTAAAAAAAGAAAAAAAATACCAGAGATGGCCCGGACAGCTTGGAGAGGGGCTCCCCGCAGGCCCCGGTGTCCCCAGGGAGGCAGGCTCGCCCTGCCCGCGCCGCGCCTGATGCCCCTCTCCTGCCCCACAGGAGGGCGAGGGGGAGCAGCAGCTGCTGAGCCTGCAGGGCCAGGTGGCCCGGCTGGAGGAGGAGAACCGGGACTTTCTGGCAGCGCTGGAGGATGCCATGGAGCAGTACAAACTGCAGGTGGGGCCCCCTTGCGCAGTCAGGGAAGGTTCTGGAGAAGGGGGAGTCTGAGCTGAGACTTGGGGGTGAGAGGGAGTTAGCCAGGCGGGCTGGAGAGCGGGCTGAGATGGGGGTGCCCACGAGCGGAAGTGTGGCGGTGAGGGACGGGACAGCGTGGGTGGGTTTGGGGCAGCCAGCTCTGTTGGATGGTCTTGAGTGTGGCTGGGAGTTGGGGCCGGAGGCAGCAGGACGGGGCGGTGGAGCCGGCTGGGGGCAGGTGGGCATGCTCCTGGCGCTGCCTGCTGGGCGTGAGCGGGCCAGCACTGGCAGGGAGAGCGTGTGATGAGGGCATGTGGCAGGTGGGGTGAGAGCTCCAGCGGGAACTAGTAGAGGTGGTCATCAGCGTGACCTGGAGCTCAGGGCGGGGGCCCTCTCTGCCTCTGAGCCCCACTTCCCCGTCCGCAGTCTGGGCCTGCAGTTAGTGCTCTCCTTCACAGGCCTCCAGGCAGTGTGTGCCAGATTTAGTCCAGGGAGGGTGGGGTGGCCTCGGGCTTGTTCTCTAGTTTCCCGGGCTCTGACTGTCCGTGAGCATCCCTGCCCCCCCAGCCCCTGCACCCCAGCCCCCGCACCTGCCCCCCGGCACCCCTGCCACCCCAGCCCCTGCCATCCCTGCCCCCGCACCCCTGCTCCCCCAGCCCCCGCACCCTGCCCCTGGCCCCCCCTTCCCATCAGCGCTCAGACATGGTCTTGCAGGGCGACCGCCTGCGCGAGCAGCAGGAGGAGATGGCAGAGCTGCGGCTTCGGCTAGAGCTGGTGCGGCCTGGCTGGGGGGCCCCGGGGCTCCTGCAGGGCCTGGCGCCGGGGTCCTTTGTGCCTCGGCCTCACACAGCCCCCCTGGGGGGTGCGCACACCCACGCGCTGGGCGTGGTGCCCCCTGCCTGCCTTCCTGGAGCTGGAGCTGGTCCTGCGCGGCGGGGAGAGGTGAGGAGGTGGCCAGGCTGTGTCCCCTGGGCTCGGTTGGCCTGGCCAGGCGCAGGGCAGGGGAAGGGTGATGCTGGGGCAGGCGTCCCTCACCCCAGTTTGTCGTGGGACCGGCTGGGAGACGGGAGGGGCCCCTGCTGAGATTTGGGTGACTGTGGGCTTTTCGGGGATGTGGGGCCTTTGGGCAATGGTTCCCTGGAGGTAGCTGGAGAGTGCTGGGAGAGAGGAGGTTAAGAGAGGGTTCTGGCTTCTGGCATCAGATGGAAAGCTTGCACACCTCTTGAGATGGAGAGCTCACTACCTCTGAGACAACGTCTCTGTCTTTGCAAGTTTGTTTTTCCATTGAACCCTAATCTGTCGCCCTGAGCCTTGGTCTCCTGCATCCGGTTCTACCATATGGGACCTTTAGGTCCAAGGCGACTTCTGCATCCGCCTGAAAGCTCTGGGCCAGCTCTGCTCTAATGGCCCGAGGGACCGAGGAGTGGGAGGACTTGGGATTGGCAGAAGGCTGCCCTACACCCATCTCTGGCGTGATCTTGGCCGGAGAAGACTTAGATGCAGAGAGCGTGGGTACAAGATAGAAGGCTAGACTGTCACCTGGGGAGGGCCAGGGGTCGTGGGAGCTAAGGGTGGGCATGGAGGGAGGAGGGAGCCTTCGTCTCCAGCTGGAGATGGGAAAGGTTTCCCAGAGGTGTCATCGGAGCTAGAGCTCGAGGTAAGCCAGGGCTGGAGGGGCATCGATGTGGGGAGGGCGCAGGCAGGGCACGCCCGGGGCCGGAGGGCCTTCCTGCTGTGAAACCCTGGCCCTGCCCGGCAGCTGGCAGATGGCAGGGAGGCTGGGACCGAGTTGCCGGCGCATGGAGATGGGCTGGGAAGCGGCTCTCCAACTGCGTCAGAGGACGAGGAAGAGGAGCCGCCCAGGCGGGCCTTGCTCCTGCGCAGGTGAGTGCCTGTGCACCTGCTGCCTGAGCTCGAGGGGACCTGCCTAGGGCCCAGGGCTAGGCAGGGTGAGGACTGTCCCAGGGCGTCCTCTCCTGTGCCGCCCTAGCTGGCACTGAGGGAGTGCAGGACAGGGGCTGCGGGCTCTGAGCCAAGAGGTTTATGGGGTGGGTGGCTGCGGGGTGGGCGCGGGCCTCCTGGTTCTCGGCCTCCACCCACCCCTGGTGCCCCCCACGCCTCTTAGGCCGTCGTGCTCACCTATGACGTCTGTGGGACTTCCATCCTGGACTTGCATTTGACCTTGGGGGCATGGTGGCCGCTCCCCCCTGGCCTGGGGCAGGGGCTGGCGAGGGGTGCACACTCCGGCTTCTGCCTTCCAGAAACGGGATCGGCCACTGGAGCCGGAGGGCGGGGACCCATCCAGGGAGTCCACCAGACAGGACGGGCTTGGGGCTTCGCCTTGAGGAGCTGGGCCTGGCCGTCCCGGGGCCCAGAGGTGAGCCGGGTGGGCGTGGAGAGGGCCCCCTCCCACCCCGTACACAGGGGGGTGCAGCCGCCCGCACACCACTGCCCAGGCCATGCCTCTCTCTTCCCCCGCTCAGTCTCTCCCTGCCGTCCAGTGGGGCGGTGGCCTTGACCGCTGCCCATCCCAGCAGTTGGTGGGAGCAAGGCGCCTGCTGCCTCGGCCTCCGAGTGGAGGCTGGCCCAGGCCCAGCAGAAGATCCGGGAGCTGGCCATCAACATCCGCATGAAGGAGGAGCTCATCGGTGAGCTGGTCCGCACAGGTGAGGGCGGCTGGCGGCCTCCCGCCCGGGTGTGGCTTCCCATCCGCCCCATGTGCGCGGGCGGCCCCGTGTGCGCGGGCGTCAGGGCTTAGCAGAGGAGGGGCGGGGAGGGCCAGGCGGCCGGGGTTTGCCCCCACCCCCTCCTCTTCCGGCTGGGTGACCTGGAACAAGCACCGCCCCACCCCATGCTGCTGTTTCCTCATCTCTAAAAACCCTGCTTCGAGGGGTTGCTACGAGGCCAGAATGAGCATAGCTCAGTACGCGTGACTACTGCTGTAGCTCGTTACTATTGTTGTTGTTGTTTATGAAGTATATCTGCTGAGGGCCAGCCACTGTGCAGGGAGCAGGACCTCTCCATCCTGGAGAGCTCACGGTGAAAGTGCCCGAGGACCCAGTGTCTCCAAAATTGTGCTACAGCTACTGCTGGTATCCCCTTTGGGCAGGGGATGATTTTATTTTATTTATTTTTGTAATTTCTTTTTTAACTTTATTTCCTTCCTTCCTTCTTTCCTTCCTTTCCTTCCCTCCCACCCCCGTTGTCTGCTCTCTGTGTCCATTCACTGCGTGTTCTTCTGTATCTGCTTGCATTCTTGTCAGCGGCACCAGGAATCTGTCTTTTGTTGCGTCAGCTCTCTGTGTGTGCGGCACCATTCCTGGGCAGGCTGCACTTTTTTCACGCGGGGCGGCTCTCCTTATGGGGCGCACTCCTTGCGCCTGGGGCTCCCTTACGGGGGGGACACCCCTGTGTGGCACGGCACTCCTTGTGCACATGAGCCAAATCCGCTTCCCAGGGGATGATTTTAGGTGACTGGTGGACCCTTGCCATTTCACTTTATTTTTAAAAAATAACTTCATTTCAAATTCACAAAAATCAAAGAACAGAAAAGTGCAGCTCAATAAGTTATGGAAGCATAACTCCTAAAAAGTTCTTTCTAGCACTTTTAACTCATCTAATTCCAACTGTTAACTCAATTGTTCCTCTAGGGTTCAGAAAGATACACAGATGAACCCAGATTAAATGACATAGTCAAGGTCCCCTTACTGATGACAAAAATGAAGAGAAAAAATGCTTAGTCATATTCATAGCTCACAGAACCAAACTCTATATTCTTTTTTTGACCTTTAGCATTAATATGCTACCAACTTTGCTTTTGCTACAGAAGCATTACAGTGTTGCTGTTAATTATAGTCCATAAATTATGTTAGCTCTATTTTCCCCATGTATCATCATGCTCTTAACACCTTGTAGAAGAACACTCTTATATTTACACTATCAACCACAGTCCTCATCTTCTGCCAAGATCACTGTTACTTTACTAGTTATGAATTTATTTATTACAAAATATGTTATAAAAGTTGTCAAGCGTATGAGAGAAGAGAATAAGTACACTGAACCCCATATTCCCATCAGCTAGATTGAGCCCACACTTTGCCGCATTTGTTTCATCCTCCCAGTTTTCTTTGCTGAAATATTTTGAAACCAGTCCCATCATGTTATGCCATCCCTACCCCTTTCAGTATGCCTTTCTGGAAAATGTGGACGTTTCTTACCTAACCATGTGCCCTTAGCACATCGAACAAAGTTAATGTCATCTGTCGCCCCGCCAGAAGCACATTTTCTTAATTATTCAGCTGTCCTTTTACAGCTGGTTTGCTGGAATCCGTCTCCAAACTTGCTCCACACTTGGCATTTGCTTCTGTGGTCTCTGAAGCCCCCTTCTCTCGCTCTTCAGTTGTCCAGAAGAATATTCCCAACCCAGAATGTTCTGGCTTTGTGTTTGCCTCCTGGTGGTGTCATTTAACTCGTTCCTCTATCTCCTATACCTTTTGCAATGGAAGTTAGTTCCAGAAACTTAATCATATGCTGGAGCAAGTTAGAGAGGTATTTTAATATGAGTTAGGAAAAGGTAAATTTTTTCTGGCTAACCCGTAATTTCCGTGTCGCTTCTGAGGATGAGGCTAATTTTAAAAGGAAATTGATTTGAAGAGCAATTCTGAGCCAATGCCGGGTGTCGGGGGCTGGCAGAGGGCTGGCAAGCCCCGGGGAAGCAGGCTGTGGTGCCCGGGCGGCCGAGGGCCTGCCCCGGTGACGCGCCCTCGCTCCTCCAGGGAAGGCGGCGCAGGCCCTGAACCGCCAGCACAGCCAGCGCATCCGCGAGCTGGAGCAGGAGGCCGAGCGGGTGCGGGCCGAGCTCAGCGAGGGCCAGAGGCAGCTGCGGGAGCTCGAGGGCCAGGAGCCCCAGGACGCGGGCGAGCGGTCCCGGCTCCAGGAGTTCCGCAAGAGGGTGGCCGCCGCCCAGAGCCAGGTGCAGGTCAGTGTCACGCCGGGGCCCCCCCCGGCTGGGGCCTGGGCGCAGCGTAGACCCTGGGCCTGCCCGGGCCCCGGCTGGGGCACCAACGCCCTCCTGCCTCCCTGCTTGAGGCTGGTATCATGTGAGAAGCCGGCAGCCCCGACAGAGGCAGGGGAGCAGGTCCTGCCTGAGCCGCTCCAGGAGACAAATGAGAGGGACGCCGTGAGGGCCGGGCAGCTAAAGAAACGCCTTCCGCCACGCAGCCCTCCTCTCCCCCTGCCAGCTGTGCCACTGGCAGCCACCCGTTCACTTACCCTCCATTCCACCATCCCCCATTTGTCCACCTGTCAGTCCAGCTAATCCATCCATTGATCCTTTTACTGGTCGACGTGACCAATGATCCGTTTATCCATCTGCCCATCTGCCCTTCCATTCCCTCTTATCAATCCATGCCTTATCCTATTTTTTTTTAAGATTTATTTTTTATTTATTTCTCTCCCCTTTCCCCGCCCCCATCCCAGTTGTCTGTTCTCTGTGTCCATTTGCTGCATGTTCTTTTTGTCCGCGGCATGGGAATCTGTGCCTCCTTTTGTTGTGTCATCTTGTTGTGTCAGCTCTCCATGTGTGCGGCGCCATTCCTGGGCAGGCTGCACTTTTCTTTTGTGCTGGGCGGCTCTCCTTACGGGGCGCACTCCTTGCACAAGGGGCTCCCCTACACGGGAGACACCCCTGCGTGGCATGGCACTCATGCGCATCAGCACTGCACATGGGCCAGCTCCACACGGGTCAAGGAGGCCTGGGGTTTGAACTGTGGACCTCCCATGTGGTAGACGGACACCCTAACCACTGGGCCAAGTCCGCTTCCCTGCCTTATCCTATTTTTTGACCTTTATATTTTACCAACTTGTCTGTCCACCCTTCTGTCCATCATTCATCCTTTATAGTTCATGTGTCCAAGATACAAGTCAGGAGAGTGGTTGCCAGCAGGGCCTCTGGAGCCAGGCTGCTTGGGTTTGAATCCCAGCTTACCAGCTGTCTCTCTTTGGTCAAGTTTCCTAATCTCTCTGTGTTTCAGATTCCTCATCTATGAATTGGGTCTGATAATCATCATGCCCTTTCAGAGCATTGTTATTTTAATTTGATACACATGAAGGGCTGAGTTTAGTGCGTGGTATAAAGTACATGCCATGGAAGCATTAGCTACCGGTGTTGCTAGTCCATCGTCCACCTGCCTGCTCTCCCTTCGAGCTGTCCCTCTGTCCCCATCCTTGTTGAGTGCCGGGCCCCTGCCAGGCTCGAGGGCTGCCCCTGTGAGGCCCAGCGGAGGCTGTGTCGGTCCCAGGTGCTGAAGGAGAAGAAGCAGGCGACGGAGCGGCTGGTGTCACTGTCCGCCCAGAGCGAGAGGCGGCTGCAGGAGCTGGAGAGGAACGTGCAGCTCATGCGGCAGCAGCAGGGCCAGCTGCAGAGGCGGCTGCGCGAGGAGACGGAGCAGAAGCGGCGCCTGGAGACGGAGATGACCAAGCGGCAGCACCGCGTCAAGGTGGGCTCCGGCCGCGCGGGCCCAGGCAGCTCCGTCCGGCCCCTGCTCACAGTCACGTGACCTTACAGAACAGGGCAGATAGCCTCTCTGAGTGCGTCTCACCTGAAAGCGAGAACTACGTGAAATGCAAGGCTAGAGGAAGGGTTCAGTGAGGTGAAATATCTAAGGCGTCTGGCATCTTGGAGGGGCTGGAGAAGGGTTTGCTTCTGTTCGCTAGACCCAGAGAGACGGGGAGGCTGGGGGGCCCTTCACAGGGCTGTGCAGGAGTCGGGTGTTGTGTTAGCCAGCCTAAAGGGGTGCTGATGCAGAGTACCGGAAATCTGTTAGCTTTATTTGGGGTAGAAGCTTATAGTCACAAGGCCCTAAAGCATACAACTCAAGGTTACTTTCTCTCCCAAAGTCATTGGCCATGTGTTGAAGCAAGATGGCGGGCGATGTCTGCGAGGGTTCAGCCTTCCTCTTTCCTCTTGAGGCTCCGTGGTCCCAGCTTCTTCTGATCTCTAGGGAGAAGGCCTGCTGTAGGCCGGCACAGGGCTGTCTTTCTCCCCAGGGCTCTTCTTCCCGGGCTCAGCTGCTCTGGTCTCTTCACAGGGTCAGCTATAGCCTGTCAGGTTCATCTCTCTTCCCAGGGCGGCAGGATCCTCTGCGTGTCTTCTCTATGTCTGCCTCTCTGCCTGTCTACTTGTGAGCGTCTCTTTTATCAGCCCAAGGGGCTGGGACTTGATGCTGAGTCACACTCTAATGCCCTGGTTGGATCAGGGCCCCAACCTCAACGTAATTTAATCAGACGTCTCCGCTGAATCTAATCTAATCAAGGGTTATCAAGAGCCCAGAGGAGCAGACCAGTTTGTAAACATAACCAGTGTTTCATTTTGGAATTCATCAATAATAGCAAACTGTCACAGGGGCGCACTCCTTGAGGGCTTCGGGGGGCCTCCGGGGGCCCTGCCCGCTGAGCTTCCCCACCCTGCCCCTTCCCCAGGAGCTGGAGCTGAAGCACGAGCAGCAGCAGAAGATCCTGAAGATCAAGACAGAAGAGATCGCGGCATTCCAGAGGAAGAGGCGCAGCGGCAGCAACGGCTTGGTGGTCAGCCTGGAGCAGCAGCAGGTGGGGCCAGGGGGGAGACCACGCCCCTGGCTGGGGGGCCCTGGCCAGTCGCCGGATCCCCTGGGGGCCAGCTGGTGGGAACACCGTGCTTCCTGCCCACGGAGCCAGAGGGGAGAACTGAGTTCTCTCCCCACTCTCCCGCTTTCCCTCAGAAGATCGAGGAGCAGAAGAAGTGGCTGGATCTGGAGATGGAGAAGGTCCTGCAGCAGCGGCGGGCGCTGGAGGAGCTGGGGGAGGAGCTCCACAAGCGGGAGGCCATCCTGGCCAAGAAGGAGGCCCTGATGCAGGAGAAGACGGGGCTGGAGAGCAAGCGCCTACGGTCCAGCCAGGTGAGGCCCCTGCTAGGGGAACCTCTGCAGGTGAGACCTTGCCAGGTGAGGTCCAGCCAGGAGCGATCCTGCCAGGGGAGCTTCCACCAGGTGATGTTCCTTCCAGGTGATGTTCCTGCTAGGTGGGTTCCAGTCAGGTGATGCTGTGCCCTCCTGGCTGCGGCAAAGGCTCAGTGTCAAGGACGCTAGGGTTTTAGGATGCTTATCACACGTGTTCTGATGTTTGGGGAGAGGATCCTTTCCAAGTATGCATCCCACTGTTCATTTCTCCTTAACCACCTACTCAGGACCTATGCAGGTAGAATAAGGGTACGTAGGAAGAGCCAAGTAGAAGGAACATTTGCTGGCTTTCGAGGCAGACCTGGAGTTGAAGTGGTTCTACCTGCCACTGCTCCCTCTGGGCTAGGAGGGTGAGCTCCAGAGCCTCAGTTTTCTCCTCTGTCAAATGGAATCATAACACTGCCGTGAAGATTAGTGGTCTGCCAAACACAAACCCCAAGCCTGTTCTGGGAGCAGGTGCTTGGGCTAGATTTCCAGAGGGTTCCAGACCCACAGAGACCAGGAGCCATGCTGTGGCCACTGTGAAAGCACTCTAGGAAGGCCAGGAAGGTTCCAGACTGCTGCTGGGCGATCCCTAGCTTCACTTGGTCCCCAGAGCCCTCCTTTCCTCCTCCCCAGGCTCCTGAAGGGCCTCCAGAGCTTGGCCACTAGTTTCCCATAATTGCTGTGACATACCCTCACCCCCTCAGCCTTTGGCCACATTGCCCTCTGCTTGTCTCTAGCCTCTTTCTGGGCCATCTGCTTCTGGGCCATCTTTCAAGAGCACCACTCAGATGCTCCGGCTACCCCAGTGCCCAAGCCCCGGGAGTCTGCAGAGCTCAGGGCCAGCGTCCCTGGGCAGGGCACTCCTGGCCTACTTGTCAGGTCAGGTCCTCGCCCCTGGGCTGTAGGGAAGGACGCACGTCCTCCTGAACAACTGGCGCTGGCTGGGTGGGCTCTGTCATCCCCGTGAGAGGATGCCTGTTCCTTCTGTCCCTTGGCGCCGCTGCCCCAGGCCCTCAACGAGGACATCGTGCGTGTGTCCAGCCGGCTGGAGCACCTGGAGAAGGAGCTCTCAGAGAAGAGCGGGCAGCTGCAGCAGGGCAGTGCCCACAGCCAGCAGCAAATCCGCGGGGAGATCGACAGCCTGCGCCAGGAGAAGGACCTGCTGCTGAAGCAGCGCCTGGAGATCGACGGCAAGCTGAGGCAGGGCAGCCTGCTGTCGCCCGAGGTACTAGCCAGAGCCATCTGTCCAGCTACTCTCCTGGGACTCTGGCTCTGCTGGCTGCTGGGCCTGGCCACTTTGGGCCATGACTTCCCTCCTCAGCCTCCTCTTATGCCCAGAAAGTATGGGGAGAGGGGGCCTGTGAGAGCACTGGACTGGGCCCCTCCGCCTCCTGCCTCAGCGCCCTTGTGTGGGACAGAAGGGGCCCTGCTGACCTTGTTTCCTTCACCTTGCACTGCAGGAGGCCACCTGCACGTGTGGGGACGAGGGTCTGGAGCACATTTAGCGTGCTTTGTGGCTTGCACCCGTTTGCTTTCCCTGAGCAGCAGAGAAAGCCTATGCTGATATAAACTCACCCCAGCAGACCCCATGGTGCCTCCGCTGCAGACCCATCCACGTCTTCCGTTTGGTGCAGGGGATTCTGGGTTTCCTGAGTGTGGGTCCCTCAAGAGGGGTGTGCACTTTAGTAGATGGCCTCTCAGCGGGCCCCGCCTCTCATTCCGAGGTCGGGGTTGCAGCTGAATCGTCCTTGCTCTTACCACAGAGTGCAGTGTGCACCTGTCTCTTGATGTGCTGACACTTCAGGAGAGGGGGACACTTAAAGGCACATTTGGGGCTAAGTGTTGACTTGTGGCACCCTGCGTCTGCATGGACTTGTCAGGGAGGTGTTCTGAGGTGTAGGGAGCCCAGCAAGCCCCTCCACGCACACCTGGTCCCCGCAGGAGGAGCGGACACTGTTCCAGCTGGATGAGGCCATCGAGGCCTTGGACGCTGCCATCGAGTACAAGAACGAGGCCATCACGTGCCGCCAGCGTGTGCTGCGGGCCTCGGCCTCCCTGCTGTCCCAGTGCGAGATGAACCTCATGGCCAAGCTCAGCTACCTCTCGTCCTCAGAGACCAGAGCTCTCCTCTGCAAGTACTTCGACAAGGTGGGTCACCCGCCTCCTCCTTCGGAAGGCGGGTGGGGTTGGTGTCTGATGGCAGCTCCGGCAACACCCTGCTTGCTCCTGGGGTGGGGGGTGCTGCAGAATCAGGACCTCAGACCTTCCTCCTCCAAGCCTATTTTTCGTTATGAAGCCGACATCTCCACTTCTTCCTCGGTTTGACCGGCCATCTTCAGGAGGGCCCTGGCCCAGGTCAGTGGTTCTCAGGCGGGGATGATCTTGTGCCTGTGGGACGCTTGGCCATGCCTGGAGACCCTTGGTTCACATGGCAGGTATCAGTGCTATGGCACCTGGTGGGCCGAGGCCAGGGATGTTGCTCAGCATCTTCCAAAGCACAGGACAGCCCCTACCAGTCACCCGGCCCCAAATGTCCTGGCCAGGGATGACAGTCCACAGCTTGAGGTTCTGTCCAGAAGCTCAGTAGTGTGTGGCCAGGAAGGCTTTGAGGCAGGGACGGCAAATACATTTCACCTCGAGCCAGCTCTGGTCATTTGGCACTCGGTGCCTAGAACGCCGTGTAGCGAAGGATTCGGACCAGGCCTTGGCTCAGCAGGAAAGACTGCGGGGACTTAATGGATTTCTGCCACGGGGGCAGTGGTGGCCAGTTTGCCAAATGCCTGTGCTTGGTGGGTGATACTCTTGGTCTGGACAGGTGGTGACGCTCCGGGAGGAGCAGCACCAGCAGCAGATCGCCTCCTCGGAGCTGGAGATGCAGCTCGAGGAGCAGCAGCGGCTGGTCTACTGGCTGGAGGTGGCCCTGGAGCGGCAGCGCCTGGAGATGGACCGCCAGCTTACCCTGCAGCAGAAGGAGCACGAGCAGAACATCCAGCTCCTCCTGCAGCAGAGCCGAGGTGAGGCGCCTGGCCCTGAAGCCTGTGGTGGCCGTGGCCGCATGCTGCGCCTGCAGCCCCTCATTGCCCTCTTCTCTGCCTTTCTGCTCTAGACCACCTCGGGGAAGGCTTAGCAGACAGCAAGAGGCAATATGAGACCAGGATTCAAGCTCTGGAGAAGGAACTGGGCCGCCACATGTGGATAAACCAGGAACTAAAACAGAAGCTCAGTGGTTTGAACACTGCAGGCCAGAGCAGGGGTAATTTTTATCTGGTGCCACTGAGCTGGACCATGCTCTGAAATTGGGCTTGTTCCTTCCTGTGGTGGGAAAAGCTGGGAAATCACCCTGACGTCGGCTCTTGACAGGTCATCTCCCATGTTGCGTACTGTACTGGGGCATTGGGAAGCCAGGACTGCAGCAGGGTGCTGGCACTGCTCTTTCTGACAAGGATGTTGTTATTCTTGGTGACAGGCGGGGAGAAGAGGACCCCGAGCCTGGAGGCCAGACAGCCGGCAAATGAGGATGACCTCCATCCAGCCCCGGAGCTTCCCTGGCAGCCCCCCCTCGCCGAGGGGGCCCCCCGCGCCCGGGAGGAGCTGCGGGACTTGGTCCACGCTCCCTTACCACTGACATGGAAACGCTCCAGCCTGTGCGGAGACGAGGGCTGTCCGGAGGAGCTGAGGCTGCGGGAGGAGGCTGAGCCCCTGCTGGGGCGGGTGCTGCCTGTAGGGGAGGGGGGTTTGCCCCGGAACTTTGGGCCCTTGCCCAAGCCCCGGTGGGAACTCCGGAGAGCCAGCCCCGGGATGATCGATGTCAGGAAAAATCCACTGTAGGCCCCGGGCGGAGCTGGGGCCCTGCTGAGCGGTGCTGCTGCCTACCGTTTTCCTCCTGTGCTAGTTGGTAAATCAAGGTCCTGATCCTGAATTTGAGCCACAGCCCCAAAGAACTGGACCCAAAACGTTTTAAAATAACATGCACATCCCTACCACTCACTCTCTTTAGGCTGCAGGACCTGACTGGCACCTTTTGGCTTGCTCGAGAGTTCCAGAAGTACAGTATATGCCCCTGGCTACAGGGTTCAGCCAAAGCTTGTCCCAAAATGGTCAGTGGCAATAGGGCTGTGGTTTAAAGGGTCTCATGTATATAACGGGCATAGGGAAACAGCAGTTTTAGAATATTTTTTAAGCCATTTTACAATAAATAAGAATAACCCTTGAAAGTAGGAATGGGAGTTTTCACTTGAGAGTTCGATTTCTAAGATGATGGTATGAATTAGACTCGGGAACAGTGGCTTCTTGGAACACAACAGACATGGCAGTTTAACAGAGTGAGGCAGTTCCAAATCAGCCCTCCTGGTGACCAGGCCCCTGGCCAAGACCCAACACAACAGTCTGGTCAGTGGGGCTCTCTGGGAGGAAACCATGAGTCAGCCGCCGGTCTCGCTGTGAGCGAGTGAGCGAGCACTGTGCCCTAAACTGCTGATTCTTGGGACAGACCCTGAAGTGTGGACTCTAGGAGCCACTAGAGGTGGACCTTGGTCACAGTAAACCAGACTAAAATGTACAGACGTGGACTGCATGCCCAGTGGCCACGGGTGGCTTTATTTTTCTACACGGGTGTGTGGGTGGGTGTAAAAAACTCGTCCCGCCACCCCGGGTGCAGTCTTCATTTCATGTCCATGTATGTGTGCAGTGCTGTACAGTTTACAGAGCACTCCTGACGCCACAGTGCCCAGCCTTGGAGTGGCTCTGCCAGGGATGCCGTGAAGGGATCCTTTCCCAGCTCATCAGTGTGGCAGGGTGGGCAAAGGTCACAGTGGGGTGGACGGGGCTGGCCTGGGATCGCAGTCTTCTAGAGCCTTGTCAGGTTTGCTGACTTCCCTGACTGACGGCATGGCTACACCATGGCCCGCCCTCCCGTCTTCCTAACAAGGAGGCAGGGGTGCTGGGATTAGGGGTAGGGCCTGGGGGTGGGTGGATTCCAGGAGGATAATGACAGACCTCAGGTATTCTAGCAGGATTCTGAAAGCTGACCAAGGAGGAGGATTGGGACTAGGTCCCTAGTTGCTTTATGCCCAGGGGATGTGGGCTGACTTGGCCTTCATCTTTTGATGAAGCCCTGGCTACTTACTCTTTTCTGGGAAGCAGGCCCAGGGTTACACAGGCTGTGGGTCAGAGGCCCCAGGTCAGATGAACTAGTTTCTGGGTATCCAGCTAAGAATTCAGGTGTGGGAGAAACCTGGAACTTCTAACACACCCAGATAACGCTCAGGGCACCGCCCCTGGTCCAGGGACTGTGGCGGCTTGGGACAGGCTCAGTGGTGCTCGTCATCCCAGATCCCACTGCCTGGCTCCATCCGGACTAGCTAATCAGCTTCTTCCGCGTGTAAGTCCTGCTGATGGGGCGTTTCCGTGAGAACGCTCGGCTGAAAGGAGATTCTTCTGCAGTGGAGGGAAATATACCCAGGTCCTCATCTAGAAAAAAGGCAGAAAGATTTGGAATGCAGGAAGTAATTGAGGACTAAACAAAAGAAAACGGGCTGAAATTGCTACAGGGTTACACATGGGTTTAAGAAAATCAGCGATGCTGGGAGGTTATCTTATGCTGCAAAAAGTTACCTCCACTTTTTACAATGCTTTCTACCCAGGTAGCTAGCTGAGGGCAATAAGCAATCATTGAATGCAAAGTACGTGTGGTCTGAATTCCCTTGGTTTGATAGTTTGTGCATTCTTTTTGGGTCTTAGAAGGGTGAGGTTCCTGCTGTTCTGGGAGACTTACAAGAGTCTCCAGTGAAGGAACCACGGCAGCGCAGGCTTTTTAGGCCCTCCCCTCCAGGAGCAGAAGGAAACCTTCCTAACCAGCGCAATGAGGCGACCAAATCCCATTCTTTCCAGGCAGTTTCAAGGAAGGAGAATCCTAGCCTCGAGGTTGGTAACAGCCATTCTTTATTATCCCGAATATACAGGAAAACATGGGTATAAACTGCCTGCAGGAAACAGCCAGCTCCCTACATCCTGTCTACCCTCACATCACTTGGATTCTAATGACTGCAGACCAGCAGTATGTTACGTGCCCACTTCTGCCATCTTCAGGAGATGAGGATTTTCATGGGATTTGAGGGGGATTCTGTTAGGATGCATAGAGCTCTCAGCGGTGTCTCTCTGGGAAGGGCACATGATACCATGGGCACAAAATCACCTCCCCTGAACTCCAGTGTGCCCTACGACGCCTCCAGAAATGATTCTCCCTGCGACCCTGAGCGAGCTCCAGGAGTTGCCCAAGGGAAATGAGTTTGACCCTGGTAGCAGCCTCCAGGACTTCAACAAACAAATTACCTTTGGTGTCTGCACCCCGAGAGGAAGGTGTTCTTCCTTGGAAGAGCAGTGGAGACCGGGTCAGGGCCTGGAGACCACTGGCAGAAAGGCAGCTCCGCACGGCACGGCCGGGAGGTGGGGTAGACCCTAAAGAGATTCCACACAGTAAACCCTGCTGAAACCCAGCCTGCAGCTCCCAGCACAGGAGATGGAGCCGCCTTAAGGAGCTCCTCCTAGATGCACCCTCCCAGATGAATCCAGAAACAAACTCACCTGAAGCAAAGACCTCATCGTCCCCCATGGAGGGGAGCTGTCGCTGGCTTGTACTCGGGGACTGCTCTTCACTCGTCTTACTAACAACTTCCAAGCCTTCTCTCTGGTTGTCACAAATTCTTTTGCCTTGATTCTCATCTTCCTTGGCAGAAAGGAGTCTCTTCCTGGAACCCAATCCAAACTGTCCCCATGAGAAGGCTTCCTCAGCCTTGGGCCCGCTGTCCCTGGGAGGAGAATGGTCTGGGAGCTGATACACGCCTTCAAGCTCAAAATCCCCAAAGATGCAAGGCTTGCTGATGCCGAGCTCGAACCCGCGCTCCTTGCACTCTAGCTCAAGCACCGCCACACTCCCGGGGAGGTCGGCGCTGACGTCGCTTCTCCCAGCAGAGGTGCTGGCGCTGCAGTCCACTGCCCTCTTCCTCCTGGGCCAGTCTTTAATGGCGTCAGGAGTTGTCTTTCCACTGTGCTTGGGAGACGGTGTCCAAGGAATCCCCACATCTGTCTGAAAAGGAGATGGGGTGCTAGAGGGGCAGTGGGTTGGGGTACAGGTCTGGCAGATATAGGTCTGTCCCCCACTCTTGCCAGGGGAACTGTGCGAGGAGCGAAGGCAAGGAGGTGACATGTAGGTAGTTTCGGGTTTGCTCGTGGACTTGCTGGCCCTGGGCTTGGTGAGAGCAGGGAAGGAGCTCTCCTCATCCCGAAAGCCATCCTCCTTTCTTAGGGGACTGGCTTCTAACAAAGGGTTGGGATCTACCTTTTTAATTCGAAGCTTGGGAAGGCCAGAGGCTTGCATTTCCAGCTCAACCTCATAGGTTTGTGGGCTGGCAGAGGCTTCTGGAAGCTGAGTTGAAGCTTGCAGATTCTTTGGCTGTGCTGTGGCCTGCTGCTGCCTTCCGTCTGCAGTACAGTACAGGTCATAGGACGGTATCAGAGGAGAGCTGGGCCCAGAGGAAGGAGGCGATGGGGGAATCCCAGGGTTGGACAGAGAAGGCTTCCCATCAGTGACCACCATCCTTAACACCTCACCTTCTCCTGCTGGAGAAATGTTATCTTTCAAGGTATCGCTGCCATGGCGTTCAGCTTCATCAAGGAGAGTGAGATATTCCACGTCACTTGCAATGAATGCAGGGGAGCAAATACGCCAGTCACTCCCTAGACCAGTTCCAGGGTCACTATGTCTTTCTGGAGAAGACTGAGGAGAGAGGTTGAATTCCCCCGGGTCTTTCCTGGAGCTGGTGACAGCAGCTGCTTCGGCAGTTGTGTCAACCACACGGATGAGAGCAGTGTTAGGCTGGTACTCCAGGAAGCTCCTTGAGGGACTAGCGGTATCTCTACACTTTTTCCTGATCTTAGAGGGAGGTGCAGGGGGGATGGTGTCCGATCTAGCTGTCTGTGAGACTTGGGGGGGAGTTGAGGGAAGAGCACAGGAGAGAGATGTGGCTTCATTCTGGGGCAATTTCCAATCCAGTTCTCCAGGGGAAGGAGATTCCATCAATGATCTCCTAAATGGACACTCTTCAGAAGTATCACAGATAGGAGAGTTAGAGAGTTTCTTTGGAGAAATAGGCAGGAAAGAGGTAACAGTTGCATTCTCTGGTCTCTTTGGGGCTTTGACAGATTTAGCCTTTAGTTTCTGGGCTGGTTCCTCTGCCTGAGAAGCACCAGGGACTTGGGGACTGTGGCTTTTTTGATCAGGAGGTGTGCCTAGGAAGCCAGGCCCTGCTAGCAGCCCCGAGGCTGCCGATTTCACGGGTGTTCTGAGGGAATATCTGACAGGAGTCAGGCACTGACTCCTGGTCTGGACAGTGGATGGCGTCCGGGCTCCTGGACTGGAATTTACTGTATGTGACCAAGTACAATTCTGCAAAAATCCATGTGGCTGACCATCCTGCCTTTTGGGAGTTCTCGGTATCTTTTCCAGCGGCGAGGCGAGTCTCTTCGCTAGGGAGTAGCCTTTCTGAGGGGTCACTTTTGCTCCTGATGGTGATCCACAGCCACGGGAGCAGGAGTCTCTGGACTCCGTCAGAACCACCGGCTTGGCAGGCGTCATCTCCGTGGGGGATTTCCACAGCCCTTCTGGAGTAGAAGGCAGCATCTGCGGGGTACGAGGGCACCTCCTGGGTGTCGTTTTGGAAGAGCCTGAGGATCTCCGGGAACTCTTCCTGGGAGTCTATGAAGAAAATTGTACATTACGGTGCTTGAGTTATCATAATCTATATTCTCTAAAGAGCTTAATAAAATATTACACAATTAGAAAGGCCTTTGGTGATGTATAGGAGAGGGTGTCCTCTGAGATGTTATCTTCTTTGCAGTGCCTACACCTGTCTCTGCCCTCCCCACACACACCAATGCCTGGCACCCAGGAGGTTCTTAGCGAGCACATGAGGTGGCCCTTGGAGGGAGAAGAGGGGATGGGAATAAGGAAGTTTGTAAATAAAATGGGAAGGACCTGATAGACTGGCCTGCTCAGAAAGGGGAGAACCCAAGGTCAATCCCAGGTTTCTTTTTATTTATTTAAAATATTATTTTATTTACTTATTCCCTCTCCCTTCATTGCTTGGACTCTGTCTGCTTGTCTTCTTTTTAAGAGGCACTGGGAAACGAACCTGGGCCTTCCAAGTGGTAGGCAGGAGCTCAATCACTTGAGACATATCTGCTTCCCAATCCCGGCTTTCTAACGTGGGTGACTGGAGTGGGCAACTAACTGAACAGATGAGTGATTACTATACCTTTCAAAAGATAGATATACAGGGTAGAGTTTAAATAATAGATATCTCTGTCTCCTCCCTGCAACCATGGCCTCAGCCAAACCTGCTGCTTTAAGTTCCATCTACTCAGTGACCACTCATCTGAATCAATGCCAACCGCGCCACATCTTTACTATGTGATACTAGATTATTATATCATTACCTGCTTTCTTTTCCCTAGTGGACTCCATAGGTCCCCTTAGCCATGTCTCTGTTCCCCAAGATTATTCTGAATGTTACATAAATTTTATACCTGATAAACTGTAGTTATCTCAGAACTCAACGTGTTTCGAGACGGCCTTTGAATTCGGGCCGAGCCCTTCTCTGAGGGACTGGTCATCTCAGACACTGCACCAAAAAAAAGCCTCTTCGGAGACCGAATTCTTCGGACTGGAAAATCTTTTCTTTGGTCTGCAAGTCACAAAAAGTGATGATATTTTACTCCTTCTAAACTCCTGCCTTCCCAATACTTTCAAAACAGTAAGTCCATAGAAGAAGTTGATAATTTTTACAGCAACCAGAGGACAAGTCCCATCTAATTATGTCAGCAACTACAATAATTGCTACCTTCTCAGATTTTAATAAGACTGTGTGTGAGCCCCAGCCCCAATGTTAGGAAATGCAGGCATCTAAAATAATTTCATCTGTAAATATACCTATAAAAATGCATATGTTATTATGAAAAATAAAGAACATTAAAAAAAGATATCCCCTTCCACCTGGGATGCCCATAGGATCTGGCTGTTTGGAGGAAATTATGGGTAAACCTGGGTTAACCCCATTGAATAAATGACTGACCTAACGACACTGTGGACAAACAGCTGTGAGAGTTCAAAGGGATGACTCTGAATCTTGGCAGGACTTTCCGTACGGTCATCACCCTTAACTTCAAATATACATACCTATTCTACTTCTCCAATGTCAAGAAAGAATATGTTAAATTTCATGTTTCTTTTCTCAAAAACAATTCCCACCAAGTCAGCAAAGCCTGAAAAAACAGGTGGGTCTGTATGTTACCTGAACTGTCTTGATGGAATGAGTGAACTCTTTGCACGCTCCGAGACTTCAACTGAGACACAGAATAGAAGCAGCCAGAATTGTTCCTGGTGAGTGACAACTGTTTGATTCGAGGACTTCGTCTCAAACTTATTTCTACAAAACCAGAATCACAGTTAGTAACCATGAAGAAGTGAAAGTTTGACATCCCATGTTGTCAGAAATGGGTAAAATTTATGTAATAGTAAGTACGAGATAGAGATTCTAAATTGTTGGCCTTAAGAAATGTCTGAGTTGTTGTATCAAGGCTAAGAGAGGATTAACATATGGCCACAACAAGGTACAAAAAAAACCACTGGCCCACTAAACTGTAACCTTCAGACATCTCATAAACTACCACCTTTAAAAGCATGATATAGTGTGAAAAAAAGGTAGGTATAGTATGACTTTTGTAAAATATATACTTGTCTTACATGTATATTACATTTTATAGAAATAATACTTGTAAGATTATACACTAAAATACTATTAACAGAGTATTTGGGAGTTGAGGAATTACCAAGTGATTTTTTAAAATTTGGCTTCTCTGTATTTTCTGAATTTTCTACAATTAACATGAATTACTTGAACAAGGAAAAGAATTTAGTTTGTAAAACCCCCTCCATCATATATTGTTTCTCAATAAGCCGTCGCACATAGTAGTAGTAGTTTTAGCTTTCACCCTCAATGCCATTTTCTGTTTTTTTAGATACCAGGGCCAGGGACTGAACCCAGGACCTTGTTATGTGGGCAGAAAGCCAGCACTCAACCACTGAGCCACATATACTCCCCAGTGCCATTTTTATTGGTTAAAAATAGTTATTCTCCAGAATCTAGGTAAAATGCAAAAAATAAACTAAATGTGAATCATACTCACCACTGTCTCCTTTATCAGGGGACTCTTCAACAATGTCAATATCAGGACCAGGATCAGAGGACCTGGTGGAACAATAAGGACAAGGGATGGTCCATGTCACTCAACATTAACACACATTAAAGAGAAGTACAGCTTCTCCCCTAACCAGTAACAAAGATCACAGAGTTTGATAATAGCAGTGTTGGCAAGCACTCTCATACATTACTGTCAAGAATGAAAATAGTTGGAATATTTTTTGAAAGTGACTTTGAGACATCAAAATTATTTAAAATATGCATACCTTTTGAATCATCAACTTCATCTCTAGTAATTTATCCTATAGATGAACTTGCACAAGAGTGTAAAAATATTAATATGTATACAAATAATGTCAAGATGGTGGTTTTTTTCCCCCTCTCCCTGTCCCCCCACCCAGTTGTCTGCTCTCTGTGTCCATTTGCTGTGTGTTCTTCTGTGCCTGCTTCTATTCTTGTCAGCGGCAACAGGAATCTGTGTCTCTTTTTCTTCTGTCATCTTGCTATGTCAGCTCTCCGTGTGTACAGCGCCACTCTTGGGCAAGCTGCGCTTTTTTTGTGTGGGGTGGCTCTCCTTACGGGGCACAGTTCTTGTGTGTGGGGCTCCCCTATGTGGGACAACACAGGGGGACACCCCTGTGGGGAAGAGCACTCCTTGAGCGCATGTATCAGCACTGCGCATGGGCCAGCTCATCACATAGGTCAGGAGACCCTGGGTTTGAACCCTGGACCTCCCATGTGGTAGGTGGACGCTCTATCCATTAAGCCAAATCCGCTTCCCCAAGAAGTTATTTTGACTCATGTTGAGTGAAATAGGCCAAGTGCAGGACAAATATTGTATGATCTCACCAATATGAAAGAACTAGAATACGCAAAGTTATAGACAAAACGTAGATTACAGGTGACAGGGCAGAGGGAGAGAGGAATGGGAAGTTGCTGCTTAGTGTGTAGAGCGTTTCTGTTTGGGGTGATGGAAAAGTTTTGGTGAGGGATAGTGGTGGTGGTAGTGCAGCATTATGGATGGAATTAACACCACTGAATGGGATACTTGAAAGTGGTTAAAATGGGAAATTTCATGTTGTATATTAAGGAAAATACATAAAAAGGTGATGTCTTGACCACTTGAAGTAGTTGC
The DNA here is from genome assembly GCF_030445035.2 of Dasypus novemcinctus. Lineage (NCBI taxonomy): Eukaryota > Metazoa > Chordata > Mammalia > Cingulata > Dasypodidae > Dasypus > Dasypus novemcinctus. The sequence goes on along the minus strand of NC_080675.1, from coordinate 171,153,584 downwards.
TCTTCTCTCTATTCCTAAAGCTGAGCCAAAAACCCTGGACATCATATATAACACACACAACTCTGAAAGGTAGAGAAGGCACTCTGGCTAAAGACTTTGGGACCTGAGGAAAGACAGGGCAGTGAGGTCTCTGAGCTTTCTTTTGCCTCATATATCCCAGACTGGAGAAGCTGGCAACCCAGATATACCAACAGGTGTAGCCCAAAAAACTCCCTAAGAAAAGCTGACTCTCTCTAGCTAAAGGACTAGGAAAGGGGTAGCCTAGCAAGACAAAACTTTTTTTTTTTTTTTAATTTTTAAAGAAGCTTTAAACATAGTATAAAAATGTTACATCAAAAATATAGGGGATTCCCAGATACCTCACTCATTCCCCCTACCCCAAGACAAAACTTTTAGGCAAGAACCCCCTACTCCAAACCAAGTGCCATAGAAAAACAGTGGCCTCCCCCATGCTGGTCAGTAGAGGCTGAGTGGGAGGCTTAGACTTCCACCACCCTTCCCGGCTGGAGAGGTGTGTCAGTACATGAAGGGATTTAAAATTGTGGCACACCCTTTCAATGGGATACTACACAGCAATAAAAAGGGATAAACTATTAAATGGATAAATCTCAAAATAATTATGCTGAGCAAAAGAGCCCAGGCAATAACTGTATGTTTGGATTCCATGTATAGAAAACTTTAGAAAATGTAAACTAATCCACAGAGACAGCAGATCAGCAGTTGCTTAGGGCAAGGGGGCAGGGAGGGGTGGGAGAAAGGGATTACAGAAGAGTACAAGGAAACTTTTGAGTTTGATGGGTATGTTCATTATTTTGGGTGTGGTAATGGTTTCACAGGTACAAAGAGGTCAAAACTTACCAAATTTTACATTTTCAATATGTACAGTTTATTGTGTATCAACTATACCTCAATGGAGCTGTTTTTAAAAATAAGTACACAGAGTAACAGTTATCCATATTCTACTTCTGTTGCAACCTAATTTTTAATAGTGAAATCTGGAGACAACTTAAATAGCCATCAAGAGGAGATTGGATAAATAAATTATGATTTATCTACATTAAAGAAAAATTTGAAGTTGTTAAAAAAGGATTTATTTCTACACTTACATAAATTATATTTAATTATTCATTCATTCTTTTTTTTTTTTTAATGCTGGTGTAGTCTATATAATGGGGCTTGTCTCGTCAAAGAGAGAACACCAGAATAGGTCAGACTTTCTTGTTATAGCAAGCAGAAATTGTGCCAGATGGTTTTAATCATCTGCACAGAGCATTGCTTGCAACATTCATTCTTAAAATATTATTGACTAGATGAAATATGATTGCCCACAAGTTGATAACTGTTGATAACCTTAAAAGAGGTTATATACATATGGGGCTTCCCTATAAGAGTGAATACTCTTTTACATGTTCAAAATTTTCCATAATAAATTTTTGAAAATATATGTATTGAGTGAAGTAAACCAGATACAAAAGGACAAATACTGTATGACTGTGCTACTATGAACTAAATATATGGTGTAACATATTGTATGATTCCATTTATATAAAATATAAATATAAATTAACTTATGAAAATGAAATAAGATTAGTGGTTATGTAGGCCTGGGGAAAGCATGCTAAGTGGTGTGGAATTTTTCTTTTTGGAGTAATGAAGTGGTTCTAACATTTTTTGTGGTGATGAATGCACAACCCTGTGATTATACTAAAAGCCACTGATTATAGACTTTGGATAGACTGTATGATATGTGAATATATCTCAATAAAACTGCTTAATAGGGAAGTGGATGTGGCTCAAGCAGCTGGGCTCTCGTCTACCATATAAGAGGTCCAGGGTTTGATGCCCAGGGCCTCCTGGTGAAGCAATCTGGGCCATGTGGCGAGCTGGCCCATGTGGAGTGCTGGCCTGCACAGGAGTGCTGGCCCACGCAGAGAGCTGGTACAGCAAGATGACGCAACAAGAAGTGACATGGAGGAAAGACAATAAGAGACACAGAAGACCAGAGAGCTGAGGTGGCGCAAGAGAATGATCACCTCTCTCCCACTCCAGAAAGTCACAGGATCAGTTCCCAGAGCCACCTAATGAGAACACAAGCAGACACAGAAGAACACACAATGAATGGATACAGTGAACAGACAATGGAGGGAGGGGGAAAAATAAATAAATACATCTTTAAAAAAAAAAGAAAACAATAACAAAATAAGCTGTTTAATAAAGGAACAACAAAAAAAGTGCTTAATAAAGGAAAAAAAAAACAAATACCAAATATATATATGTATGTATTGAGCTTCTCTACTATAAGTCTAGCACTAGAAACAGAGTAGTGAAAAAGACAGAAAAAGGTCCTGTCTTTCGGAGTGTTTATTCCAGTGGGGGATTAGGGGTTATGGGAGAATACAATAAATGGGTTGGTTTCAAAAAAGTGGTAACTGCTCTGAAGGAAATAACTCAATAATTCCACAGAGCAGAGGTGTAATGCAGGGAATGGACAACTTTGGGTCATGGAGTCAAGGGACCTCTTTGAGGAGCTAAGCTATAGCCAAGACCTTAACAACAAGAAGGAGCCAGTCTCAAGGAGAAGAGCAGTGCAGGTAGAGGGACCAGCTGGCTCAAAGGCTCTCAGGTTGGAATGGGCTTGGGTGCAGCATAATGGCTGGAATGGAGAAAGTTAGGGGCAGAATGGAAAACACTGAGGTTGGATAGGCAGGCCATGAGAAGGAGCCATGGAAAGACATGGAGATTTCACACAGAGGAAAAACCAGACTTGAATTATAGTTTACGAAAATTGCTCTGGTTACATGAAATAAATAGATTAAGGGGTGGCAAGAATGGGAGACTAGTTAGGAGGCTACTATAATATCCCAAGTAGAAGGAAAGAACCAGTAAATAGATGTTGTTATTTACTAATTAAGAGATTTTGAAAAAAAGTTCTGTCATCCACCCAATCATGGACCAGACTTCAGTGGAATTACAGTAGAACTCAGACAACTGCCAAAGGGCAGAAGTTACCCAAGTGTCCATCAGCAGATGAATGGATAAAACAAAACATGGTATAGACACACAATGAAGTATTAGTCATAAAAAGGAAGTCCCGATACATGTGACAACATGGATTAACCTTGAAGACATGATTTTGAGTGAAATAAGCCAGACACAAAAGGGCAAATATTGTATGATCTCACTGATATGAAATAAATAGAATAAGCAAATTTAAAAAGTAAAAAACTAGAATGTGGGTTACCAGGGGCCTGGGATAGGGATAGGGAGTGGGGAGTTAATGCTTATTTGATATAGTTTCTGTATGCATCAATTGAAAGTTTTGATAATGGGTGGTGGTGATGGTAGCACAACATTATGAATGTAATTAACACTGAATGTTGTTAGAAGGGGAAATTTTAGTTTGTACTAGATATTACTAGAAGAAATTTTTTAAAAAACCATGGCAGGGAGCAGATGTGATTGAGTTTCCACATAGGGTCCCATGTTCAGTCCCTGGTGCTTCCTAAAAACAAACAAGCAAACATGAAAAAAACCAACTCAGGGGAACCGATGTGGCTCAGTGGTTGAGCACCGGCTTTCCACATCCAAGGTCCTGGGCTCTATCCCTCACCCTGGTACCTGAAAAAAACAAAAACCGAAAACCAAAACCAAAAAAAACCAAAAACCACCACGGGCCTATACAACACAAAGAGTGAACCCTAATATAAACCATGGACTACAGTCAATAGTCTAATTATAATATTGTTTCATTAATTATATCAAAGTACCACACTAAAGCAGTGTTAATAATAGGGGAAATTATGTGTGAGGGAGGTACTTGGGAACTCTGTATTTTCTGCATGATTTGTCTATAGACCAACAACACCTCTAAAAAAAGTTTCTTTAATAATATTAAAAAAAACCCAAGGGATTAAGAGTCCACTAACTTTTTCTTTTCTTTTAGATTCTGACATTAATTACTTAAGCTGCAGCAAATCATGTATTTTATCTGAACCTTGGTTCCTTTATTTATAAAATGTACACAATACCTATTTCCAGGGTTATGAGGTTCACAAGAGGTAATATATAAACGAAGCACCCTCTATAAACTTTGAAATGTCATATAAATGTATCTTGTGACATTACTACTGTGTTAAGCTGAATAACGTCTGTTATTGTCAGCCCCCACAGAGAGTTCAAATGCTCTTTGTTTATGAGCAATGCAGCTAGGACTTAAGTGCTGTGGGCCCCAAAACCATTATGAAGGAGCCCTGCTAAGGATGTGACTCACCTGCCCTTGATTTGTCTGTGAAGCAGCCTTCTGGAGATTTGTTTATGTACTGGAGTCTCTGCCACACTCTTAGTCAGCAGTTTATGATAATCTAAAAGGTAAATGCAGCAAAAATTATGAATTTCACTTAATTTTATTAAAAAGCAGCAGCAAGGCAAGGGTAACAGTTTGAACTTATATATGGCTTAGTTGTTTAGCTGGAGAAGATCTTAATGGTCTTTGCCTCATAGAGTGGCTTACAACACTATAAGAGATTAATTATATAAACCAATGTAAAATATTATAAAATTATTATCTAATAAACAGTTCTGAAAAAATGCTCACTTGTTTTAGGGCTGACACTTCATCCACCTAATTGGGCAAATGTTAACAGAGATATTATCAATCTAGCTGGCAAAAAATTTCTCAGTAGAATAGGTAGGTACCAAGCTTCGCATTGGAGGACTGTTTAAAGTGAGTTAAAAATGACTAGAAAGAGGAGAGATGTCAGCAGAACGGTGAGTAAAGACCTCCAGAAACCTCTCCTTCATAAAAGCAATGAGAACCCTGACAAGAATGACCTAAATCAGCTTTTTCAAAACTCTGGAAATTAACAAGAGGCTTGCAACTATTCAGACAGTGTTTCTTTAAGAAAAACAGCTGAAACTTGGTAAGAATGAGCTTTGTGGCATTTTAACTTGCCCTAGCATTACCTTCTCCCCAGACTCATGGAAGCCTTAAGAACCAATAACATCATAACCATGGTGAAAACCAGCAGCCTAGCAGCCTCCAGGTGGGGCAAAACAGGGCTGGAACTCCTACAAAGACTGATTCCTAGATAATTGGCATTATTTAACAGGTCTGGCAGTCTCTGGGAAATCCCACCCAGGAAGCTGGTCCTTATATGACCTGGCTCAGACCTCATCCAGTGTGACCAGCCTTTTCTCTGGGAGAATATAAGACTACAAGCGAGAGTGTTGCTAAACATCAAAGCTGTAGGAGGTGGTGCTAATGATTGGGGCAGACAACAAGCTGATCAAAAAACTTAAAAGCATAGTGGCTTTGACAAGCTCAGATGTCTTCCTGGGAATCTGGAAGTCCATAAACGTGTATGGCTGGCTGTGCACAGGCTCAGGAAGACCACCTCTGGGTGACCGCGAGGCTCAGGGCAAGCAGAAAGTGAACTTGTAAACTGTACACACGAGTGTTGAGATGTGTTCCCATGTGCACGCATGGACACTTGGCAAAGGCTGGGAAACTCCGGTTCTAGACATTTAAGGAAATCTCTGTCCAATCATTAATTGACTGAGCTAGCCAAGCAGAGTCCTCAGTGGCCAAATATGACAAAAGAATCGACTTTACAGATTTAGTTCAGGAAAGTCACTAAACAAACAGCAACAACAAACCCTGGCAGAGAGGGGTGATCTGATTTCCAGAGTTGCCTCATTATATTACTTACTATATCAAATAAATATATAGTATTTTCAACAAAAAATATGGGACATGCAAAGAAACAAAAAATAAATATGGCCCATACACAGGGAAGAAAAGCAGTTAATAGAAACTGTCACCCATAAATTAAAAAAAAAAAAAAAAGGGAAAAAAAAAAGATAAGGAAAAAATAAAATAAAAAAATTAGAAACTGTCCCTGAGGAAACCCAGACATTGGGCATATACTAGACAAAGACTTTAAATATCATCTATTCTAAATATATTTAAGAAACAAAAGGAAATAATATCTAAATAACTAAAGGACAGTAAGTGAATGACTTCTCACCAAACAGAGAATGAGTAAAGAGACAGAAATAATTAAAAAGAAATAGAAATCTGGAAGTGAAAAGTACAATAAATGAAATAAAAAATTCATTAGAGGAAAGCAGATGTGGATCAAATGATAGGCCTTCCTACCATATGGGAGGACCGAGGTTCGATCCCCAGGGCCTCCTGGTGAAAAAGAAGAGAAAGCATGCCTGCGTGGTGAGCCAATGCCCATGTGGTAAACTGAGTACCCATGTGGTGAGCCAAGTGCCCATGCAAGTGCCCACATGGTGAGCTGAGTGCCGGTATGGTAAGCAATTCCTGCTCAAGTGAGTTACACAGCAAGATGATGATGCAACAAAAGAGAGACAAACAGAAGAGTCAAGGTGAAGCACAGCAGAGACCAGGAACTAAGGTGGTGCAATTGCTAGGGAACCTCTCTCCACATCAGAGGTCCCCAGGATTGAATCCCAGTGAATCCTAGAGGAGAAAGATGAGAAGAGAAGACAGAAAGAGAGAAATAGATACAGATGATCACAGCAAATGGACACAGCAAAAATAGCAGGGCAGGGGAGGGAGAGGGGAAGAAAAAGAAATTCATTAGAGAGGCTCAACAGCAGATTTGAGGTGGCAGAATATAATAAACCAGCAAACTTCAAGGCAGGTCAATTGAAATTATCCAGTTTAAGGAACAGAAAGAAAAGCAGAGAGAAGGACAATGAAAAGTCCTTTAGAGACCTGTAGGACTCTATCAAGTGTAACAACATATGCTTGGGAAGTGAACGTGGCTCAATTGATAGAGCAATTGTTTACCATATGGAGAATCAGTGTTTTTCTCCTGACTTATGTGGTAGGCTGGCCCACATGCAGTGCTGCTGTGCATAAGGAGTGCAGTGCCATGCATGGGCACCCCTATGTAAGGGTGCCCCACGCGCAAGGAACACGCCCCACAAGGAGAGCTGTCCCACGTGAAAAAAGCACAGCCTGCCCAGGAGTGGCGCAGCACACATGGAGAGCTGATGTAGCAAGATAACCCAACAAAAAGAGACACAGTTTCCCAGTTATGCCGGATAATGCAAGTGGATGCAGAACACACAGCAAATGGACAGAGAGCAGACAATGGGGAGAAGCAGGAAGGGGAGGAAAAAAAACAAAAAAAAAACCCATATGCTTAATGGGATACCCAGAAGGAAAGGAGAGAGGAAAAGGGACAGAAAGAATATTTGAAGAAATATTGGCTGAAAACTCCCCAAATTTGATGAAAACCATTACCCATCCAAGAAGTTCAATGAACGCCAGGTAAGATAAACTCAAAGAGATCCACACCTAGACACATCATAATCAAACTACCAAAAGACAAAGACAAAGAAAGAATCCTGAAAGCAACGAGAAAGCAACTCATCATATAGAACCCTCATACATTATTGGTGGGAATGTAAAATGGTGGAGCTGATGTGGAAAACAGTTTGGAGATTTCTGAGAAGGTTAAGTATAGAATTACCATATGACCCAGCAATTCCATTTCTAGGTATATACCCAAAGGAATTGAAAGCTGGGACTCAAACAGATATTTGCACACCAGTGCTCATAGTGGCATCATTCATAATTGCCAAAAGGTAGAAGCAACCCAAGTGTCCATCAATGGACAAATGGATACACAAAATGTGGGCCATCCATATATTCAGCCATAAAAAGGAATGAAGTTCTGATGCATGCTATAACATGGATGAACTTAGAAGACATCATAATGAGTAAAATAAGACAGACACAAAAGGACAAATATTGTATGATCTCACTTATGTGAAGTAGAATATGCAAATTCATAAAATTAGAAACTAGAATACAGGTTACCAGGAGCTGGGTGGCGATCAGGAATGAGGAGTTAGCGCTTAATTGGTATGGAATTTCTGTCTGGGGTGATGGAATTTTAGGGTATATATAAGTTGCCAGAATTTAAAAAGAAACAAAAAACCACGGAACTATAGACTACATAAAGAGAGAACCCTAATGCAAATGTGGGTTATAATTAATAGTATAATTATAATAACATTGTTTCATCAATTTTAACAAAGGTACCAATGCAAAATGTTAATAATAGGGAAAACTGTATGAAGGTGGAGATATATGGGAACTATGGACTTTCTGCATGATTTCTCTGTAAACCTACAACTGCTCTAAAAAAAAAAAAAGAAATTAAGTGCTGATACATGTTACCATATGAATAAACACTGAAAATATTATACTAAAAGAAATAAAGCAGACACAAAAAAGACTCCACATTGTCAGATTCCATTTATCTAAAATAGCTATAACAGGCAAATCCACTGAAAATATATCGCTGGTCACCTACCATTGGGAAAGGTGAAGGGAAATGGAGTGACTGTTAACGAGTTCATGGTTTCTGCTGGGGTTATGAAAATGCTCTGGAATTAGACAGTTGTTTACAAAACTTTGGGACTCTACATTAAAAATCATTAAATTATACACTTTAAAAGGGTGAATTTTATGGTACATGAATTACTCTCTATTTTAAGAAAAAAGAACAAAAGAGTAGAAATTTTTTTAAAATTTGCAATCAGTTTTAAAGAATAACAAGGTAACACATAAACTGTACCTACACTAGTTTAAGAATTAGGTCCTCCTAGCATTTTCTATTATCTCCCAATATAAGACTTTCTGCCCCAAGCAACCAACCATCTGCTTAACCACTCTCCACTCACGCCATATGCATCCTACTTTCGTATGTGCTATCTTCACACAGGATGTCCACCTTGCTCCACTGACTAAAGATCTGCCCTTCCTTGGGAACTTAAGGCCCAGCACGTCCATCAGACTTTCCGTGATTACTCTAGGCCAATGGTAATCACTTGGCAAGGTCTGAAGACATTTTTGGTTGTTATAATTGGGTTGGGGAGAAGGGTGCCTCTGGTATCTAGTGAGTGAAAGCCAAGGATGCTTCTAAACATCCTATGTGCACAGGATAACCTCCACAACAAAAATGATCTAGCCCGAAATTTCAGTGGTGCTCAGGTTGAGGAACGCTGCCCTGGGCCTCTGAACTTGTCAGACTTCTAGTGGTTCCCAAATATGGCTGTGCTTTAGAATTACCTAGGAAGCTTAAAGAAAAGTAGGTTCCCTGGCCCCACTTCCAGACCCAGTGAGTCAGAATCTCTGAAGACAGGGCCTTGGAATCTATTTTATTTTTTCAGGTATGTTTTGTCTCTCTCAGACTGCAAGGTCCTTAAAGGGAGGACTGTGTTTGAAAACTCTTTGCATCTTTTAACTGCTAGCACTGTACACAACATGTATAGCCACTTGACAAAATATTTTATCTCATGATATCTGCAGTTTTCCAAATTGCTTATACAGTTCCAGAATTAAGGGAAATGTATTCCATTTCACTCAGTTTGCTAACTGAAATTGCCACCCCCCCCACCCCCCCAAAAAAAAGGAAAGGAGAAAAAAGCAATGTAATTAAAGCTTCCTGCTTCCTGGAAGGCCCAAATATCTTCAGTCTGACAGCTGATGAGGGGTAAGATAAATCTCCTGCAGGATCAAGGCCAGCCTAACTCAAGACTCCAGAGGCTCTAGAGATGTAAACTGCTCACTGAAGGTATTCTGCATACTCCGCTGGGGTAGAAGGGCCACCTTCAAGAGAACAAGAACCCGAAAACTAAAGCCATCTGGACGTCCATGTTATGTCAGGCTGGAGCCAGGAAGAGACAAGTGACAACCTCTAAGAAGTCTGTCCTCATGTTGATTGTTCTGATGTTTGTAGTATTTATTATACATTATTTTTCCAGAGTGTTAATCAGTAAAACCCTTAGACTGAAAAAGGCCCATGTGCTTGTCTGTAGGGGAAGCAGGAAGGGGGAACTAGAAGAGGTCAGGATTGACTGTATAACCAAACTTGGACAGAGAGAAACCCCAAGTGTAAAATCAACTGTAGAAACCACAGAGAGGAGAGGAAAACAGACTGTGACCCAAAGAGCTTCTGCAACAAAGAGAGTAAGGTGATTGCTGTGGGTCTAAGACCCACCTTCCCTTCTCTCGGTTCCCCTAAGACATAGTACCTTTGGTCCTCTTGAAGTTCTCATGTTTATACTCCAGACCTTCCACAGTGGACACAGAATGGCTTCGAGGCAACCCCCGCTTTAGCAATTGCTTTGAAGGAGAAAGCATTTCCTGGTTGAAGAGGTTTCTTCGAACCTTGGTCACTTCTGAAAGCATCAAAAAAGCCATGTTATCACTAACAAATGCCACACTTAAGAAAGATATACCAAATATTCAAGACAGAGAAGCAAAGACGCATAAGAAAACATTCTAGATGGACTACTATTTTCACTTTTACTAAGAGAATTTCTTAGAACATTATACTCCCATAGTATTGAAACTACTTATGCAATGAATTTAAACCTAGTTTTTCAGGAGCACAAGGTCCAGATCACTTAAATTAGAAGCTTTCATCCCAACAATTCTTAAATAAGAGTTTGGTTAATGAAGTTCGTGGTCTTTTTTTTTTTTTAACTTTTCACCTTGAAATACTTTCAAACTTAGAGTACACTGCAAAAATAACCAACTTTTAGCATTTTGGCACATTTGCCATATCATTCTGTCTAGCTATTTATCTATCTATTTTCTGAACATTTGAGTAGGCTGTCTACATCATGAACCTTGAACACTTAATACTTCCATTTAATATATTTCCTAAGGAAAAGATATTCACTTTTGTAACCGCCTGAAGTACCGTTACAAGTTCAAGAAACTTAACACTGACAGAAGCTTACATTCTATACCCCAGTTTTTTCATATATCCCAGTAAATGTCCTTTAGGGCATTTTCTCCTTCAGTCCAGGATCATGTATGCATTTATTTATTTATTTATTTTCCAAAGGTTTTTAAAAAAATTTATCCTCCCCCCGTCATTGTTTGAGGTCACTGTCTGCTCTCTGTGTCCATTTACTGTGTGCTCTGTGTCTGCTCATCCTCTCTTTAGGAAGTACTGGGAACCGAACCTGGGACCTCCCATGTGGAAGAGAGGTGTTCAACTGCTTGAGCCACCTCAGCTCTTTGGGTTATTGTGTTTTTCCTCTTTGTGTCTCTTTTTCATATCATCTTGTTGCATCGGCTTGCTGTGCCTGCCCATCGCACCAGCTCACCTTCTCCAGGAGGTATCAGGAACTGAACCCAGGACCTCCCATGTGGTAGACAGATGCCCAGTCATTTGAACCACATCTCTTTCCCCATGTAGGCATTTAAATGCCATTTGCCCTTCGGCCTCTCTTTTTTTAAATTGTGGATATGATATGAACTTTCCCATCACAGCCACTACGAAACATACAATTCAGTGGGATTAATCGCATTCACAATGTTGTACTACCCTTACCACCATCCATTACCAGAACTTCCTCATCACCCCAATAAAAACCCTTTGCCCACTATGCATCAGCTCCTATTGCTGCTCCCCCAACCCCCAGTTTTACTTTCTGTCTCTATGAATTTGCATGTTCTAGCTATTTCAGATAAGTGGAATCATACATTTATCTGGGTCTTTTTATGTCTGACTTATTTCACTCAACATGATACCTTCAAGGTTCATCTATGTAGTGGCATGTATCAGAACTTCATTCATTTTTAAGGGCTGAGTAATATACCACATTTTGTTTAATCCAGTCATCTGTTGATGGACACTTGGGTTGCTTCTACCTTTCAGCTATTGTGAATAATGCTGCTATAAACACTGGTGTATGAATATCTATTCAAGTCACTGCTTCCAATTCTTTTGTGATATATACTTAGACGTAGGATTGCAAGGTCATACGTTAGTTCTACGTTCAACCTTTTGAGGAGCTGCTAAACTCCACAACATTCATGATCTTTTAATATATCCCAGCATTAGGATTATTTTTCCCACTTTGGAACTTTTTGCTGTCTTGTATTCAGTTCAGCCTTAAATATAGAGCCTAGAGCATTTTCCTTTCAAGTTCATAGATTTCATTCTTGTCCACAACTCATTTTAAAAAAATCCAAATGAACCAGGATCCACAAAATTGGGTGGGAGCCCCTATTTACCCTTTAATGACATAAACAATGTGAAGGACATCAATAACACATCTTGTAGTTTCCACAAAACATTTCTCTATTACCATTTTAAATAGTCCCCGTTGCATGATAGGCTGTCTGTGAAACTGATTCATGATCTGAAAGCCAAATCTAACCTATTATTTTCTTCTTTTCCTTCATCTATTTATTTTGAAAAAATTTACCTACAGAAAATTTCAGACTAATAAACATACATCCTTCACCAAAATTCACCAACTATTAACATTTGTTTTCTCCCCTTACCCATTTCTACACAGATAAAAATTATTTCCCCTGAACTACCTGAGAGTAAGTTGCAGATATCATAACCCCACACATCCCTATACCTGACCACTAAGAACAAGGACATTCTCCTAATTACAATGCCATTATTATCACATTAAAATTTTTTAAAACACTAACATAATATTATCTAGCACACAATCCATATTCAAATTTCTTTAGTTGTCCCAATATCCTTTTTAATGCTCCCCCCTAATTTAAGATCCAAGTAGTGATCATATAATGCATTTAGATGTCATGCTGAAATTCCTTTCATCTAAAACAGTTCCTCTGCCTATTTCCCCCTCCCTCCCTGTCTTTCATAACAATGGTTATAAGATTTCAGACCATTTATTTTGTAGAATGCAGTATTTTTGAGATCACATGAGTATCTTGTTTCCCCTAGGGCATGGTAGATGCTTTTTGGACATAATTTTTTGAACAACAATTATATAAAGCCAATTTGTAACTGTATGCAGTTGCTTAAATACATGCAAATCAAAGTAAATTTGTTACTGTAGCAAACAAATGAGAAAAACACTGAGAAAACAAAGTATACCTTGTACTGTATCTTTTACCGGGGGTGGAGGCTGCTGAAGAGTAGAGCGGGAGTTCTCCTGAAAGATGAATAAAATCCAACAAGAAAATTTAAATAGGCATTCATTTAAAATAAAGGAACAAAAATTCCATAGGAAACCCTGTGACATTTGCCATTCCACTTGTAGGAATCCATAATAGAAACAGTTCTAAAACGCACAAAATTAGATACATGTTGTAAGATACCCATTGCGGCACTGTTGTAATACAAAGTAAGAATCATTCTAACTGTCCATAAAGAGTACAATAATTAAACAAAATAACTGTGTTTATATATATATTTTATGTGTGTATAACAGGTATATATATGCTAATACACATTGATTTATATGCAGAAAAAGGCCTAGAAAGATGTACAATGAACTGTTATCAGTGATTACTTCTGAAAAGGGGACAGAGAAGGGATATTCTAACTTTATACAACTTCAATTTTTTATGATGATTATGTACACCTTTTATAATTAAAAAATAAAGGAAAATCCATATTAAAAGGTGGCTATATAGTCAGGAATTTCTCTGTATCAAAGTGCTATTTATTTGCTTTTTAAAGTAGAAAATTCAAGAGTCTAAACTCCAGATGCATCTAAACAATGACTTTTTTTGAAGGTTTTTTGTTTTTCTCAATCATATCATTATAAAAACTGAAGAATGTACTATCATATATGGGAGGGTACTATGAAACTTAACAAATTAGTGCAGTGATACTATCAAGGTCTTGTGGTAACACGTGATGTGATGATCCTTAATTGTATATATTGGTAGGTAATAACTCTTTTAGAGAGCTAAATTCCATATTATACAAATTATACCTTAATCCTGGGGCCAGCAAACTACAGCTTGCAGGTCAAATCTGGACTACCTCCTGTTATTTAAAATAAAGTTTTATTGGAACACAGCCACACCAATTCATTTATGTGTCACCTGTGGCTGCTTTCATGCTATAACAGCAGAGTTGCAACAGACTCTATGGCCTGCAAAGCCTCAAATATTAACAATCTGGCCCTTTACAGAAAAAGTTTGTCAACCCTTGTTAATTCATATAACAAAAAGAAAAACAAAGGGGTTAGGTCTAGGAAGTATTGGGGCAGGATCAAATCTTTTTTAATCATTGTGCTCTTTTGGAGTTAAGATATCTAAATATTTAATACTGAGCAGGTCAGGTACCAGGTATTCCAGGCAAAAGAATATACATGAATGTAATAATATATACTTACTATATATATAATTAAGACTACATATCCTACAAGTTCATTGTTTCCTGGGTTAACTAATATTGATCCTTTAGAACACAGATTTATTTTGTAAAATCTTAACATCTGGTCCTTTCATTTGTCTGTGGTATTGACACACGAGAAGATACTCTTTATTAACCAAAATCAAATCCTGATCACTATCAATCTGGTAAAGAAGGAAACTGTTTTGACAAATTTAAAACAAAAGTTTCAAAGAGTAGTGCCAGAGACGACTACAAAAATTATCATCAAAACTAGTGAGAAAAAAATACAAAACAAAAAACTAGTGAGAAAAGAGTTCTAACACCTTTTGGCTGTCCACTTCGGGATTTTACTCTCCAAACAGATTTCTGAGATTTGCATCTTATTCATACATAAGGTATGCTAAGAGAATGCCACTAACTCTTCAAAAAAAAAAAAAGTCCCACCTTTAACTCCAAAGAACAGCTTACTATCTAGAAAGAGAGAGCAAAGCACTATTGTAATGATTAATGCTCCTAAAGATAGATCACAGAGAATTCTAACTCTTCTCAAATAGTTGATTTTATATAGTTCAAGAGTTTCAGTGCATTCTTAGTCTCTTCTTTCCTTAGCAAAACATACTTAATAAACAGAATCCAACTGGGTTTTGTTGTGGGGTTTTTTTTTTTTTTTTGCAACTAACAAAAACCTCAAGTCTTTATATCTAATGCTAGAGAAAAACAATTACCACCTACCTTCTTGACAGTCATCCTTTTAACTTGTTACTTCAGTAAAACATATGCACCGAAGTACTTTTTGATATATAACCAAAGTCCTATTATAATTATACATTAAATTTCAATGACATATTGCTTAGTTATTTTATGAGTTTTTCTTATTTACATTAAAGATTTTTTAATTCATTTATTCATTCTTAACTTTTATTTGCTGTTTGTCTTCATAGTACCTCTTCTTTCACACTTCTGGATAAAATGACTAATCTCTTAATAAATTTATATGTCTTTCTTCCTTGGCTTACAGTTTTATATACATTCATAAAAATATTTTATTTCTGGATCCTCTGATGTCAATTCCTTAAAAGCAGAGACACTGCTTTTCATTCTTTTTTATTGTCAACTTGAGCTGGAATGAACAATTTCATTAGTGCAATTTCTTGTCTACTGGAGAGTACTTACATTTTTTGGAGCTCTCTTGGATACTTTGGGAATTTCAATTTGTCGAAGAGTCTGTGAAACCTCGGCAATGCTTTTATGTCTTATTAATGCATTTTTCCTTTTAAAAATAGAAAGAAACAGTCAAAAATACACCAGAGAGTTGTTAAGTTGGGAGAGAACTAGACTCTAAAATAAAGCATTTTTAAAGTAAAAGCCAATTATTCTGGGGTTGGCCAGGGTTTATCGCAAAACAAGTCAACCCCAGAATCTCCAAAGTAACTACTATAAATTTTACTAGGTTTGAACAATGAAAAGCATCAAAGACAACTTTGAAAAACAAGCTGAAACCCAAAGCTTATTTCATAAAAGTCTCCTAATTCCTGGAGACCCCACATGAACAGTCAAGAAGGGCTCTTTAGACCGTAAAATAAATACCACACATTCCCTGGAATATATAGAGGGCCAAATACTGTTAGGAACTCTAATGGTTGACTTCTGTAATTTAGGCATAAGGGCAGCTCTTAATTCAATAAATTAGAAGGACAAAGTCAATGGGACTATGGTTTAAACATGTCCTTTGTCAGAACTACAAAAAGGCAACAAATTCCTTTCATTCCTTGAGATCCTACCTTTTCTTCTTGGCTGATCTGGAACGAAGCTCCTCCAGTTGGTCAGATTCAGTGCCACCTGACACTGATCTAGCACTTGACAAAAGAGGCATAGAAAGAACTGGTGATTTGCTCTCCTGGGTCATGGAGTCATCACTAAAAAAATCTGTAGGAAGGACACCAGCCAGCTTCTGAGGAATCACAAACCCCAGGCTATTATAAAGATTTCCAAGTGTCTTTGGGATAGAGTCAATATATCTGTGGAACAGATGGGTTAAACTTGAAGCAGCCAGCCACCATTTCACCCTATTTCTTCCCTCACCCAGCATGAGAAATTGTCCTTACAATTCAATAATACTGAGGCGATACTAAATGTAGCAGTTGGTGAAATACTTTAAAAAGTTAAGTTTGTAGTCATCAAACTTACAATCCCAAAATTTCTTCCAGAAATTTTGCTAGGTATGCTGGATCCTCAGTTAAACACACCATGCGCAGCAAATCGGTCACCTGTGGGAGGTTATAAACAATTACCATTTGCCTACTGCAGGGAAGCAGAATGCATTTATGACACATTCCCAGCGGCACTAAGCTGTATACTTGCCTCTTCCACAACCTGCTCCATATCATCTGTACTTTCTTGTATGGAAGGGCACTGCAGACACATCTCCAAATGAAGAAATACCTGAAGCTGGCACCTTTAGAGAAAAAAAGACTTGGTCATATCTACTTTGAATGCCACTTAATCCATTCACTGAAAGCTCCTTCCTTAAGCACAGATTTGTTTATATAAGAAACAACAACCCAAAGAATACAACCATTGCTTCTCCTAAATATGGTTTTTAGGTAAATAGGTGACTTGAACTGCATATTAGAACATCATAAAAACAAGCACACAAGCAAATTCAAGGAATTGGCAACCTATTTTAAAATGACATAAGCAGGCCCCCACCCTGACAAGATGGCGGAGTGACATACTCCATGGCTCCGTCCTCCCACAGAAACTTGGAACAATCAGCAAGAACTGTAGGAACTTCATTCTCAAAGCTCCAGAAAACAGTTAAAGGACTGCAGTAGCAGGGAAAGCACCAAATCAAGAAAAAGGCATCTTAAAAACGGTAGAGGGAGTGGATGTGGCTCAAGCGGTTGAGCACCCACCTCTCACATGGGAGGTCCCGGGTTCAGTTCCCAGTGCCTCCTGAAAAAAACAAATGAAAAAATCAACTCCAGGAAGCCGATGTGGCTCAGTGGTTGAGTACCATCTTCCCATACATAAGGTCCCAGGTTCAATTCCAATTCCCCAATACCTCAAAAAGAAAAAAGAAAAAAAAAAGAAAAAAGAAAAGGTAGAGTTAGAAAGCAGAACAATGTTTACCAGAGGTGAAAGAAGAGGGAAATGGGGAGTTATTGTTAAATGGGTATGAATTTAGATTTAGGATGATGAAAATAGTCTGGATAGTAGTGAAAGTTACAGAGTATTGTCAATGTACTTAATGTCTTCTTAAAATGGTTAAAATGAAACAAAACACACACACACGCACACACACACACAAGGTTAAAATGACTTTTATGTTATATATATTTTACTGCCCCTGGAGGGGTTCAACAGCAGATTAGAGCAGGCAGAAAAAAGAATCCATGACCTTGAAAATAAGACAACTGAAATCATCCAATCTGAAGAATAGAGAGAATGAAGGACAATTAACAGAGCCTGAGGAAACTGGAACACCATCAAGTGTACCAATATATGCTTTGTGGGAGCCCTAGAAGGAGAATAAAGGGGCAGAGAGAATATTTGAAGAAATAATGGGGAAGTGGATGTGGTTAAAGCATTTGGGCTCCCGCCTACCAAAGGGAGGTCCTGGGTTCAGATCCCAGTGCCTCCTAGAGAAGACTAGCAAGACAGCGACCTGCCCGACTGGCTGGCACAGTGAGCTAATGCAACAAGATGATGCAACGAGACACAAAGAGGAAACACAATGAGAGACACAACAAGTTGGGAAGTGGAGATGGCAAGTGATTGAGCACCTCTCACCCACATGGGAGGTCCCAGGTTCAGTTCCTGGTGCCTCCTAAAGAGAAGACAAGCAACAGAGAGCACACAATGAATGGACACAGAGAACAGACAGCAAGCACAAATAACAAGGAGGGGGGAGTAAATAAATCTTTTTAAAAAAAGACCAAAAACGTCCCAATTATAACAAAAGACATGAACATACACATCCAAGAAGATCCATGAACTCCAAACAGGCACCACAAAAGATTATAATCAGACTGTTGAATGCCAAAGATAAAAAACTAATTCTGAAGCTGAAAGAGGGAAGCAATATTTCATGTATAAGGGAGCCTCAATAAGATTAAATGCTGATTTCTTATCAGAGGGAAGAAGGCAATGAGATGACATATTTAAAGTGCTGAAAGGAAAGAAGTGCCAACTAAAAATTCTATATCTGGAAAAACTGTCTTTCAAAAAATGAGGGAGAGATGAAGACATCCTTAGATAAATAAAAGCTGAGAGACTTTGCCACCAGTAGACCAGTCCTAAAAGATTTGCTGAAGTGAATTGTGCGGGTTGAAAGGAAGGACACCAAACAATTGACTGAAGCCATATGAAGAAATAAAGAGCTCCAGTAAAGGTAATACATAGGTAAATAGCAATACCAGTGCTGGTATAATTTTGGTTTCTAACTCCACTTTTACTTTCTATAGGATCTAAAAGGCAAATGCATAAAATGTCATGATAAATCAATGATTTTGGACTCATGATGTATAACTATGTGACATGATATATAAATTTGTGACAAGCATTACATAAAGGTGCAGGGACAGAGGGGTATAGAAACATGGTTTATGTATGCTACTGAAGTTGGTACCAAAGCAAATGAGACTGTCACAGATTTAGGATGTTAAACATAAGCCCTATGGTAATTACAAAGAAAATATCAGAGAATATGAAAACTCATAGAGACAGAGTAGAGTACAGGTTGCTGGGGTAGAGGAGGGGCAGGGGGAATAGAGGGTTAATGAAAATGTGTGTAGGATTTGTTTGCCATGAAGGGAGCATACTGCAATATTGTGAATGTGATTAAGCCCACTAGTATGCTTGGAAGGGTTGAGATGGAAAGGTTTATGTTGCATATATGTTTCCACAATTTAAAGAAGAGAGAGGGAAGAAAGGAAGGAAAGAGAGGAGGAGGGAGGGAGGAGGGAAGGGCAAGCAACTGAAGAGACAGTGATGATTAAATATAATGCATGATCCTGGATGGGATCTAGTAAGCAAGAAGAAAAGCCTCAAAAGGACATTCCTGGGACATAGGAAAAATTGAGATATAGAATGTAAGTTTTGTAATGATGTTAAATTTTTTGAACTTGATAAATGCACTTAAGGTGATTACATAATATTCTTGTTCTTAGGAAATACATGTGGAAGTACTGTGTGTTCAAGGATTATATTTGCAACTGTGCTCAAATGTTAAGAAAATAAAAGATAGATGGAATTTGTATTATTTCTGTAACTGGTCCTTAAGTTTGAAATTATTTCAAAATAAAAAGTTTAAAGGAAAAAAAACAAAACATGATAATAAGCAAATTGTGGGAAACGGACTTGGCCCAGAGGTTAGGGCGTCCGTCTACCACATGGGAGGTCCGCGGTTCAAACCCCGGGCCTCCTTGACCCGTGTGGAGCTGGCCCATGCGCAGTGCTGATGCGCGCAAGGAGTGCCATGTCACACAGGGGTGTCCCCTGCGTAGGGGAGCCCCACGCGCAAGGAGTGCACCCTGTAAGGAGAGCCGCCCAGCATGAAAGAAAGTGCAGCCTGCCCAGGAATGGCGCCACCCACACGGAGAGCTGACAACAAGATGACACTCCAAAAAGAAACACAGATTCTCGTGCCGCTGACAACTACAGAAGCGGACAAAGAAACAAGACACAGCAAATAGACACAGAGAACAGACAACCGGGGTGGGGGTGGGGGGAGAAAAATAAATAAATAAATAAATCTTAAAAAAAAAAAAAAAGCAAATCGTGATGTCTTTTTTGGTTGTTTTTTGAGTAATGGTAAAAAAAATAGTACTTACTCCCTGACTTTGACTTCTTTGTCCAGCTTTTTTCCTAGATTCTGTCGTAGACTTTTGCTAGTTTTTAAGAGGTTATTTTTCACTCGATTCAGGTAATTCATCTAAAAAACAAAATTATTACATAGGAGAATATTAAGTTACTTATCATTTTTCCTAATTTCTTTCCCAACAGACTAATGCCCTCTGAAGGGCAGTACATCCCCTTGCACATTTCCCCCTTCTTTCATCTAAGTGAAAAGCAGTGAAGTAAAGAGTCTTCTTCATATCTTTAAAAGGAGCATGGTCAGGTAGCAGATACAGCTCAAGTGGCTGAGCACCTGCTTCCCATGTACGAGATCCTGGGGTCAATCTCCAGTAACCTCAAAAAAAAAAAAAAAAAAAAAGAACACAGTAAATAAGCATTTGAGAGCTAATGGGTTTGGATCCAGCAAATCTGCAGCTTTAACTCTCTTTTAAAAGGAAAGTTCCACAAAGTGAGTGGTTAAGAAGTCTAAGTATTGTAAATGACTCATTTGCTTTTGAGAAGAAGCCCAGTTTTTACCACTGACCCTGAATAAAAATGACTGCATGACCTAAAACAATGGCTTGTGATCTTCCCTGTACATAAGAACCAACTAGGGGAAGTGAATGTGGCTCAAGCAGTTGGGCTCCCGTCTATCATATAGGAGGTTCAGGGTTTGATGCCCAGGGCCTCCTGGTAAAGGCACGCTAGTCCATGAGGCGAGCTGGCCCATGCAGAGAGCTGGCACAGCAAGATAACGCAAGGAAGAGACACAGAAGAAAAAGAATAAGAGACGCAGCAGATCAGGGAGCTGAGGTGGCGCAAGAGAATGATTGCCTTGTTCCCACTAGGGAAGGTCCCAGAATGGGTTCCCGGAGCCACCTAATAAGAATACAAGCAGACACAGAAAAACACACAGTGAATGGACACAGAGAGCAGACAATGTGGTAAGAGGGGAGAGAAATGAATGAATGAATGAATGAATAAAATAAATAAATAAAGAGAGACACAGCAGATCAGGGAGCAGAGGTGGCGCAAGAGAATGATTGCCTCTCTCCCACTTGGAAAGGTCCCAGGATCGGAGCCGCCTAATGAGAATACAAGCAGACACAGAAGAACACAAAGCGAACGGACAAAGAGCAGACAATGGAGGGCTGGGGAGAAATAAATAAATCTTTAAAAAAAAAAAAAAGGACAGAGAACCAACTAGGAAGCTTTTTAAAGGTATAGATGCCCAGGTCCCACTCCCCAGAAAGCTGTTATAGTTGAACAAACAATATCTGGATTCTCTTACTTCTAATTCCTTGGTGCCTTTGGATTTTAGGAACGCTTTAATGGTTGACAGCATATTCCGAGCACAAGAATATAACATGATTTCTCCCGTGGCCACAGTCTTTTGGTAATTTTCATGGATATAAGACAGTAGCTCTTCCTCAGTTTTAAAATCTGTGAAAAAATGTCAAATTTATTATCACAACTGGTTGATCCTTATATTGCTTAAGGCAGTGGTTGTCACCTGGGATTCTGCCTCCCAAGGGACATTTGGCAAATTCTGGATTGTCACGACTAGTGGGGACAGGGGTGCTATTGGCACCTCAAGGTTAGAGGCCGGGGATGCTGCTAAACATCCTACAGTGTACAGAACAGCCCCCCACAACAAAGAACTATTCAGTCCAAAGTGTCAATAGTGCAAGGCTGAGAAACGCTGGCTGCAGAGATAGTGATTAATTTTAAGACTTTGAAAATCAAGTATACATTTTATACATTTAAGGACAACCACCAATGGGAAAGAAATTACATAGCCCTCAAACATGGCAGAACAGAAAAAGAAGAATAAAGAAAACTTGATTAATCCCACAGAATGCTAGAAAGGTAAAAAATAAAGAAAAATCATGGAAAATATAAAGCACAAAGAAATTTACTTAAAAAAAAAAAAGATTTATTTATTTATTTAATTCCCCCCCCCTTCCCCGGTTGTCTGTTCTCTGTGTCTATTTGCTGCGTCTTGTTTCTTTGTCCGCTTCTGTTGTCGTCAGCGGCGTGCAAGGGAAGTGTGGGCAGCGCCATTCCTGGGCAGGCTGCACTTTCTTTTGCGCTGGGTGGCTCTCCTTATGGGGTGCACTCCTTGCGCGTGGGGTTCCCCTAGGCGGGGACACCCCTGCGTGGCAGGGCACTCCTTGTGTGCATTAGCACTGCACATGGGCCAGCTCCACACGGGTCAAGGAGGCCCGGGGTTTGAACCGCGTACCTCCCATGTGGCAGACAAACACCCTAACCACTGGGCCAAGTCCGTTTCCCGAAATTTACTTTTTATGCTAGAAATAAACCCAAATTTACTAGTAATTTTAATAATAATTATAAACAGTCTACACTTGCTGGTTAAAAGACAGAAACTGGGAGGGAGCTGATGTGGCTCAGTAGTTGAGCACTGGCTTCCCACATACAAGGTCCCAGGTTCAATCCCCAGCCCCTGTACCTCAAAAGAAAAATAAAAGAAAAGCCATATTAACCTCTTATGTTTTTTTTAACGTAAAATTTTGTGTGATCTGTTTATTTTTCCAAAAAGACAATAAATAAAAAACAATTAGAAACAAAAAAAAAAAGAAACTGTCACACTGGATTAAAAAACAAGGTTTATGATGTTTACAAAAGATATACCCAAAACATAATGACAAAGAAACACTGAAAATAAAGGAATAGAAAAAGATATATTAGTTAAATTTTAACAAGAAGAAAGCTGGTAAAGTTATATTGGCAAAATTGCAAGGGAATTTTGAAAAATCTACATGATAGAAGATCAATACAATTATTTTACTTATAGATAAAAGCAGAAAAAATTAGAATGTTGAATATTGACACACTGATGAACTTGGATATGGTACCCAACAATTTGAGAACATATATTATTTTCAAGCACCCATGGAACATGTACAAACTTGACCTTATAAACAGGTATAAGTCAGTCTTACAAAAAACCAACACTTAGAGGGTATATGTTACTTTCACCCTTCTTCCCATCTAAGCTCTGCTCATCTTCAAAGTCTAGCCTGGACTCCCCTGGCTCCTTGGACGCCTCCCTAGCCTACACCAGCCCAAGAGCGAGGTTCCCTTTCTCTTGGCGCCTAGCAGAGTCCTTCCTCCCCAGTGAGCATGTCTTCTTAGGAATATGAGGAGTGCAAATGAGGAAATGTGCTTAAACACCAAAAATCTGTGGAATGAAGGAATACCTTTAGGTTTAGAACTTCTTAGTGTCCGTCCTCTGTCTTCCAGTTTATCAGCTGTCCTCCCGCCAGCTGTCTTTGGGATGCCTTTCTCCCCAGCTGCGTCTGGACTGCAATCTGGCTGTAACTTCTGTGCCTTTACGTTCAGCCTTGCGACATTCAGCATCTTTAAGGAACGGCACATGGTATTCATTTTCTGTCTCACTGGAGTACGAGGGACACCCCCTACCAAAATGACATGATGAGAAGAAAGGTAACGTGGAGTCAGGAACTGCTTTAATCACTGTGAAAGAATACCAAAATGAAGGCTAGCCCTTCAGAATGACCCAAATTAGGTGGTTCTTGCTTTTCTTTCTACTCACAACACAGGATAGAAAGAGAGTGCTGCTTTTAACTGAAGTTTCAGAACTAAACATTTAAACGTAACTAGATGATTTTTACATTAGACAAATTCAAATCAGACTCATTTTGGTGTTACCCAATAGTCACAGCAAAAATGAAAATCTTCTGAAGTATAATTTAGCAATCTATATCAAGAGCCAGATTTTCAGACTCTTTGATACAGCTACTGGTCCCTGGAAACTTATGCTAAGAACACCACTCAAAAAAAACCCAAAAAACAAAAAAACCCCACAACTATATGTGTGATGTACACTGTGGTGTTATTTATAATGACAAAAAATTTAAAACATTCTAAATGTTCAACAACATGAGGATTTTGTACATGTTGTTAAGCAGTAAGGCAGAATAATAACTAAAAAGGAAAGGTAACTGAAAAATATTTATAAGCAGAATACAAAGATGTATTTAAATTTCTATTATAACTAAATATAAAAAATGGTTTATTCATTAGGATAATAGGATTGGGGTGATTTTTTATCACTACTGTAGTAATGTAAATTATTTTCAAGTTTGAAATATAACAATTTATCCTTCTTTTACATAGTCACCATTTCAACCTCATTTCAGGGAATATATATCTTTAAAAAAAATACAGTCTCCAAAAACAGCCTTCCTAAGTGCATACGTTTCTTTTTGCTGTCTTCCTGAGTAGCTGCAGCAGATTCTTCACGGGATTTTCGCTGGTAGAACTCGGAGAGGCAACGTGTGATTTCATTTTCAGTTTTAGAAGATTCTTCCTTATTATTTGAAGCAGCCTGTAGTAACCTGTGAACAAGTCAAGACATCTAATATAAGGCAAAAATTCTGATTTACTCAATTTTCCATATGGAAAAATCCAGAGTACAAGATGATCTAATACAGTGCAATAAATATGGCAGTAACTTCTGAATAGTTCTTTTGCACTGTACTAAACTAATTTGGGATTGCTGAAAAGGAGAGGAAATGGACAGAGATGATTGTTATTATTAATAAATGCTTTTCTACCTAGAGTTAAAAATCAGTTACTAAGGAAATTATGAAAACGGCACAAGTTTCAAAATGTATTATTTGTGTTTTCATAATCTTCTGTTATCTGACATCATGATTTAAAAGTAAGAAAAATAACTGTGACATTAGTTGAACAATATCACAGGTCAGAATATCTGCTAGGGCTATCAGCTTCATACATGTAGCATGTCTGGTTCTTCCTTAACAATGGGGAGAATTTATTTATTTTTTTGCCATTCATTTTCAAAGGTAACTACTATTCCTACATTTGTGTGTATCTTATTTATAGAGCTATAAATATGTAACAAAACCAACATAAATTGCTATTTTATATGCTGTTGTAAAATTTGATATAAATTTTACATATACTATATGCATCCCTTTGCAATTGTTTTTACTCCACATATTTTTCAGTGTTCCATATATAAAAATATAAATATCTCTATCTTATTCATTTTAACTAATTTATATATAATATTCTTTTGTATGCTATAATGCAGTTTATCCGTTTCCCTTCTGAGGGTCAGCGGTTCTTTCTACTTTTTCACTATTAACAAGAGCAATGAATATTTAAGTACAGATATCGACATATAGATCTCCCTGTATCTGTGTAAGAATTTTAGTGTAGACACCTATAGGTAGAATTGCTGGATGTCAGAGCATGTGAATTTTCTGCTTTTTATCAGGAATTTCCAAATTCCCTCCAAAATGGTTGTAACCATTTATACTTCTACCATCTAAAGTGTTCTTATTTCCCTACATGCTATTACCAGATATGCTAATTTTTAAAACTAATTAATACAAGGTAGAATTAATACAAGGTAGAATTTTAATGTTCATTTGACTGACTTAAAGTATCTTTTCAAATTTTATTGGGTTGTTGGATTTCCTTTGCTTTTTTGCATTCCTTGCCTATGTTTCAATTGGACTGCTTGTCTCTCATTGAATTTTGGAAGTTCTGTATTAACTTGGATACTAGTCCTTTTTGGTTATATGGATTGTAGCTATCCAAATCTATCACTTGTCTTTTTACTTTAATCACATAGAAATTTTAACAAATTGTATTATAGTCAAATCTATCAATCTTTTCCTTTATAGTCTGAACTTTTTATGCCTTGTTTAAGAAATCCATCCCTAGCCTAATATTCTCCTGTTTTTTCTTCTAACAATCTTCAAGTTTTGCTTTTGATATTTGTTTTTTTAACCGATTAGGAATTTATTATAGTGGATGTGTGTGAGGCAGAAATCTAATTTTTATCTTTTATTTCATGTGGATAACGAGTTGTCCCATCTCTATTTATTGAATAGTTTATTTTTTCCCTGATGATTTACAATGCTGCATACATGTGTGGGTGTCTTCCAGGTTGCTCTATTCTGTTCCATCGGTCTATCTGTCCATCCTTTCATCAGTACCACACTGCTTATTTACTTAGCTTGATGATAAATGTCGATACCTCATATAGGGAAGGGAAACTGTCTTGTTCTTGGCCCCTTTATTCTTATCTTTTGCTACATTTATCCCTAGGTACCTAAACAATTTTGTTAATGACATAAATTATAGACTTTCATGTAAATTATACTTTCTAATTACATGCTATTGGCATATGGGAATACTATTGACTTTATAGATTTTTTTTATCCAGCAACATTGCTGAAGTCTCTTAGTTTAATCACTTGTCTGTAGAATCTTTTGGATTTTACCATTTTCCAATACTTCAACACTCATACCTCTATTTTTTTTTTTGTCTCACTGCATTAAGTAGGATCTCTAATACATTCTATAAAAGCAATAATAGCTGGCAATCTTGGCTCAATCCTAACACTGAAAGGAATGCTACTCAAGTTTCACTTTTAATTACTACGTTTGAGAAATTAAAAAAAAAAGTGCCAGATGTGTATACTGAAAACTATAAAACACAGAGAATTTTAAAAACCTTGATAAATGAAGAGATGCACAAGTTCATGAATCATAAGACTCAATATTGTAAAGATGTCAATTCTTCCCAAATGTATCTATAGATTCAATGCACTCCCAGACAAAATCCCAGCAGACTTTTTTGTGGAAATCCACTAAATGACTATAAATTTATATGGAAATGAAAAGGATCCCTAGAATAGCCAAAGCAATTCTAAAAAAAAAAAAAGAAGAAGAAAGTAAAGAAGACTTACATTACCTAATTCCAAGACTTAATACAAAACCACAGAACTTAAGACAATGTGGCACTGGCATAATGCAGTACCCAAGACAATGAGCACTCTATTCTGTCAAGAAAAAGACTGGTACATCAATGGTCAGTTTATTTTCTACAAAGATGCAGAGTAATTCAACGGGAAAAGGATGATTTTAAATAGTGCTGGAACAACTGGATATCTATAAAGAAGAAAATAAGCCTTAATCTTTTCTCTCAATAATACTTTGAATTTTTGCTGTATCTTTTTCTTTTCTAGTATTGTTTATCTTTTTTTCTTTCTTAAAATAGCTCAATCTTGATATAGAGTTCTCTATTTTATTTGGCCTTTCAAAGAACAATCTTTTGTTTCTGTTGATCTTTCCTGTTCCATTGTTTTCTATTTAATTCATTTCTGTTCTTATCTTTATTATTATTGCCTTCTTTTCTATTTGGGAAGTTTACTTTCTTCTTCTAATTCTTGTATTGGAGCCCTAGCTAATTGGTTTTTAATTTTTCTTCTTCACAGAAATAATCGTTTAAGCCTATAAATTTTCCTTTAAGTATAAATTTAGCTACATTTTACAAGTTTACTATTTTTATTGCTGTTAGTTCTAAATATTTTCTGACATCCATAGAAGTGTTCTATTTTTTTAATATTATTGGACTATACTCAAGAGAATGTGGTCTACAAAGGAAAAAACAAACAAAATAAAATAAAGCAAAACAACACATGCAGATAACTAAGAGTTGATTTACATAATTAACACCCAGAGAAATAAAAGAGTTTTACCAGAATGACTCCATTAAATTTGAACTCGCACCACTGAGGTTAGAGAAAGGAAACCATCTCTCCACCACTGCTGCCCTCCAGGGAACCGCACAGCCAAGCTCCTGCTGGGCCCAGTCAGGAACAGGAGCTACTGGGTATAAAGGAACAGACACGGGAGACGAGTGGCGTCAGGACCAAATCTAAGAACTCTATGCACCGCCTCTTTGCCTGGACGGTTGCATCCCTCCAAAGGACATGCACTGTGAGCAGCATTCACTCATCTCTAGCAAGACCAGTTTACCCAGGAAAAAGGCTACTCCAAAAATGTACAAACACAATTTAAAGTCTTTTTGCTCTTATTACCTGCAACAAATTCCCTCTTATTTCTGAAATGTTCCTCTAAATAGGTTATAAAAATGTTTAATTCTTAGAAATGGATCCCTTAAAATGACTTTAGTTCATAAATACAAATAATAAACACACGGAATTAAAACCTAGAGTATACATTATTAGGAGACAAATGAGATAAATACAGAAAGTACTGGAGAAAAAATCCAAATACTTAAAATGTATTCAAATTCATATTGAGACTATCAAGTTCCAGGCCCTATTTCAATGCAAGTAGACAGAGATCAATAAAACACAACACCTGCTCTGAAGGGACCTCCGGGTATAGTAAGAGTTAGATATGCAGTGACGCAGCAGTAGGCACAAACATTAGCGTGCACTAACTCTGCCTACGCGGATGGGGAGGTGTCTTAGAGAGAGCAGCGTTTGGGCCAGTGCTGAGGCATGCGTGGGAACGCACCTGGATAGAGTGGGCAGGTGGAGCTGGACAGCAAAGTCAGCGTGCTGATTTACACTCTGAAACAAGTGGGGCTACACTAGAGGCATACTAGTAAAGCATTCCAGCTTCTCTTTCACCAAATTCCAAAATACAGATTCTCTGACCTGCTTCTCACTCTATAAATAATTAAGGTATAGTCTGTTCTATCACACTACAAAGAGCGCACACACCCTTGGTAAATAAGGCAATGGTACAAATAAAGTCATGTTGGCGGCCGTGTGGTGACTGCCAATGGGTCAATACAGTGGCAGCGGCTATATTCAAAGTCTGGGAACACAGCTGAGTGCAGCCAGCAAGGGGAGCACCAGAATGTACCAGAAGCCCTGCTGTCCCAGCTCTTCTACTTAGTTGTGTGTGCACATTCTCCTCCTTGGGGGGCTTCTTAGAAAGTTCTCCCATCATTGCCTTTCACCCTTGTCTCTACAATACAGAAATCTCAACCTTTCCATTGAGCCATCATCACCTTTCTTTTCAGAAGACAATATATATTTACTTATGAAGTTTACTATTATGGCACTAACATGTCTTTTGAACTGAACTAGAGTTGAACTAGAGGATTGCTATTCATTTTTGTTACTAGCAAAGGTTTTGAGAAGTCTGCCCCAACTCTATTTTTCTGAAAGTTTATTATTTTTAGTGTAAGATTTTCAGAGTGTTATTAAAAAACAATATACCTCACATCATGTTTTAGGACAAATGCCTGTCATCCAAAAATTCAGACAAGGACAATAAATACTAAGTAATTTCTAATATACTGTATAATTTCCTTACTAGATTGTCTTGTCCCTCCTGACTAGATGATAAGCTCCATAAGAGTATTCCCTACATGTAGAACAGTACCTGACACAGCATATACCAGGCACTTGGTAAAACTGTTGAAAAAAAAATGAGTGAATGGAAGAAATATAAAATTGATTTATTTAAATCTACTAGCATAAATAAGAAGGGTTGTATCATATTAGTAATGGTGCAATGAATTGCAAGGTAGAATCACTACAGTTTTACATGCAGCCTTTATTGACATAAAACAAAACAAAGCAGGTTTTACCTTATACCTTTGATTTCCAACTGGTCTCACAGAGCCTTAGACTTCCTCACAAGTGCTGTGGGATTTCTACAAATAATGATGATTTAAACTGCCTGAAAAATTATAGCTTGCTTTTATATGTTTTACAAAGTATTGGGGTTCTTAACTGCATGGTGAAAAAAAAAATTCTGATGCCAGAAAAAGACTGTAAACCACTGCCCTGAACTATGTTGTTAGTCACTGGTTCAGAAGCTTACCAGAAGTAGCAGGATCTTCAAATGAGTTATGGAGCTGATTCAATGCACTATTTGTAACATCCGAGAAAAGGGAAGCTGTAACCTGGGGGCTCTCTGTCGTAACACTTTGAATGAAATGTCTTGGAAATTCAGCCTCTTCTGTGTGGAACACAGTGAGAATTGTAGCATTGGCAGAGAGGGGGGAAATAACTCCAGTGATGGGGGGCCAGCCTTCACCAGGGTCCACGTCGACAACCTACAGAAGAAGATCTAATTAGTTGAGAATATCAGTAGGCCTAAAATAGAATGTAGCTTTGCAAGACAGAATGATGGTTTTCCCAATGACTATTAATATTTAAAAAAAGGAAAATGGTGGACGATGAACCTTACAGTTATTATAGCTAGAAGAGAACTTACTGATCACTTGGTCCTAATCCCTCAATTTACAAATAAGAAATACCTCAGGTACTTACTAAGCACTTATTATGTGCTTTTTATAACTCAGTGACTCTTCACAACCACTCTGATATAAAAAATTATTGTCTCCATCTTACAGAGGAAGAACTGAGACTGATGAGTAATCTGGTTAAGATCACCCAGTTAGTAAGGGGCAGATGCCAAGTGTGTCTGACTTCAAAACCCATGCCCTTACCCAGAAGCAACACTGTCTCTTAAGTTATTTTCCCAGGAGCAGACAGTTTGCATCAGAGTGAGACCCTAACCCAGATCTCCTGACTCCCAACCCAATGCTCTTTTCATCATAGTACATGACTCTTAGAACAACATCTGTTAGGATGACTATCCAATTTTTCTCTAGAATGTTTCACAATGGGATCCAGTGTATTGACTCCTCCTGACATTACAAAGGTAAGAGATAAACTTAGGTAAGGAATTTACTAGTAGCTTAAAAAAGAACTTTAAATCAAATCTGTGTATATACGTGCTCCTCTCTAAAAGATATTACCAAGTTTGCCAACTATTATAGCTAATTTTACAACATAGCAGCTTTTTCTTAAGTGAAATATATTTAGTACGAAAGTAATAAATATTTAACAGAAATTTAAAAAACAACAAAGAAATCACCCATTACCTCACCACCCTAAGACAAGCATTCCATATGGCCCACTGCCTCTTTTCCTATGCGAATGTAACTTAACATAATTGGATTGAGTACATGTAAATTTATAAACCATTTTTTCACTAATAAGCCTTTTTTCACAATGCTACAATATTGATAACATTATCTGCAAAAACAAGAGTTTCAGTGAGACTATATTATGCTTGGCATTTTGTAAACCTACATATTTCACTTTACTGGTGTGTTAAGAGATAAGAATAACTTACCATATGGGGGCTACCTACCAGATGTAACTCTTCAGCAGTCAGCCTGTTTACGAGCTGCTGAAATAACAGCTTCTGAGTTGATTTATCATCCTCTGGACTCTGTAGCATCCAGCTGTCACTGCCCAAAGTGCCACTCAGTGGGAGAGCCCACTGGGTCGCCGTACCTTTTAGAAAAATTCTGACTGGTTTCTGAAAATGTCTCTGATGCATAGCCAAGGGCTCAAGGGTAACTGTCCATATTTCTTGCATCTCTTTTCCTGTTAGAGATCAAGAATGTTAAAATTGTAACTTAAGAAACAGTTACTAAAGAGAGATTTAACAGTAAGAAAAAATTAGGTTGTCAGTAGAGGTACTAGTAATTTCACTTATTCATATTTCAACCATTATTCTACTGCCAGCAGGAGATCACTGCAAGTTCATTTCATTTTATAGGAAAAGCTATATACAAACAGAATTAAAAAGGCACATTCTGATGTCAGGACTCCTCAGTAATTATGACTTTGAAGTAAGTATCTGTATAATACTTGTCCCTTAACGGACTTGGCCCAGTGGTTAGGACGTCAGTCTACCACATGGGAGGTCTGCGGTTCAAACCCCGGGCCTCCTTGACCCGTGTGGAGCTGGCCCATGCGCAGTGCTGATGCGCACAAGGAGTGCCCTGCCACGCAGGGGTGTCCCCAGCGTAGGAGAGCCCCACGCGCAAGGAGTGCGCCCATAAGGAGAGCCGCCCAGCGTGAAAGAAAGTGCAGCCTGCCCAGGAATGGCGCTGCACACACTTCCCGTGCCGCTGACGACAACAGAAGCGGACAAAGAAACAAGACGCAGCAAATAGAAACAGAGAACAGACAACCGGGGGAGGGGGAGGGAATTAAATAAATACAAAAAAAATCTTAAAAAAAAAAAGAAGACACCGCTTCCTAAATCTTATCTTATCAAGAGGTTAAGCTCTAAAGACAGTGCATATGACAGAATTGCTTAAACAAAATTACACTTGAAAATGCCTCAAACTGCACCCTAATACATAAGTTTTTATGTATACGTCTCTAAGTAGTATTATTTCTGTATGAATATATAATGTATTCAGAAATGAGGTTCATCAGATAGTAAACACGGTGAAACAAATTCATGAAAATTCCAACATGCTAGCTCTTCCTCTTAACTAGCACCACTTTTGGCTTCTGTAGGATAATTTACTTCTTTTCTTCATCCATCACTGTTTCACTAAGACCTTCAATTTATCAATCTCTTCTATGAGGAAAGCAGTGAAAGCTTACAACCCATTTTCTTGGGCACCCAAACATGTTGTCCTTCTTTGCAAATAGTTGGAGAACTCTTTTTTTAAAAAGAATTCACAAGTTCTTTTAATATGGGGCTGGCAGTTGTACGCCAATGTTTACTTTCTTATGGTACATCTGATTTTGATTTGACACCTTTTAATTCCTTCAATTACAAGCATTAGTTCAGTGCCTAATTCTAAAGAATTTTAAAGCATGGACCTATTTTGAAGAAAAGGAATGTAACTGAGAATGTACAACACACAAATACACACACATTATCTGCTTACCTTCAACAGGGAGCGATAATGTTCCTTCTGTCTGTGGAAATGATGCTTCATATTCACGAGAATTGTAGAACAGACAGTTTAACGTAGAATCAGTTGGCAAAGTTGAAATCCATGGGGAAAGGTGAGGTTCACTTGATAGCTTTCTGCCACCACCAGGCAGTGTTTCCACAGCTTTAGTAAAACTCTGGCTGAAAGTTTCAGATGGCAAGATAGTACCTCCCACACAGTGAAGCAGCTCACATATTGTCCAGTACCCAAGGTGATCTGGGGAGTCCCAAAGCTAAAAGAAAAATTATAAAGAGCCTAAGTTCATCACAATTAGCCTATTTGTTGAACTAACACAGATAATGGCCAACATCCAGTTACAGTACAGCCCAAGAATATAACTACTACATAATATGCCTCCCAGGAAGCATCCATTTAGTGAAAATAGTACTTCTAGATCCTGTCTTCCAAGACCTTAAAGTTGGGAGATGGGAGGAGGAAGGGTGAGTAGGGTACAGGAATACACTGAAATATAAAAGGCAATATAATATAAAATGACAAGAACAGAAATGATGCAAATCCCTGGGTAGCAATCATAAAATGTTCAAGTCAGAAGAAATGCTCTCAAACAAAACTATTAAACGTTAATAAAAATAACCACCACCCTGCCAGTGAGCCTTACTTTGGAATATATACTCTCCAATATAACAGAGTTGGACTCATTTATAATTTCCCTACACATGGCTCTTCTGCCTCTTTTATTTGAACCTATAATTAGCACTATACTTGCTAAATATATGTCCCAGAGACTTAAATCTTTGGTCTGTTCGGCTGCTGCATGAGACCTGAATCTCAGCAGAGTTCCAACACCTACTCTCCAGTTCATTGGAATTGTTCTATATGATATTGCAATAACAGATACAAGCCATTATACATTTTGTCAAAACCTAAAAAAATTGTATAAGGGAAAGTGTAAACTATAATGTAAACTACAGAAATAACAACACAAAACCAAGTAGAAAAGATCAGAGTACATCAGAAATGTCACATGTACTAAGGATAGATAGTGTATTGTGAAACCTTCATTATTCGTACAAATTTGGAAAATGCTGTAATAGATTAATCAACCCTGATTAGGATCTTCAGCCAAAAAACAAGAGAACATTTGATTGTTGAAATTGTTTCAGCTAGAGAACCAGTCAGGAAAAAAGAAAAAAACAAAACAAAACCCACAAAACTGCTTATCAAATGAAAGGTAAAACTTTAATGAGTTGAAAAGGAAATAACTTTTGATTAAAAAGTAATATACATACATGGCCAAAAAAAATTCAATCATATAGATGGTAGACTGTGAGAACTGAAAGGGACCTTTAGAAAGATCCAGTCAACCTAATTATTTTAATGCTATCTGGAAGAGACAGGAAGGGAGGGAGGTGGAAAGAGAGAGAAAAAGAATCTCCAAGCTCGGTCTTCCAGAATTTGTTATAATCACAGAATAAAGTCTTTGATATAATTTGACATCAATTATACCAGATTGAACGCTTAAGTGCTATATACTTGATTTACGGCCTTAGGAAATTTTAATTTCTGGAATCTTGTTTACTCATCAAGTGTTTACCATACCCTTAAAACCCTCTTTTGGTCCTTTTCTTCTTTGACAAACCACTGCTCCCTTTTTTTGCACTTTCCATGCATTTTTGGGTCTTAGTATGCAAAAGCACTTTGGAAGTTGTAGCACACTATAAAATTATTTAAACAGCCTACTCATTTTCCATCTGTAATCCTGCAATTTAGCCTACTCCTGTTTCAGTGACATTTATTTCCAAAAAGTGGAATCTCATCTTTCAATTGGTTAAAACTCTCCAAAGTCAATATAAATATATTATGTGAAATAAGAATATGGGTAGAATTGCATATATAAGACCATTTTTCCTTGAAGCTTAACAAATGTAAGTTAGTATACAATGTTAATATCAGACCAAAAAAAGACAAACAACAAAAAACACATTATACTATGTGAAGGAGACCAGATACAGAGTACTACATATTGTATGATTCCATTTACATAAAATGTAAATATAAATCAATTTATAAAGATGAAAGGAGATTAGTGGTTATGTAGGTGTAAGGAAAGGATGCTAAGGGGTTCGGAGTCTTTCTATTTAGAGTAATGAAATTGTTGTAAAATTTGAGATGATCAATGTACAACATTGTGATTATACTAGAAGCCATTGGTTATACACTTTGGATAGAATAGTCAGAAACACCAGCTATGTACACTGGGGGAAGCACAGAGAGATTGAGGTGAGGAATTTTCTTGTTTGGGGTTTTTTGTTTATCATTATTGACCTAATGAGAATGCTCTAATAATGACAGAAATGATAAATGCACAACTATGTAATTGTAGCAAATACCACTGATTGTAAAAACAAAAACTCTCCAAAGCCTTCCCAACACTATTAGAATAAAATTTGAACTTACTACCTTGGGCCTCTCCTACTTTCTGACGTACTTCCTTTCACCTCGCACTCACCCTTGCCCACTCTAAATCTCAGTACTCTGCTTTATTGTTTCTGAAACAAACTCGGCTGGTTTCCAGCTTTACATCTGCTTTTCACGTTGCCTGGAATGCTCTCCTCCCAGTCTTCACTTTCCTCATTCTTCAACCCCCTCTGCTCAGAAAGGCCATCCTTGACTACCTCCCTACACAGCAGCCACCACCTTCTACCTGCCCTCCCCATTCTTCGTCCCCTCACCCAGCTTTGCTTCAGAGCATCATCTGAAGTCACTTACTTGCTTCTGTTTAATTTATCTTCCCCGCTGGAAAGAAAATTCCACAAAGAAGGGACTTCCTACACCAGCATATGCCCAGCAGCCAAGAGGGCAGCAGGTATTCAATGCAGCCATTTCCCAAGGGGTATTTGTTGACTACACGAAGTGAAATCAGGAAAACGGTGGCGGTAAGGCTATGGACTTTATCATAGCCCTGACCAGGGGCGGGGGACCCCACTGCCTCAACAGGAATCCAAATGCCCAACTGAAGATTTTAAGTCTGTAAGAACATACTCTTTCGTTCAACAAATATTTCCTGACCACTTAGGAGGTGTAAGAACTGGTGCTTGCCTTTGAGGGTGTTTCTGGACTAGAGGGAAGGGGAGAGAGGGGCACACGACCTAACACAATGGAGCCAATGCAAGTGCCCCCAAAAGTTGTCACTTGGGCAGGGCCTTAAAGGATGGTGAGCTTTAGCCCGGCAGAACCAGACAAAGCAAGCCGTCCAGGTGGGCTGCCAA
Organism: Dasypus novemcinctus; assembly: GCF_030445035.2. Taxonomy (NCBI): domain Eukaryota; kingdom Metazoa; phylum Chordata; class Mammalia; order Cingulata; family Dasypodidae; genus Dasypus; species Dasypus novemcinctus. Next base: position 171,117,720 of record NC_080675.1, on the reverse strand, counting down.
AGGTGGAACACAGGGCAAGGGTAGGGAAACGGGAAGGCGAGGCCCCAAACTGGGAAGGACCTAAAAACTTTGAGGTCGTCGATACCGGTCACTCCCTCCCCACCCCCGCCCCCCTTGTGTTTCGAAGTCTGTCCTTCTTCGCTCGTGACCCCGGAGCCCTGCTTCTGCAGGGGCGCCCGCTGGTCGTGCGAGTCCCGCTCTGGTGACCGGCTGCCCGGCCACCGCCGCCACGTCCTGGTCAGCCAGGAGGACACCGCGCCCCGACCCCGAGGTGCCTTACCTCCGACCACTCGGTGGTGTCCACCCAGTACAAGGTGATGTTCCGGGCTCGCATGGCTTCCTGGACTCGCTTGGGCAGCAGCTTCTCCAGGACCTGCTTCGAGGTGGGCGGCGGCGGCTGCGGGGAGGCCTCGCCCCCCGCCACGAAGCGCAGCAGCTCCCGCTGCGAGTGCGGACAGGGCGCCAGCAGGAAGACGGCGTGCACCAGGCGGCCGAGCGCCGCCTCCGCCTCCGCCGCCTCGCTCTCCACGTCCAGCAGCCGTCGCCCGCGGCTCCGCAGGAACGGCTTCGTGGGCGACGCGATCTCGGGCCGGTCCCACTGGTAGTCCAGCAGCGTCTCCATCAGGGCGCTGTGCGTGTGGGTGGCCCTGGGCGCCGGGCCGGGCAGGCGGGCGCCGGCGGCGCGCCCCCCGAGCCTGGCCTCCAGCTCCTCCTCAAAGTCCTCCCAGGAGCGCGCCCCCAGCTCGCGGAAGCCAGGCACGCGGGAGGGCCGGCTCCGCGCCCCCTGCGAGTCGAAGAACCTGAAGGCCCAGTGGACCCGGGCCAGGCCGAACCTGCAGCTCAGGTAGGTGAGGAGGCGCAGGGCGGCCCGCCGCACCGAGCTGTGGCGAGCGGCGCCGCCCGCCGTGTCCAGCAGCAGCATCACGTTGTGACAGCAGGCCATGCCGGCCGCGCCGCCGCGCCCGGGCTCCGGTCGGGGCCCTCGCGGCTCGCCCCAGAGCTGTCGCTTCAGGCAACCAGCGCCATTCTCTCCTTTCATTCACTGGCGCGGTCGAAAGGCTCCCGCGCTCTCCAAGAGCCGCTGCCATTGGCGGAGCGAGCTCCCAAGGTCGACTCCTATTGGTCGTCTGCCTTACGTGGGCTACGCGAACAACTTCCATTCTTGACGGTGATTGGAAAGGCGGGGAGGAAAGCCTCAGCTTGATTGGTGGAGAGCTTGGCAGCGGGCGGGGCACTGTGTTCCGGGAACGACTTAACGTTCATTGGCCTGAGCCTTCGTTTTAAACTTTAAAGAGGGGTGGTGCTCCGGGGGCGTGTCCAAAGTTTTTTGGGAATGGGGACGGAGGAGCGCGTTCGGGCAATTGTGCGCAGGCGTGGGGGTGGGCTCTGGGGGAGGTATTTGCGAGGAGCTTGGAAATTTACCACGGAAAGGGATTTGGGGGATTGATCGAATTGGTTGAAGGAGTAGAATCGGATGATGAAGTGTTTAATTTTCTGTAATTTAAAATGAAGGATTAAAAATTTAAAGTTCACTTCCTTTCCTCCAGTAATTTACGAGTTTATCTGAAGAAGGTAATCAGAAATCCAGATTAAGGACGTATGTACATCATAGAGTTTAACTTGAGTAAAATTTGAAACAACTTAAATTGCAATGCTTAAATAAGGCTTGGTACACCCCCAAGGAGAATATCGTGCAGTTTTAAAAATAATTTTTTTTAACATTGTCAGATGGAAAAAGTAGACCGCAAAACAGCAGGGCAGTTAGAGCCCTCAATTTTCTATGTATGCGCATTTTGTTGAACTTTTGAGATAATACTGTGTCCGGAAAGTTGTCTGTGATTGTCTCTGGGTGGTGAGATTATAGTGATTTAAAAGTTTGTTTTAAAACAATTTTTTACATTTTTCTGAATTTTCTAAATCACCTACAATTCTGCATTTCTGTTACTTTTACATTCAAGGGAAAGATCATAAATGAATAAAATGAATCCTTTTGTTACTAATTTAAGAATCCACAACTGTAGAAAAGGTAGTGATTCAAGATGGGAGGGGTTTCTAGGCTTGCTTGTAGCAGCAGAGGAATTTAAACTCTAGAACCAATCCACCTTTAAGTTTCCTTCAACCTTTAGATTCCCTGAGCCATTGCTTTCAGGAAGACTAGCACGGATAACTTTGTAAATTACCCATGAATTCACAAAACACCCACTGCAATGTCATTGGTTAATGTGTTGGGCACTTGCTAGAACCTTCCACACCTAATCATTCATCATTCTACAAAGTTATTCCAAGGAACAAAACAGATAAACTTCTCCCCAAGCAGTTACATTCTGTTGGGAGGGAGCCAAACAAAAAAAAACAAAATAAGTGAAAGATGTTAGGTGGCCATAAGTACTGTGGAGAAAAAGTAAGCAGAGAAAGGGGATAGGTAGTAAGTTAGGGTGTGCAGTTTCAAATAGGTCAAAGAAGGCTCACTGAAGTGATGTTTGAATAAAGACACCCTGAGGTGAGGGAGAAAGCCCTGAGAACATCTTGGGGGAGGGGAGCAGATTTCCTGGAAGAGGGAAAGGCAAGTGGAAAGTCTCTGAGGCAGAAGTTTGCTCCTCACAGCTAACTTCTTAAGGAGTTATTAGTAAGCTCATCCTTTTACCATTCGTGGGAAATGAAGCATAGAGCAATTAAGAATGTGCTTGATTTCGTACATAGCAGAACCAGAAATGCAATCAAAATTAGATTCCAAAGACCAGGGCTCTGCCCAGGGCACAAGGCCTGCCACTTGGATTTTAAAACCACCTTGATAAGAAATACTTGTAAAAGTAGTGAAGTTTGAGAGATCAGGTGTTTGTTTAAAACAATGAGAGGTGACAACGTTTAACCTTACCCAAGCCCTGTGTTTTTAGGAAACAGTGAAATTTTAAAAATTACACTCCAGTTGTGTTCCAGAAAATGACTAAGTGCGATGAATCGTCTTTTCCCACACTCTCGAAGGTCGCCACATTGTTGACCAAGGTCGAAGCCAGTCACCGACCCTCCAAATTCCCGTTCTTTGCCTCATAAATGATTATCTGAAATGCTTCTCCCCACTGATCAATCAAAAAGGATGCCTGTTAACCAAATTTTGGTAAACTTCTCTCCTTCCTCCAGGCCCCTGAACTTTGAGGGCGCCTCCCCCAAAATAGTCTGTTTAAGCGTAAAACGTTCTCTGACCCACTCTGATCATGCCACCCTTCCTTTCATCCCACTCACCTACACCCAGTTCTACCCTCTCTAAGAGTTTTTTCCTAACTCTTGGGATGCTTCCAGATCTTAAGATCAGAGCCTTCTCCCTATTGCAATAGTCCCTTCCCCCTAGGGCAGCAGCCCTTTCCCCCTTGGCAAAAGCCCTTTTGAATGAAGGCTCTCCTTACCAAGGATGCATTAGTTTTTAAAATTTCTTCCTATTTAACTCCTTTTCTTCTCCCTCCCCAGATCAACAATTTCCTTTAAAGGTTTGTTTGGTTTGATTTTTTGTTTGTTTTTGTAAATATTCTTTGTTTCCCTCCTTCTCTTCTACCCTTTGAACATTATCTCATTAATGAAAAATTATGGATTTTTCTATTAGTAGTTGTGAGGGCTGGATGCAAAGAAGTAGGTTTGATATTTGTCCCTAAGAGGAATTAAAATACAACACTGCATAAAAAGCATTAAAGAAAATTCAGTGCTGATCTGAATATTTAGTATTGACCACCAGAGCTGTCTGAAAAACCATCAGAGTGAGCTAGGGTGGCCAGATGTGCTCCACCAAAACACGGCCACGGGCAACGTGAGAAAAGCACTTTATCATGGATTAAAAATCCTAATGCCGTCAGGCACCAGGCAGGTCAAGGAGATGTGAGACACTGCAGTCAAAATGTTTTAAGTAAAAACTTAGCAGCTTGGCACCTTTCTTGCAGAAACAAAGTAAAATGGGCGATAGACTTGGCCCAGTGGTTAGGGCGTCCGTCTACCACATGGGAGGTCCACGGTTCAAATCCCGGGCCTCCTTGACCCGTGTGGAGCTGGCCCATGTGCAGCGCTGATGCGCGCAAGGAGTGCCCTGCCACGTAGGGGAGCCCCACGCGCAAGGAATGCGCCCCGTAAGGAGAGCCGCCCAGCATGAAAGAAAGGGCAGCCTGCCCAGGAATGGCACCGCACACACGGAGAGCTGACACAACAAGATGACGCAACCAAAAGAAACACAGATTCCCGTGCCGCTGACAACAGAAGCGGACAAAAGAAGATGCAGCAAATAGACACAGAGAACAGACAACCGGGGTGGGGGGGAAGGGGAGAGAAATAAATAAATAAATAAATCTTAAAAAAAAAAATAAGACAGGATGAAAACTTCTAAGCACCTTATGTGTCAAACCCTCTTATTAAAAAAAACACACAAAGTGAAATGATTCCTATTATAGAGACATCACAGGTCTGTCAAAAAAAAGCATCTTGCTAAGTGCTCATGTATATACCATTAAATAAACAACCGAGGAAATGTTCCAAGTCATTGCTGTTTAAAATGATCCAAAATTAAAAGCTAATTACAAAATAATGACTTAAAATAGACATTTACACATCTGTTCCCCTCCCCCCCCATCTTATCAGAGAAGAAGGTTCTGGAGTGTCTGGTTAAGTACTAGAAGATACCTATTATTTTACGTACCACTAAAAGAGAAAATAGTGCAGCCAATTGCAATAACCCAATGTTTTCTAATTACTTTGAATTTTTTGGTTTATATTTGAAAGAGTTTCTTTGGATTTATGGACACATTGTTTTTTTCTGTTTTGTTTTGTTTTTTGACACAATGGTTGTTTTTTTTTTTAAATCACCGGGGACCAGATGTTGCTCAAGCAGTTGAACACCCGCCTTCCACAGGAGAGGTCCTGGCTTCTGTTCCTGGTGTCTCCCAAAAAAAAAAAAAAAAAAACAGAAACAAACAACAAGCAAAACAAACAAGAAAATCAACTCAGGGAAGCCGATGTGGCTCACTAGTTGAGCGCCGGTTTCTACATACAAGGTCCCAGGTTTAGTCCCGAGTCCCTGGTACCTCAAAAAAAGAAGAATGGGAAATGGACTTTGGCCCAGTGGTTAGGGCGTCCGTCTACCACATGAGAGGTCCAAGGTTCAAACCCCGGGCCTCCTTGACCCGTGTGGAGCTGGCCCATGCGCAGTGCTGATGCGCGCAAGGAGTGCCCTGCCACGCAGGGGTGTCCCCTGCGTGGGGGAGCCCCACGCGCAAGGAGTGCACCCATGAGGAAAAGCCGCCCAGCGTGAAAAGAAAGAGCAGCCTGCCCAGGAATGGCGCCGCCCACACTTCCAGTGCCGCTGACGACAACAGAAGCGGACAAAGAAACAAGACGCAGCAAACAGACACAGAGAAGAGACAACCAGGGGAGGGGGGGAAATTAAATAAATAAATAAATAAATCTTTTTAAAAAAAAAGAAAAAGAAAAGAAAAATCATGTGTCATTCTTGTACATAGAAAAGAAAAGGAAAATAAAAGCAAAATTATCAGTTCAGGTACTCCTAAAACTCGTTCACATTCAGAATCCCACTCTTCGGAATCACTTCTCAGTTCCGTCATCCGTGTGCACCTTTTTTCGTACGATATTGTCCTGTCTGCCATCAGGAGTTGAGGCAGGTCAGAAGAGGGAACTGGGAAGCTGGGGGGGCAGCAGGCAAAACCTCTCAGGGGCAGCACACAGCACCGCGGGCAGCCAGGCCTGAGCTATTGCACAGGAAACTCAGAAAAGGGGTGATAACATCTTATTCTGCCCAATTGGTGGGGACGGAACACACTGGCCCTAACCCCTTCCTTCCCCACGGCAGTCACAAGGCAAGAAGACCCCGTTTCATGCCCACTTAAACCCGGCCCCAGGGCACGGCGCACACCTCTTCACTAGCAAGAAGCCCGCACTCACGATTCCAGAGTGCACTTTCGCTTTGCAATAAACTCTCTGCTTGCTTGCTTAATTCATGGTGCATCCTGAAATTCTTTCTCGTGGTGTGGCTGAGAACCTGGAAATCAGCTTGGGCCGCACATTTTTTTGACCAGCCAGCCAGGAGGGAGTCTCGGGTAACCCTCCCCTCCACCCGACAGGACCGGCGAGTTTTTGCCTTCTAACCCAAGCCTTTCTCTCTCTCTGTCTCTTTCTCTCCCCCTGCCGCCTCCATCCCTCCCTCTCTCTCCCTCTCTTTGCCCTTCCAAATGCATCTCCAGCCCTGCTCCCAAAGGACATAATAATGTCCAACTGGAACACGGGATCCCAGGAGATCCGCCTCACTCTTCCACCACTTCACTCTTGCTTTTACCCATGCAGATGTAAATTTCCCAAATGTTGCTACCACAGTGTTTTCCTCAAGTACTCTCGGACTTTCCTGTCTCTGTCACTTTACCTCGACTCTACGACTCTTTCTTCCTGCTTTACCTTCTGAAACTCTCAAGGCAATCACAACACCAGTTCTGTCCTTGACCTTTCAGTTCTGTCTGCAAAGACCTTCTTGAATGTTAGGCTTGCGAAATCGCTAGGCTCGGTGTATACGATAGTGTTGTTACTAGATTTCCTAGGTTCTTGGCTATGCTGCAGAAATTAATTTCAAGAGCACATCGGGTGAGTTAGGCCAATAATTTATTCAGGTAGGGAGGGACGAGAAATGGAGAAAATAACAGAGCAGGGGTCCCAGGTAGAGAGGAAGGAGCTGAAAAGTGATAAAGAGGGCTGATTTGCAGATTACAGTTCCTGATTGTAGGTGATAAATGCCCAGGTTTTACTTGTGCGGCCACATGGCAGAGGAAAAACGGCAAGAGCAGGGCGCAGAGGGCAGGAGCAGAAAGAGTGAGCTCAGGCCTTGAGCCTGCTTTTTGAACTGTTAATTATTCCACCCCTTTGCTAATGGCAGGGAAGGGGTCCCAGCTGTTTGCTGTTTTGACTGATTACCCACCCATCAATCCCCCAGGAGGGCCCAATGATAAAGTCCTTGGGGAATATCCAGGCTTCTCCTGGCTTCTGGAGGAAATCTTCCAAGTGGCAGAATTTTGGGAAGGGTCTCCCAGCAGCCGTCTTGGGGTTATTGATATCTACGTGGACTTCTTGCCAGGTTCCAGATCCAGCCACTGATTCCCTGTCTTACTAGGCGACTTTAGTGTGACTCTAGGCTTGATCTCTCACCCACTCCCCCAAGAAGTCATGAAATCACTTTCTTAACTGCACTTCCAATTTCGGGTCCCATCTTGCTAAGTATAAATTATGTCCTGATTGTCTTAAGGATCTGGTGCAGTGGGGGAAAAGGGTCTATAGGAGAGTTGTGTTCCCTTATGGGGCAGGTCCCTGACCTCCAATCTCTAGCCATGTGGACAATGATCAAACTTTTACCCCTCAATAGAGTAGATTAAAAAACTGCTGGGGAGGGAAGCAAATTTGCCTCAACTGATAGAGTGTCTGCCTAACATATGGGAGGTCCAGGGTTCAAACCCAGGGCCTCCTGACCCATGAGGTGAGCTGGCCCACATGCAGTGCTGATGCATGCAAGAAATGCCATGCCATTCGGGGATGTCCCCCATGTAGGGGAGCCCCACGCGCAAGGAGTGCACCCCATAAGGAGAGTCGCCCCGTGTGGAAAAAGCACAGCCTGCCCAGGAATGGTGCCACACACACAGAGAGCTGACGCAGCAAGAAGATGCAACAAAAAGAGACACAGATTCCTGCTGCCACTGACAAGAATGCAAGCAGACACAGAAGAACACCCAGCAAATGGACACAGAGAGCAGACAATGGGGGGAGGAGAGAGAACTAAATCAAAATAAATCTTAAAAAACAAACAAACAACTGCTGGGGGAGCTCGACCTCCCTTCAGGAAAAAGCCTCAGCTTGGGGGTTTCCGTCTGGAAGTCGACACCAGACATTTCCCAAGACCTAGGGTGCCATGGGGACACCCAAAGGCATGGCCCCTGCTTTCTCAGGATGCCAGGAATCAGTGCAGTGGCTCCAGATCTCCCAAGACCTGGGCGACTTGGAGGCTTCGGTTTGGAGAGTAAAAGTTTAGTCAGGCCAGAGTCTGGGGCACACACGGCTGGCAAACTCTTCTCCATTTTCCCCTAGAACAATGGGTGTGGCTTCTGGCGTACCAGCAGGGCCTTCTCAAGAGCTGGACATCCTTGCCCCCCGAAGGATTGAAGAAAAGCTGTAAACAGATCTCTTGCGTGAAAGGGAGGGGAAGCAATCAGAAACAGCCATCTGTCCAGTTCTTCCTGGCTCCTTATCAGAACACAGCTTTAACAGGCTCTTGCCAATTGCATTATGCCCCCAGAGAAGAAGGAACCTAAACAGAAAAAAAAAACCAGACAAGGAAGAACCAGAAAAGGAAAGAAAACCCAAAAAAGGAGGGTAACATCCTAAACAATCCCCTCCTTGGTTTCCCTCCACACGATACTCAGTTCCTGAGCCTGAGGCCCCTTCAGCCAACCTCCACCTGTGGCCTCCGCAGCCCCCCGTACGCGCCCGGAGCTAGTCCGGCAGGAGTCACCAGGAGTGGAGCCTCCATTCACCCTACGAAGGGACCCAAGGATGGCCTCTACCCAATAAGGGAAGTAGCAAATGGAGGTGCAGGGACAATGGAAGTCCATGTCTCCTTCTCCACGACCAACGTAGCTCAATGCAAAAATACAGTTGGGGCGATTCTTTAGGACCCAGCTAAATCCACCTAGGAATGCCCAGCTCTGGCCTTTACGCTAACTTAGGGAGATGTACCTAACCATTGTGACTGCACGGCTGGGAGGGAACAGGTGTGGAGGGGCAGACACAGGGCCCTGGAACAGCTGGCCTTTTAGCTGTTGCCGTGAAAAGCACCCTGTCACCTCGGGGCCCCACGAACCCAAGCTCCACTCAGCAAGAACTTGTTCAACTGCGGAGAGGCCGGCCCCTGGAAACGTGGCTGCCTCAAGCTGCCTCGCCGCCCACATCCGCCAAGGCCTTGCCCAGGAGCAGAAAGGACGGGCACTGGGCCTGGGGGTGCACTGCTCCCCAAAGAGCCCTGCTCACACAGCCGAGGAGGATTAAAGGTTGGCTCTCTGGACAACGCTGCAAACCATCAACCAGGGGGTGCCTTGGGTGACCCTTGATGTGGCAGGTAAAATTGTTAATTTCTTAATACGGGAGCTTGCTACCGTATTATCTCAGTCGTGCCCCACAGTAAGAGTTCATGGAAAATCTAAATCCAGGCCATTTACTAAGCCTTCCCCTGCAGAAAGCTTAACAAACCTCCTCCCCTAGCCCCACCTGTCCAGCTGTGGGGATCATACCCTGGGGAGCACTGACAAATGAGCTTCCAAGAAATTACATCAGCCTGGGAACAAATCATCCAGGAGCTTGAAAACAAAATGTTCCCTCGCTCCAGTTCCTCTACTAGGATTATATCCAGAAGAACTGAAAACTGTGACATGAACAGACATCTGCACACCATATGTTCATAGTGGCATTGTTCACAATTACCAAAAGATGGAAACAACCCAAGTGTCCATCAACCAACGAAAGGAGGAACAAAACGTGGTATAGATGTACGATGGAATACTATGCTGCACTAAGAAGAAATGAAGTTGGGACACTTGTGATAACATGGATGAATCTTGACATTCTGCTAAGAGAAGTAAGCCAGAACAAAAGGACAAATATTGCATGATCGCCCTAATATGAACAAAGTATGGAGAATGAACGCATGGAGTTAATGGTAACACATTTTAGTGAGTAGCAGCTGGTTTATAAATGTGATTATGGCTGAAAAGGGTAGTCTAGGGACATAAATGTCAGTTGAAAGAAAGCTAGAGAATAATCTAGGGACTGAATAACACTGAACCGAGAGGTGGATGAGGATTGTGGCTAATAGTACAAATGCAAGAATGTCCTTCTGTGAACTAGAATGGATGTATGTCACTATCGTAGGGTGGTGGGAATGTGGAGAAGCATGGGACAAATATAATCAGTGTAGCCTATGGACTATACTTAACAGCAATACTGTAATATTCTTGCATCAATGCCAAAGATGTACTGTGCTAATTATAGGAGGGTAGGGGGAAAATATGCCAAATGTACGCTATAGGCCATAGTTAGTGGTAATAGTCTGATGATATTATCTTATCATCTATAACAAATGTTCCACAGTGGTGTTGTGTGTGGGTGAAGGGTTGTTGTATGGGAATTCTGCACATGTGCATGATTGTTTTGTAAACTCACAACTTCTGTTATAAAAATACATATTGAATTTTTTTTCTGTAGCTCCAATCATGAGTTGCCCTTCCCTAGAGTAAAACCTGGAAGCCAGGTTCTAGTCAAAACCTGGCAAGAAAACAAACCCCACTCCCAGCTAGAGCCTCAGTGAGAAGGACCCTATTTTGCAATTCTTGTTACTCCTTCAGCAATCAAAGTGCAAGGAATTGCCAGCTGGGTACACTTATCCTGAGTGAAGCCTGCCGTCCAAGAAAATGTCAATTCGCCAGAAACCCCTGACAAGACACTTGAGTGCCAGCCACCGGACCACCTGAGGGACCTCTTTAAAAAACCCAGTTAAGTAGCGCTTGTGTCAAATCTGGTCCATAAACTGTGTAACTCCGCTTGGGGGGAGTGCTGTTTGCTCTGAGCTGCGATCGTAATCACTGCCACACTGGGCTTGCTCTACTTCCTCCAAGTCTAGTCCAACTGAAACTTCACATAGTCTCCTGCATAGTCCTGTTGCTAGGAGGAGGGCAAACCCAACACCCTTTATACAGCCTTGTCCAGGATCCTAGCCTCCTGGCTGTAGGCGCGTTCCCCAAGCCGGCGGTGGGAAAAGGCTCTGACCAGAACTGACTGCTGGCGGATCTGCAGAGGTGGCGTTGCAGGCGGCCGGGGTGCTGGAAGGCATCATGAGCAACTGCATGAGCTCCCAGGGGAGGCAAGTTCTGTGTTTGAAGCCCACCAGTGAGGCGCTGCTCAGTGCGTCTGGAGGGCACTTCCTGGAGGCGCTGCCCTTAGAGCATCCCATAGCCAGGATGACGGTGGCATGCGTTTCCTAGTCGTCTCAAAAAAACCAGGAGATGGTGCACAAATGTTTATTACCTGTCTTTGCCATTTGCTCAGAAGACTTCTTGCAGTCACAGACAAGGAAAAGGATTCTTTGATTTTTGGAAATATTCAAATCCACGGAAGGCATTGGAAAAATTGTTGTCACTTGAAATTTATTTCTCAGGCTCTTCTAACATTTCAGTCACAAATAGTAGACTACATGATGGACCAATACTTAAGCAGACATTTTTTGTCCATCTTTTCTTTATTCACTAAAGAGAGAATATTGTGTAGGAGTTCTTTACAGTTGCTCTTAGAAGCATACTTCTGTGGATGAGTGGGAAGAAAAAAATCACATTTATTTCACAGTTGACATGAGACTACTTTTTTAAGTATAGGGCTGATAAAAGTGGGAATGGAGTATTTGGGCAGTGGGTGACTGTTTTGTAGAGCTGAACATTGATGTTATTGATCTTCCTGTCTTAGAATCTCAGATCATAGCCAGGCTTGTGAGTCACAGAGATTTTTCTGTGTGCTGCCCAGCAGATAGTGACTTAAGAATAGCTATAGTAACAAATACCTTTCAGCCACTTTTTTTCAACTTCTGAAGCAGACTTCTAAATTCGGAAGCACAATTTCAGGCATCTCAATGTTGGATTATAGAAAGGACAAAAGCATAATAAAACACAGAAGTGGGAGAGAGAGTAAACTACAATGTAAACTATAATCCATGCTTAGTGGCAATGCTCCAAAATGTGTTCACCAGAGCAATGAATATACCACACTAATGAAAGAAGTTGTTAATGTGAGGAAAAGTGGGAGGTGTGGGGAGTGGGGCATATGGGAATCCCTTATATTTTTTATGTAATCTAAGTATCTTTAAAAAATAAATAAAAAATATATTTTAAAAAAACCACATTTACAGAGATAAAAGAAAAATCTTGTCCAATAAGCTGCCAACTTAGCAAATAAATCCTCGTGTTGGCTTTGTGTGTCCCAACCAGAAACATCCTTGGCTTGGCCAGCTGCTCCCAAGCACTGGGCCAGTGCCAATCTCACAGTATGCCCCATTACCACAAGGTCATCTGGTGCATGGGCAGGATACCAACAACGTATCTACCAGCCTCTCACAACGCTCCAAGCTAGCTGTATCACCTTAAAACCTATTTCCTCTCCTCTATTGGGACCTCCATTACACCCCAATTCGCATACCTAACAATACCACCTTCCCTACCTGCATCTACTCCAACACCTCCGATGTACCTCTTCCCCTCCTTTCCTGGGCCAACTTAATTTTTCCTCCTATATCAGTACCCTCTGGAGGGCCCCTCAGCTGGTCAAACACTTAGGTATGCTGGTCACTTCTCTCTAGGCCTGGGGGCCAAGTGCTACTTAATCAATGCCACGATGCTCACCAGTACCAGAGAGCCACTCAAGACTCAGTGGCCTAGAGGAAAAATAGTAAGAAACTCAAACACTACCCACTACTGTTGGGGACGCCCTGCCAGCTCTTGTAGTTCCATTCTTCTAAACACAACATATGACAGCCAAAACACCCCACCAAAGATGCCATGGGCATGTTGTAAACTAGACCCCTGAAGCCTGAGGGGAGAAACGAACCTTGTCTGGGATACCCAGAAAAGCATCCTGTTTCATAACCCAGGGCCCAAAGGCTGTGTGTCAGTACAATCTGCTAACAGGTTAACCAGCAAGCCAGTAACCACTAGTTCTCAAAGGGTCCAGCTCACCAATAGCCAATCTCACAGTTGCTGCTACTTTTAAATATCAAGATGGAATATTCTTTCTTTGCTGATACAAAGCTTTCCTCTCCTTACTATCTCTCTGGACGGGCTTGTGCCCACTAGCTTACATCATCCCCTCCATATACTGTGGTCCTGAGAGCGCACCCTCCCATTTCCCGTATTTTCTAGCCATACAATAAATAAAAGGGCAGTGCCTCTCCTCATCCATCTCCTAGCCATCGGAGGCATTACCACTGCCCTGGGAACTGGAATTACCCAAAGAGCAAGCCCACCAGCTTTGGGAGGATGTGGCTTCTGCAGATTACAAGTCTTCCAAGACAAGCTAATGTTCCTGCTCGCTGCTACCCTGGGAACCACCCCCTGAGCTTAATAAAATGACAGAGCGTTTTATACCTTGTCAGGCAGGGACTACTGCCCCTAACCAGTAGGAAGCAGTTATAGAAGAAGAGACCTCCCATCCTCAGCATTCCTTAAGATTAAGGGATGAAACTCTCTGAGGGAGAAGTTTAGGCTGGTCTGGATAGGGAACTAAGAAGGAGAGGGCGGTGCAAGCACAACCTCTCAGGGGCAGTGCAAACAAAGCACTGTGGGCAGCCAGACCTGAGCTATTATCTGTGAGACTCAGAAAAGAAGTGATAACATCTTACTCTACCCAGGGACAGAACACACTGGCCTTAACCCCTTCCTTACCAAGGCAAGAACACTGCCCGTTTCATCCCTACTTAAACCCTGGCCCCAAGTCACTGGGTGCGCCTCTTCACTAGAAAGAGAATCCGCACTGACGTCTCGAGTGTGTACTTCCACTTTCTCACTTTGCAATAAATCTCTGCTTGCTTGCTTAATTCTTGGCGAGTCTTTGAATTCTTTCTCATGGTGTGGCCAAGAACCTGGAAGTCAGCTCTGGCAACAGAGCATTAGTGATGCACCATTTTTTTCCCCAAGATTTATTTTTTATTTATTTCTCTCCCCTGCCCTGCCGTGTCCCCCCCCGCCCGCCCCGCCCCTGAGTTGTCTGCTCTCTGTGTGTTCCTCTGCGTTCGCTTGTATTCTTGTCAGTGGCACCCGGAATCTGTGTCGCATTTTGTTGCATCATCTTGCTGGGTCAGCTCTCCATGTGTGCAGCGCCACTCCTAGACAGGCTGCACTTTTTCTCGCGCTGGGCGGCTCTCCTTACAGGGTGCACTCCTTGCGCGTGGGGTTCCCCTATGTGGGGGATACCCCTGCGTGGTAGGGCGCTCCTTGCACACATCAGCACTGCGCGTGGGCCAGCTCATCACATGGGTCAGGAGGACCTGGGTTTGAACCTTGGACCTCCCATGTGGTAGGCGGATGCCCTATCCGTTGGGCCAACTCCACTTCCCTGCACTGTTTCTTAAAAGCGTGCCCCACTCTTGCCTCAGGTATTTCCTTTTACGCTCCTTTCACCCATTATAGCAGTTTGATATAATGGATGAATTCCAAAAAGAAATATTGGATTGTGTTTATAATCTAATCTGTACCTGGACATGATTGAGTTATGATTAGGGCATCGAGTCCCCACCCCTTGGTGGGTAGGGACTCACAGAAAAAAGGCATGGCAAAGGACAGAGTTGAGGGCTTTTGATGTTGGAGTTTTGATTTTGGAGTTTGATGCTGAAGACTTAAACTGGAGCCCTAGGAAGTCAGTACACAGAAGAAAGAGAAGCCAGCCCCAGGAAGGAAGGAACATTGAAGCCAGAGAAAAACAAGCCCAGGAATGTAGGAACCCAGGAAGCCTGAAACCCTGGCAGACGTCGGCAGCCATCTTGCTCCAAATAGACTTTGGTGAGGTTAGTAACTTATGCTTTATAACCTGGTATCTGTAAGCTCCTACCCCAAATAATTACTCTTTATAAAAACCAACCAATTTCTGGTATTTTGCATCAGCACCCCTTTGGCTGACTAATACAGAATTTGGTACCGAGGAGTGGGGAAGTGCTTTTGCAATTACTGAAATGCTGGAGTGGTTTTATAAAGGGGTAAGAGGTACTTTTTGGAGGAATTGTGAAATGCTTGGAAGAAAAGACCTACAGTGCTTTGAAGAGACTGTTGATAGCAATATGGATGTTAGAGAGACTTTTTATGATGCCTTAGAAGAAAATGATGAAACTATTATTGGGAACTGAAGGAAAGGCCATCCATGTTTTAAAGTTACAGAGAACTCAGCAAGATTAATTCCTGGTGTTTTATGGAAGGCAGAATTTGAAAATGATGAGCATTTGACTGAAGAAATTTCCAGAGTAAACCTAGAGAATGCAGCTTGGCTTCTGCTTGCAGCTTATAGCAAAATGCTATATGACAGAGATATGCTGAGGATGGAACTATTGGGCACAAAGAAAATAGAACCTGATTTTGGAAATTCCAAGCCTCTGGAGATCAAGCTCCCAGATGAAAGTGCCCCATTAGAGGACTTAACTAAACTTGGAACTTGTAAATCAGGATTGAAGATGCAGTTATCTAGGAAAGATTTGTGGAAAGTCTTACTATCTGATGGCTTAGACCCCTGCTTCCTGCATGCTTAACCAAAAGACTTTTTGCAAGAGCTGTATGAACAAAACCACTGTCAGCCTGAAATAAGGACATGGAAAGGAGAGATTGAAGGAGAAACAGCTTTAAGAGGAAAACCACGGAAGCTGAGATCTGGATTCGGATATCACTGGGTACCAAGAGAGAAACCCACCCATGTGTACAGAGAAGGTGAGTTTGCCCCAGCAGTTGAAGAGTGTGGATGTTCCTGCCCAATGTTCTGGGAGAGTTTTGCTGCTCCAGAGTGCAGAGAGGGTGGAGCACATTCCCCAAGGATTAGGGCAGTTAAGGTCAGCATCCCACAGGTCTGAGAGGGGTGGACCTGTTCTCCAAAAGCCAGGTGTCAACTCATTGCTCTGAGAGGGTTGAGCCTGTATGCCAAAGGTTAGGGGGAATGTTGTCTTCATGTCACTGTACTAAGGGGGTTAAGACTCTAACCCAAAGACTGGGTAAGGTGAGCAATCACCCCAACACTCTTGGAGGGAGAGGTCTGGAGCTTGGTCAACACCCAGATGCTTGATGAGGGTGGAACCAAGAAAATGGCCATTGGTCAAGCCTGTGGAAAGAGTAGGTTCCCATAAGGCCCCAAGGAGAAGAAACCATCATCTTAAGAATGACTCTTAGACTTTGAAATCGAATAGAGGATGCCCTGCAGATCTACTGAACTGCAGAGAAATTGTAACTCATGTTTCCCTCCCAATTTCTCCTTACAGTAATGAAAATGTTTATCCTTTTTCTATCCATTTGTGTATTGGAAACAGATAAATTGTTTTGTAAGTTTCAGAGGTCTATAGCAGACAGAACTTTGCCCCAAGGCAAACCATATTTCTTTAAATTGATTGTGACATGATTTAGTATTGCATTATAATGATTTAAGGTGTTTTTTTTTTAATTTTGCAATAACTTTTGGAATTTAGAGGGTGGAGTGTAGCAGTTTGATATAATGGATGAATTCCAAAAAGAAATATTGGATTACGTTTATAACCTAATCTGTACCTGGGCATGATTGAGTTATGATTAGGGTGTTGAGTCCCTACCCTTTGGTGGGTGGGGACTCACAGAAAAAAGGCATGGTCAAGAACAGAGTTGAGGGTTTTCTGAAGTTGGAGTTTTGATGTTGGAGTTTGAAGCTGGAGCCCTGGGAAGTCAGCACACAGAGGAAAGAGAAGCCAGCCCCAGGAAGCTAGGAACCTTGAATCCAGAATAAAGCAAGCCCCAGGAACATAGGAACCCAGGAAGCCTGAACCCTCAGAGCATCAAAACTCCAATATCAGAAACCCTCAACTCTGTTCTTCGGCATGCCTTTTATCACCCTAATCATAACTCAATCATGCCCAGGTACAGATCAGATTACAAGCATAATCCAATATTTCTTTTTGGAATTCATCCATTATATCAAACTGCTACAATGGCCATGTGAAAATGGAGGCAGAGATTTTGGAGTTAGGTTGCACGAGCTAAAGAATGCCAAGGATTGCCGGAAACCATCAGAAGCTAGGAAGAGGCAAGGAAGGATCCGTTTCTAGAACCGTCGGGGGAGCACGGCCCTGCTAACACCTTGATCTTGGACTTCTGGCCTCAAGAACTGTGGGAGAGAAACTGTCTGTTGTTTTAAACCATCCTTGATGGCCCGTGGTCCTGGATTACAGCAGCCCCAGGACATTAAGACAGGACTGGGAGAGGAGTCCAGCCAGGCAGAATGAAGAACTAAGGGCCCTGGAGGCCACGGAGTGGTCTGAATAGCCCACTGAGTGAGGATGAGCCACTGCAGGGCTTGGGGAGTAGGGAGGGACGTGAAATGATTTGTCTTTCGAGAAAAGCACTCTGGCTGCAAGATGGGAGCCTGTAGGAGCCAGAGGGGAAGCAGTGAGACCCAAGAGAAAACTCAACACACCACCTGGGAGGGTGTTTTCCAAAACGGGCACCTAACACACAGAAAAACACAAGCCAATTCATTGGATGCAGAAGAAAATATGACAACTTGTATATTTCTCTTTCTTTTTTATCTTATAGTTCACTCGTTCATTGGGATTTCAGTGTTTTTTATTTTTATTTTTATTTTGCCATACTGCATTTTTCATGTTCCTCGTTAAGTGGATTTGAGGATTATACGATTAGGTTTGTTGTTTTTATTTTTGTTTTATTTTAAGTTTATTGGAGTATATCACTCATACATAAACAGTAAGTGTGTAGTAATAGATGTGAACTTACAAAACAAACATATATAACATTATATAGGGCTCTCATACCTCACCCCACAACCAATACCTTGCATGGTTGTGAAACATTTTTAACTAATGATGAAAGAGCATCCTCAAAATATTACTACCAGGGAAGCAGATGTGGCTCAAGTGATAGGGCTCCATCTACCACATGAGAGGACGTGGGTTCGATCCCTGGGGACTCCTGGTGAAAAAGAAGAAGAGAAAGTGTTCCTGTGTGGCGAGCAATGCCACGCATGGGCCAGCTCACCACACAGACCAGGAGGCCCTGGGTTTGAACCCTGGACCTCCCATGTGGTAGGCAGATGTTCTATCAGTTGAGCCACCTCCACTTCCCTAAGTATATTTTTATTACAGAAGTTGTGAACTTATAAAACAATCATGCACACGTGCAGAATTCCCATACAACATGCCTCTATCAACACACCACACCATGGAAGAACATTTGTTAGAGATTACGAGATAATATCATTAGACTATTACCACTAGCCATGCATTTGGCACACTTTTTCCATACTCCCCCATTATCAACACAGTACATCTTTGGCATAGATGTATGAATATTACAGAATTGCTGTTAACCACAGTCCATAAGTCACCCCAGTTGTATTTTTCCCATACTTCTCCACATTTCCACCACCCTGCACTAGTGGCGTACATCTGCTCTAGCTCACAAAGGACACTCTTGGATCTGTACCATCAACCACAATTCTCATCCACCTCTGGGTTCACTGTGTTATTCAATTTCTAGATTATTCTCTAGCTTTCTTTCAATGGATATTTACATCCCTAGACTACTCTTCCCAGCTACATTCCCATTTATAAACCAGCTGTCACTATAATATGTTACCATCAACTCTATACATTTCCACACTTTAAAGTTAACTAAAACTTCTATAAACATTAAGCATCAGTAGTCCATCTCAGTCTTCCTCTTATCTCCTTTAAGAATCCACCACCTACCACCAGGTCTTGAAGATGTTTTCTTACATTTTCTTCTAGAACTTTCTGGTTCTTGCTTTTATATTTAGGTTTTTGATCCATTTTGATTAATTTTTGTATAAGGCATGAGATACGGGTCCTCTTTCTTTTGGCTATGGATATCCAGTTCTCTCAGCACCATTTTTTGAATGAACCATTCTGCCCAAGTAGGCTTGTTAAAAATCACTTGATCGTAGATGTGAGGGTCTGTTTCTGAACCATTTTATTTTATTTGTTTGTTTCTCCCCACCCCCTTGTTGTTTGCATGTGCTGTGTCCATTTGTTGTGTGCTGGTCTTCTTTTTCTAGATGGCACCGGGAGCCAAACCTGGGACTTCCCATGTGTGAGGGAGGCGCCTAATCATCTGAGCTACCTCTGCTTCCTGCTTTGTTGTGTCTTTCATTGTGTTTCCTTGCCATGACTCTTGTTGCTTCATTTCACTGCATCATCTTGTTGTGTCAGCTCACCACACCAGACCATCGTGCCGGCTCGCCCTCTTGCTCGTCTTCTCCAGGAGGCACCAGGAACTGAACCAGAATCTCGTATGTGGTAGGTGGGAACTCAGTAGCCTGAGCTACATCTGCTTCCTAGTAATATGATTTAAAGTCTGGAAGTGAGAGTCCTCCAACTTTGCTTTTCCTTTTTAAGATATTCTAATATGGCCTGTGCGTGTATTCAAACTTATATAATTCTGTATAAAAGTTTGCCTAGTTTCCGGAAAGCCAAATGAGTGATATAGACTCTATAGGCTTTGTATATTCAGGAAGGATGTAAACTGAACATGTATTCAAGCTTACATCCAGATGGAATGTAGGTGATATGTTAATTCAAGCTTACCTGGTATCCAAACAAAACTAACAAAGCAAGTTCTTTCCACACCAAAAGTGCTGCTTGACCCCTGCTCCTAAATTCTCTGTATAAAAAGGACCTCGAAATCTTGCGAAGGGCTCGGTTTTTTGGACAGAAGTCTGCCAGGCCTGGCTGGTCATAATAAATCTCCCTTCTCAGAGAATTCTCACATCCTGGCCTTCAATACCGCAAACACAGGATCTTCTCTCTGCTGCTACTACATTTCTGGGGGCTCGTCCGAATCTCTACAAAGGCCAGAGATGGCAACAGTTGGTTGCCCCTCTTGGATGCCTCCGAGAAGGTCGGGAGGGCCCAGGCGAGCCCCAGCCCAGGGCACCCCTGGACCCATTTAGTTCAGAAAGAGGTTGTGGACTCCACCAAAGTCCTCCCAGAGGAAACTGGAGGCACTGGAAGGTTTGAAGGAGACCCTGAGAATGAAGCAAAGGAGCTCCACATGCCAGATGGTAAGACCCCTGGGGCCATAGTGCAGGAAAGGCCTAACTCTGAAAAGTTAGGAGGGGAGCCTGATCAGCTCCCAAGAAGACCCTAGTACTCCTAAGTAGGGAGGAAGCCATCTTCTCTAGGCCCAAGAAAGGAAAGGAAGGAGGGTGGCTATGTGCGTGTGGCTGTGGAGACTGAGTGAGACGCAGAGACACACTTCTGTGGGGTGAGAGTGGAATACGGAGCCACGGTTCCATGGCAACCTTATCTGGTCAAGGGCAGAGAAGGCACCCTCTGGGGCCCTTCATCTGAGTCAGGGTTTTATACCAGCCTGCTAAGGCTAAGAGACACAGCTGGATATGGATGAAGTGAAAGGCTGAGTGAGTGTTGTGCAGCACCAATGCAGGGTGGAAACATGGGGAACACACAAAGTAGGACCCCGTTAGGTTGTATGCTGGAAAACGTTCCCCAGGCATTTCATAGAGATGTACACGGCATAAAGTTCCAGCCAGGAAAGCTTAGAATGCTTTGTGAATTAGAATGGCTGACTTTTGGTGTGGGTTGGCCCGAGGAAGGCACCCTCGACCCCTGGATCATCCATAAAGTCCACAACGTGGTAGCCAGAAAACCAGGACACCCTGACCAGTTCCCATACATTAATGCCTGGCAGGACACTGTGAGTCAAAGTCTGCCCTGGTTGAGGAAATGTGCGATTAAAGAAACCAAGATTTGCCTGATACAAAAGCTCAGAGGTGCTGTCCAGGCAACCAGACCAAACAAGTGCTGTGCAAAGGTTCCAGAGAAAGTAAGCTTGAAATCTATTTCCAAACCACCCATTCTAGAAGAGCCAGATGAAAATGACCTCCCACCACCTTATGCAGTTGCTCCTACTATGCCAGTGCCGAGGAGGGGGACGAGCTGCCTTCCCCAAGCAGCATAGCCTTGCCATTTCCACAGGTGCTTTCTCCAAGCATGCAGCCCCACTGTTCCCACAGTTGTTTTCTCCAAGCAATGCAGCCCTGCCCTTTCCGCAACCGCTTTCTTCAAGCAACGCTGCCCTGCCGCTTCCACAGCCGCTTTCTCCAAGCAATACAGCCCCACCATTTCTGCAGCTGCTTTCCCCAAGCAGCACAGCCCTGCAGTTCCCGCAGCCACTTTCTCCAAGCAGTGCAGCCTCTCCATCCCCGCAACCACTGTCTCAGCCAATCTTGGCCCCTGGCAGCATAGTGCCATACTCCCAGGCATAAGTGCCGACCATCAGTCAGGAATGAGCCCCTGAAAGACAACAACTCAGACCATGGGGAGCCCCGGGGACAGGTGGAGCAGGGAGAAGGGCCACCCTACAGCTACCTCTCTGTGAGGCCCAAGCTCCAATTTATTACGATGCCAATGGCCAGATCCAAGGAGGAAACCCAAATTTCGTGTACCAACCCTTCACTACCACTAACCCCTTTAACTGGAAAAGTCATACCCCATCATACTCGGAGAAGCCTCAGGCCATGACAGATCTCTTCCAGTCCATCATACAAACCCACAAAGCCAGCTGGGCTGATTGTAAACAACTACTCATGACCTTACTCAACTTGGAGAAGAGAACACAAATCACACAAGGGGCTCTAATCTGGCTCAAAGAGCACCCACCTGTGGGAACCCTGGACAGTGACCAATATGCCCACATGCAGTTCCCAGATGAGGACCCCCAAAGGGGTCCCAATAACGCGACTGGGCTTAATTGACTAGAAACTTTCCACAGAGCCTTATCAAAGGGTTCAGAACTAGAAGCCGAAAGGCAGTAAACATGGCAAAGACCACCCAAGTCCTACAGAATCTCGATGAAAATCCTGCTCAATTCTATGAGCGACTGTGCAAGGCATTTCGTGTATACACGCCCTTTAACCCCGACTCTCCTGAAAGCCAAACAATGATCAGTGCAGCATTTGTTGCCCAATCACAGGCTGATCTCCAAAGAAAACTACAGAAGTTAGGCAGGTTCACTGGTATGAACATGTCCCAGCTCATGGAGGTAGCCACCAAGGTTTATATCAACCGTGATATAGAAAGCAGGAGAGAGAAAAACCAGAAAATGAAAAAGAAAGAAGACCTTTTCACAGCAGCAATAGTCGAAAGAAGCAACCCCGTGTCAAGGAAAGTAAACTGGGATGCCTCTGCCCCAAGGAGGGGGTGCCTACCCCTGGGGGGAAATCAGTGTGCATACTGCAAGGAGGAAGGACACTGGAAGCAGGAATGTCCTAACAAACCACTCGACCCCATCGCCTCCAAGAAGGCGGCCAAAACATTAGCCAGGAGAGCAAATGGGGCACCACAGACTAAACCCTGGGTTCACAGGAATTCGGAAGGAAAACATGCAAATTAGCTCATTGGGCTTGCAGGAATAGAGGGTGTAGCAGTTTGATGTGGTTATGAATTCCAAAAATAGATACTGGATTTTGTTTGTGATCTGGTCTGTACCTGGGCGTGATTGAGTTATGATTGGGGCTTTGATTGGACCATGTCATTAGGGTATTGACTCATAGATAAATGACATGGCAAAGACAGAGTTGAGGGCTTTTAATGTTGGGGTTTTGATGTTGCAGTTTGATGCTGAAGCTGGAGCCCCAGGGAGAGAGACTGAGCCGTTCACCTGATAGTCTACAGCTGTCCTTGTGGAGAAAACAGAGGAGCAGAGCCCAGAGGAACCCCGGAAGCCTGAACCCTTGCAGACGTTGGCAGCCATCTTGCTCCAACATGTGAAAATAGACTTTGGTGAGGGAAGGAACTTATGCTTTATGGCCTGGTATCTGTTAGGTCCTACCCCAAATAAATACCAACCAATGGCTGGTATTTTGCATCAGCACCCCTTTGGCTGACTAATACAGAAGGCCCTGATGAGGATTATTAGGACAAACTGGGCTCCTATTCTCTTGGCCCCACGGAGCCTATAGTCAGAGTCCAAATTGGGGGCCGCACCATACATATGATGGTCGGCACTGGGGCTCAACACTCCGTGATGACCGGGCCAGTCGGGCCATTGTCAAAAGACAAGCCACTATCGTAGGGGCAACTGGTAAAAGCGCCCAGCGGCCCTTTCTCCCAGCCAGAACCTGTAACATTGAGGGTAAAAAAGTCACTCATGAATTTCTATATCTCCTGGAATGCTCAGTCCCCCTTCTGGGTCGGGATCTGCTGTCTAAACTACAAGCTCAGATTACCTTTGATGCCACGGGCCAATCCCTGCTAACATTCGGACCACCAAAGCCTCCAAGAGTGGCGCTAACCCTCCCCGTGCAGGAAGAGTGGAGGCTGTTCTGCCTCGGCGAAGCTGGCCTGTCTACACCCATATCATTCCCCTTTAAAGATGTACCCGAAGTCTGGGCCAAAGGCAACCCAACAGGGAGGGCACACACCATTTCCCCAATTGTTGAAATAAAGCCCATAAGCCAGCCCAGTAAGCATAAAGCAATATCCCATTCCACGTGAAGTGCAAGAAAGAATCCAGTTAAATATTCAGAGATTGCTGAACGAAGGCATACTGAGGCCTGTCAGTCTCCATGGAATATCCCACTCTTCCCAGTTAAAAAGGCCAATGGAGACTTGCCCGTTGAAGGACTTGTGAGCTGTCAACTCAGCAGTAGTGACCCCACACCTGGTGGGCCCCAACCCTTACACTCTCCTCAGCTTGGTACCCTCAACGGCAGTCTACTCTTCATGCCTGGATCTCAAAGACACCTTCTTCTGCTTTCGAATAGTACCCTGAAGTCAACTGATCTTCGCCTTTACATGGGACAATCCCAGCTTTAGTGAAAAGCAACAACTCACCTGGACATGCTCCCTCAGGGATTCAAAAATGTGCCCACTATTTTTGGACAAGCCCTGGACAGTGATCTTAAGTCCTTTAAACCAAAAAGCCATAATTGTTTCTTCCTCCAATATGTAAATGACCTCATCCTCGGAAGTCCCACCTGCCAAGATTGGGCTAGTGGAACCCATGCCCTCTTAAAACTCTGCATAAAAGGGTTATCAGATGTCTAAAAAAAAAGCCCAAATCTGCCTACCTCAGGCCAATTATCTAGGTTATAAAATAGCACAGGGGCTCTGTGAATTAGGACCTGAAAGAAAAAAAGCAATCTGTAGCCTCCCTGAGCCCAGCACTCACCAAAAGTTGTGAGAATTCCTCAGAGTGACTGGATTCTACCACATTTGGATCTCCAATTTTGGAGTCCTCATGCAACCTTTGTATGAAGCCACAAAGCAGGGAGATCGTCAACCCCTGCTCTGGGAAAGCCCACAGAAAAGCTCTTTCACCACTCTCAAGTGGACCCTGATGGAAGCACTGAGCCTTGGGCTCCCAGATCTCAGTAAACTGTTCTACCTATACGTCCATAATCACCAGGGCATTGCAGTACGAGTACTCACTCAATACCAGGGTTCCTGGCCGAGACCTGTAGCCTACCTGTCTAAACAACTGAACACTGTAGCCTAGGGATGGCCCTCAGGCCTACAAGCTGTAGCTGCTGCAGCAATGCTAACACTAGAAGCCATGAAATTAACTTTTGGGCAACCTATAATTGTTTGGGTTCCACACCCAATAGTCACAATCTTAGAAGCCAAAGGAACACACTGGCTTACTAGCACCATCTGGTTAAATATCAGACCCTATTATGTGAAAATCCATCCGTCCAACTGGAACTCATAAACACCCTGAATCCAGTTACTCTGCTATCTGTTGAGCCAGAGGTTCCAACCCATAACTGCCTGGAGACATTGCAAGAGGTGTATTCCAGCAGGCTGGTCCTCCAAAACCAGCCACTACCAAATTGCGACACGGAGTTCTTCAAGGATGGGAGTAGCTTTGTTCAGGGCAGTGACTGGCAAGTGGGATATGCTGTGGTAACCTCCGAAACCACGGTAGAAGCCCAGTGTCTCCCGGATAACACATCAGCACAAAAAATGAACTCATTGCCCTCACCCAAGCCCTACAACGTGCGGCTGGAGCCAAAGTTAACATCTACACAGACTCCAAATATGCCTTCCTTACCCTGCACACACATGGAGCCTTATATAAACAAAAAGGACTCATTAACTCAGGAGGAAAGAGAATTACATATGACACACAGATTCTGGAGCTACTAGAAGCAGTTTGGGAGCCTACTAAAGTGGCTGTGATGTACCGCAAAGGACACCAGACAAGCCACAGCCCCGTCACTCAAGGAAATCAGAGGGCAGATGCTGAAGCAAAAAGACCTGCATGGGAGGGATCCCTATCTGAAGACCTGGTTGCTGGCCCCATTCCCCAACCTATTTTATTTTATTTATTTTATTTTATTTTTTTATTATTTTATTTTATTTTAATTTATTTTATTATTTTATTTTATTTTATATTTTCTCTCTCCCCTTCCCTGCCCTCTCCCCCCCAGTTGTCTGCTCTGTGTCCATTCGCTGTATGTTCTTCAGTGTCCGCTTGTATTCTTGTCAGCAGCACTGGGAATCTGTGTCTTGTTTTGTTGCATCACCTTGCCGCGTCAGCTCTCCGTGTGTGTGGCACCACTTATGGGCAGGCTGCACTTTTTTTCACGCTGGGCGGCTCTCCTTATGGAATGCACTCCTTGCACGTGGGGCTCCCCTACGTGGGGGACACCCCTGCGTGGCATGGCACTCCTTGCGCACATCAGCACTGTGCGTGGGCCAGCTCATCACATGGGTCAGGAGACCCTGGGTTTGAACCTTGGACCTCCCATGTTGTAGGCGGATGCTCTATCCATTGAGCCAAATCCACTTCCCCCCCAACCTCTTAACTGTCAGAAACTCCAGTATACACTACCTGCTCTCATCCCCCATCCTCTGAACCTCTGGGAGCCACAATATACTCAAGCTGAGAGAGAGTGGATACTCTCTGAGAGCGGGACACAGGGAGCAAATGGGTGGTGGACATTGCCCGATCACAGAAGAGTCATGCCTCGAATATTAGCTGCAATTGTAGTCCAGGACAACCACGAAAACACACACCTGGGAAAAACCCATCTTAAAGAAGTGTTAGAAAGATTCTTGTACATCCCAAGTCTAGCCACTGTCACCCTGCTGTATGGCAGCAGTGCGTGACATGGGCAAAAAATAACCCTTGCCAGGGATCCACAGGAGCCCAGGAGTCCAACGAATCAGCAATATGCCTCTCAAAGATCTAGTACTTGATTTCATTGAAATGCCACGATCCGGGGACTACAGATACCTCCCAGTCCTCGTTTGCACCTTTTCCAGCTGGGTGAAAACTTTCCCCACTTGGACCAAAAAAGCTGAAGAAGTGGCCAAAGTTCTGCTCAGGGAAATCATTCCTCGATGTGGGCTATCCCTCTCAATTGGCTTCAACAATGGACCTGCCTTCATTTCCAAAATTACTCAAAAGATTGCCAAACTACTGCGCATCCAATGAAAGCTGCACACCACTTATGTCCTCAAAGCTCAGGGAACATAGAACCAATACCATACAATAAAGACTTATTTTGCCAAAATTTGCCAAGAAACCAGGCTAACATGGGTGCAAGTGCTCCCGAGTGCCCTCCTCCAAGTTTGAGCCAGCCCAAGCCAAAAGCTAAGCCTAACCCCTTATGAAATCCTCTTTGGGAGCCCCCCACTCCTTAATCCGAAATGTAGAAGGGGACCTCAGAGAAAGAGGAAACTTATCAATAGCTCAGCAAATTATCAGCTTAGGAAAACCCTACAAAACCTGCTTCACTGGGTCCAGGAAAGGGCCCCCACTAGCTTAAGCAGCTTCATACACCCATCCCAACCGGGAGATGCAGTGTGGGTCAAAGACTGGAAATCAGCTCCACTAACTCCTCAATGGCGAGGAGCATATCTTGTCATCTTATCCACCCCCACTGCAGTTAAAGTAGCTGAAATCACCCTGTGGATACACCATAGCCGGGACAAACAAGCTGCCCCAGAGTCCTGGACCTGTATTCCAGACACCCCCAACTCAACCAAATTCATCTTACAAAAAAACAAAACACTGAGCCCTGCTCCAGTCACACCCTGGAAGCTGATTGGTCTACACATAGCCTAAGAGTAGGAATCCGGTTTAATCCCAGTTACAATGTCCTTTTGGTTATTCTTCCTACTCCTAGACCTGACCCTCCCCTGGTTCCAGGTCGGCCCCACAAAGTGTGAGCCAGGTATCCAACATGTGCGGCCTGTGTCAACACTCCATTAATATATCATAGCCATTACACCTGCAAGGGCCATATAACCACCTGCCAGTTTCAGGGTATCTTCTATAGTGTCTGTAACGTATCTGACCAGCGTATCTGCTTTGACCCCAAGCCCCCAGCAGTCTCCCACCACTGGGAAATAAGAGCATCTAACCAAGATGGGGTACTACTTAACCCCACCCCAGTCACTAGCCAGAACCAACGAGTAGCCCTCCTATTTGATGCACGTCAGGTATTAGGTTCTGGGATACCATGGAACGTCGACTGTGCAGGGCTTGGCTCAGAGCAGGACTATACTCATAGTGATAAGTATTTGTGCACTCCAGAAATGAAAAGTGCAGCTCAAGAGGGCTGTAAATACCTAGGTGCATACTACTGCCCCTACTGGTCCTGTGTCACCTGGACCACCTGGGACACAAACACAACTAGACAAACAGCCATCCTCACCAAAGGAGCGACCCCAGCTAGCTGTTCACAAGGTCAATGTAACCCCTTAACCCTCACCATCCTAAACCCTGAATCCTGACAGACCCAGGGGGTCCAAATGGGCCTCTTTCTATGTATGCTTTTAAATTCTTCTCTGTGCTCATCCAATGTCTTCTTAATATCCTTAATCTCTTTAGCCATCTCATAGAATTTATTCAGGAGAATTTGTGTGAACATCTATGATTACTTGTCTCAACTCCTTTATGTCATCTGGAGGCTTATCTTATTTCTTTAACTGAGGCATGTCTTCCTGTTTCTTGGTATGGGTTGTAATTTTTTGTTGGCGTCTTTGCATTTGGCTTACCAGATGTGTTTATTCTGGGTGCAGTTTCTCTTTTTCGTTCAGGGTTTCCTGCCCTTCTTGCCCTTTCTTCCTTGCTGGTTGTGCAGTAGGAACCAAGGATGTAGTTGGTGCTGTAAGCTGTGGAGGCTCAAGCTGCCCTCATTGCCCCAGGGACAGATGAAGCTTCTCCCAACTATCTCCTTTGCCAGGGGTAGGGACAGAGCCACAGCTGTGTGGAATAATCCAAGTTGTGCAGGCCTAGACTGTAGTTGCCCAGAGAGACTGATGAAGCTTTACACCTCTTTCTCCCCTGCCTGAGGTGGGAATGGAACTGCAGGTGTGGACAGCAGTCTATGCTGTGCAGGTCCAAGATGACTGCAGTTGCCCTGGTAGACTTCCAACTGCTCTGTCTGTGCCAGCTGAATGTACCTGCAGTTACCTGAAGAGGCTGGTGCAGGTCCTGCCAGCCTCCTCCCTGCCAGAGGTGGGGTGAAGCCTAGGCTCGGGCTGCAGGCTGTTCTGGGTGGAAAGAAACCAGTCCCAACCATCACTTTGATTTTTATTTATTTATTTATTTATTTAAAGATTTATTTTTTTATTTATTTCTCTCCCCTCCCCCCTCACCCCAGTTGTCTGTTCTCTATGTCTATTTGCTGCGTCTTGTTTCTTTGTCCGCTTCTGTTGTCAGCGGCATGGGAATTTGTGTTTCTTTTTGTTGCATCATCTTGTGTGTCAGCTCTCCGTGTGTGCGGCGCCATTCCTGGGCAGGCTGCACTTTCTTTCGCGCTGGGCGGCTCTCCTTACGGGGTGCACTCCTTGCGTGTGGGGCTCCCCTATGCTGGGGACACCCCTGCGTGGCAGGGCACTCCTTGCGCGCATCAGCACTGCGCATGGGCCAGCTCCAATGGATCAGGGAGGCCTGGGGTTTGAACTGTGGACCTCCCATGTGGTAGGTGGATGCCCTAACCACTGGGCCAAGTCCGTTTTCCTCACTTTGATTTTTAAATCAGCCTGTCTTCCCCTCATGCAGCGTAAAAGTTGCGGCTTCTGACCTTTCCAACTTGGACACGTTAAAACTTTTGCTGTCCTTTTTTTTTTTTCAATTTGAAAGCAGTCACTTTATTAATGGACCAGATTACAAAAATAATCATGGTAGAACCTTAGTTCATCCCTCTAATACGCCTATTGATCTGGTCTTCCCTGTTGCCAGCTTCTCCCCCTTCTACAAAATGGGTTGTCTTCTTTTTCATTCCACCTCTGGGGAAGATAATTTGAAGGGCCACAGGAAGTTGCTTGCTTTTCTGAAGCTTAGCTATTTTTAGGGCTGCACTGTAGCTGAATTTACCAATAAGTAGCTCAAGTTGGTGGCCAACTGTCTCCTCCTCCCCTGTTTTTAGGAAACGGAGTTTCCAATTCCAGCCACAGAATATCTCCTGAGGTGGCTTATGCCGCCAGAGTAGGATAACCCCCGGCCTCTGGTGTGCCTGTAATTTCCCGGAGAGGCTGGCGGAGGTCCCCCCCAGCTTCCTCCCTGCTGGAGGTGGGGCTGGGGCTTATGCTAGAGCTGCAGTCTGAACTGGGTGGAAAGAAGCTGGGTCCCCACCAGCACTGTGATTTTCAGGCAACTCTGCTTCCCTTCATGCCAGGCGTAGAGTTAAGATGGTGGCTACTGGCCTTTTTCTGACTTGGACAGCTTCAAACTTTAGCTGTTCTTAGGCTTATACTTTAGCCCATTGAATTTACTAAACAATAACTGAAGTTGATGCCCAACTGTCTCTTTCTCCCCCATTTTTGGGAAGTGGAGCTTCCAATTCCAGCCATGGAATAGCTCCCAAGGTGGCTTATGCCTTCAGTGGAGGATGGGCACTGGCCTGGCCTCCAGGGTATGGAGTGCTCTACTTAGGAATCTTCTCTGCAGATGGGCAGTCTCCTCCTTCCACTTTTAAAGGATGTTGAAGGATGCTCTTCTGGTCTCCTGGAGCCCCCAGACAGGTGCTTCATATAGCTCTGGGTGATTGCTAACTGCCCTGTAGCACAAGCTGACTCTAAGAGCTCCTTACTCTGCCACCAACTTGCTGGTTGTCCAGTGATTGGGTTTTAACTAAAATAATCCTCAAAATGGATGTGTGACTTTAAACAATTCCTTCAAAGGAACCAAATGTTGAAAATTATATTACTAATAATAATGCAGTTGCAAGCAAACCACATGAAAATGGTGGCTCTGACACTCTCCTTTTTCTAATATGAAATTGTCAGTCACATTTTGAGATCTTTAAACAAAGACAATTTTACACTAAGTTGTCCAAATAAAAGTTGAACTTACTAAAAGGCTATTTGAAATAGGGACTTTTTTTTTTTTGTTCTTCCATGATCTAATAAAACATGCAAACATAGAAATACCCCACTTGGCTCAAATTTAAAATCTCATTCATTCAACAGTTATTTCTGAACACCTTCTATGTGCAAGGCACTACAAAGCCCCTGCTCTCATGGAGCTTACATCCTAGTGGGGGGAAGAAAAGACCAAATAAATACAAAACATGGTAGGTAGTTTATATGGTTATGGGAGGGAGGGACACTTCTGTACACCCCAAAATTCTTCTTTGTTACCCCTGCACACCCCAAATTCTTAAGAGGAGCCTGGGTAAAGGTCCTAGCTTAGGAAAAGATATGAACTCTAAATTAAAATTTTTTTCTTTATTTTCTTTTAAATGTTACGTTAAAAAAATATGAGGTCCCCATATACCCCCCACCCCACCTACCCCACCCCTCCCACATCAACAACTTCTTCCATCATCTCAGCACATCCACTGCACCTGGTGAATACATTCTGGAGCACCACTGCAGCACATGGACAGTGGCCCACATTGTAGTCCACACTCTCCCCCAGTCCACCCAGTGGGCCACGGCAGGACACACAAGGTCCAGCATCTGTCCCTGCAGCACCACCCAGGACAACTCCAAATCCTGAAAATGCCCCCACATCATATCTCTTCTTCCGTCTCCCTACCCCAAGGTAGATGGAAACCCAGATGCTGGTTCTCCGGAGGGCTGCAGAGAAATATGGACTTTTATTAGCTTTTATTATAATCCTTACCCCTATGTGAATATTGTGTCTTTACATATTAACTAATGGTAGTATGAAGCTATCACAATTAGCAAGACAGTTAAATGCTTATTTCCTCTTTAGATATAAACATATATATATAGATATATAAATTTCCTTTATATATTTCAATTTTTTGTTTCATGATATATATAAGTATTAAAAGAAAAGTATCTGTATGTAATTTACCAATTTATAAATATACATATATTGAGGGTATGGGTTTAGCTTCTATTTCTATATGTTTCAAATTATATAGAATATAGTTCTATGTTCATAAGCAAAAATACCAAATCAATGCAGAGCCCACTGGCTTAGGCTGGTGATGATGGTGGCTTTGGACCAGGGTGCAAGTAGTGGAGTTGGTGACCCTTAGTCAAATTCTCAATATATTTAGAATGTGGGGCTGACAACTTGCAAATGGTTTGCAGGGTGGGATAGTGATTTCTAGGTTTGGGGCCTGAAATTTAAATGAAGAATGGTGCCATTTGCTAATGGGAGTAGGGTGGGGTGAACATCAAGGGTCATAGTTCATTGGTGTTAGGCGTGAGATGCCTATTGGACATGCAAATGAAGATGTCAGGCATGCAGTTAGATGTGGAAAGCTGGAACTCTGGGGAGAAATTGGGGCTGGGAAATCAATTTTAAAATGTATTAGTCAGCCAAAGGCTTGCTGGTGCAAAATACCAGAAGTCTGTTGGCTTTTATGAAGGCTCAACCAATTGGGCTCCCATCTTCCATATAGGATGTCCAGGGTTCGATGTCCAGGGCCTCCTGGTGAGGGCAAGCTGACCCACGCAGAGTGCCAGGCCACGTGGGAATGCCACCCCATGCAGGAGTGCTGCCCTGCGTGGGAATGCTGCCCAGTGTAGGAAAGCTGCCCTGTGCAGGAGTGCTGGCCAAGGTGGAGAGCTGACGCAGCAAAATGATGCAACGAGAGGCACAGAGGAAGGAAATTAGAAAACATAGGGAAACGGACTTGGCCCAGTGGTTAGGGCATCCGTCTACCACACGGGAGGTCCATGGTTCAAACCCTGGGCTTCCTGGACCCATGTGGAGCTGGCCCATGTGCAGTGCTGATGTGCGCAAGGAGTGCCCTGCCACACGGGTGTCCCCTGAGTAGGGAAGCCCCATGCGCAAGGAGTGCGCCCCGTAAGGAGAGCCGCCCAGTGCAAAAGAAAGTGCAGCCTGCCCAGGAATGGTGCCGCACACATGGAGAGCTGACACAACAAGATGACGCAACAAAAAGAAACACAGATTCCTGTGCCGCTGGCAACAACAGAAGCAGACAAAGAAAAAAGAAGCAGCAAATAGACACAGAGAACAGACAACTGGGGTAGGGGGGAGGGGAGAGAAATAAATAAATAAATAAATCTTTTTAAAAAAATCATAGCAGAACAGGGAGTTGAGGTGGCACAAGAGAAAACTTGCCTCTCTCCCACTCCAGAAGGTCCCAGGATTGGTTCACAATGGGGTGAGTGGAGAGGGGGGAGAGATAAAAGAAATCTAAAAAAAAAAAAAACAAAAAAAAACCTCCAACATCCAAAACCCTCCAACTCTGTCCTTTGCCATGTCTATTGACGTGGCCCAATCAAAGCCTTAATCATATTTAATTACACCCAGGTGCATATCAGTTTACAAACATAATTCAGTATTTATTTTTGGAATTCATAACTATATCAAACAGCTATACTCCACCCTCTGAATTTCAAAAAGACATTACAATATTCAAGAAAACCTTAAATCAGTAACAATTCAAGTACTAAATCATATATCACAATCAATTTAAAGAAATGCAGTTTGTCTTGGGGGCAAAGTCCTGCCTGAATGTAGATCTCTGAAATTACAGAACAATTTATCTGCCTCCGATGCACAAATGGACAGAAAACGGATAAACATTTTCATTAGAATAAGGAGAAATTGGGAAGGAAACATGAGTTTTAGGTCCAGAACAGTTCAGTAAACTTGCAGGGCATCCTCATTTGATTTCAAAGTCTGAGCGTCATTCTTAAGACAAAGGTTTCTTCTTCCTGGTGCCTCATGAGAACCCACCCTTTCCACGTGCTTGCCCAACAGCCATTTTCTTGGTTCCACCCTCATCAAGTACTGGGGTGTTGACCAAGCTCCAAACCTACCCTCAAAGAGTGTTGGGGGAATTGCCACACCTTACCCAATCTTAGGGTTAGAGTCTTAACCCCCCTTGTACAGTGATGTGAAGACAACATTCCCCCTAACCTTTGGCATCCAGGCTCAACCTTTGCAGAGCAATGAATACAGGTGGACACAGAACACATAGCAGATGGACACAGAAAGCAGACAACTGGGGGGAGGGAGTGGAGAGAAATAAATAAATAATAAATGTTTTTAAAAAAAGTGATTTCAGGGGAGTGGATGTAGCGCAGTGTTTGAGCACCTGCTTCCCATGTACAATCATGGTTCAATCCCTGGTACCTCGTAAAGAAGAAGAAGAAGAAAAAGAAAACTTTACTAGAGTGGTTTAAATAAACAGGGCTTTATTTTTCTTTCATAACAGAGATTGGAGGTAGCTATTAGTGTGGATTCATTGGTTCAGTGATATCAGGGCCACCAACTGTGTCATTCTCCTGCCTTTTCCATAAGCTCTTAACCACAAGAAGGCTGCTGATACCCCATACATTCCTTTTGTATCCAGGACAGGAAAAAGAGGGCAGGGGCAAGAGGCCATGATAGTCACAACTGTCCACTTTTAGCAGGAAAGCAAAGCTTTACAGAAACCATGCCCACCATCAGACTTAGACTTTAATCTCATTGGCTGGAAATCAGAAGGCCACCAGCTCGAGGGAGACTGGGAAGGTAGGGAAGGACTATCATGACTGACTGAGAGGCGTGTGTGGGATGGATCATTGACATGGGCGATGCCGTTACCAAGACTGGTAACAGGGCAGTGGTGGAGAGAGTGAGCCAGTGGCCAAAATAGTCAGAGGATGAGGAAGAGGTTTGCAGAAACCTGTGACAAAGGAGCAGGTTATAGTCAAAGAGGGTGGGGTTTTATGGAGCAGGAAAAAGAAGGTCACCTGTCCCCAGCCCCAGGCCAAGTGGAATGAGGGTCAAGACAGTGAAAAAGCCCTCACTTGAGGAGGCTTCAAGGGAAGGGATGTCTTCAGGGATTAACCAGGTTTCAGAGAGGGCAAGAAAGTTTGAATTACAAGGCTCCTAGCCTCCAGATAGGAAGTTCTATCACACTGATCCCATCTGTGCTGCAGCAAATACACTCTAGCCAGGCATTGACCTGAGAGCTGTCAAACATTGCCATCTGCTGGCAGACCAGCAAAGTGCACTCAAGAAAATAAACCTCTATAGCTTCCCTCCCCAAGGTTCTAAGAAGCGACTCTACAACCAATTACTGGATCCAGTGCCCAGTTGTTTTGTTTTTGTTTTTGTTTTCAGTGCCCAGTTTTGAGCAACCAGCAGGCCAATACTAACAATCCAGTTCAAGCCAAGAATCAAAGAGCAGTGGTAATACACAGCCTCCTGCCACTAAATCCCTACAAAAGAGAAAGAAATTGAGCATCTGAGTAAACTACATTCTAATCAGATATCTAGATATCACCAAAAAATTATGAGCCATACTAAGAAAATAGAAGACATGGCCCAAGAAAAGGAATATATCAAAACCCCAGAAAAGATGCAGAACTTGAGAGAACTAATCAGCAAGATGTGTGCACATTTCCAAAATCAAATTAGTGAGTTGGAAGACAATATGGTCAAAGACATAAATGACCTAAAGAAGATATTGAGCGAGTGCAGAGAAGAATTTGAAATCCTGAACAGAAAAACAACAGAGTGCATGGGAGTGAAAGACACAGTAGATGAGATAAAAAACACATTTGAGGCATACAACAACAGACTCAAAATGATACTGAAGACAGAACAGCTAAAATTGAAGATAGAAAAGAACAGAGAGAGAAAGAAATGGAAAAAAATTGCACAGGAGCTCAGAGAGTTGAATGACAACACAAAACGCAACAGCATATGTGTCATGGGAGTTTCAGAAGGAGAAGAGAAGGGAAAAGGGGCAGAAAGAGTATTCAAGGAAATCATAGCTGAAAATTTCCCAACTCTCACAAAAGAAATGAACTTTCATGTTCAAGAAGCACACAGTCAGAATAAATCCAAATAGACCTACCCCAAGACACGTACTACTCAGAATGTCAAATTTCAAAGATAAAGAGAAGTTTCACAGAGAAGCAACGGAGAAGCAAACCATCACATACAAGGGATGCCCTGTAAGACTTAGTGTGGATTTCTCTTCAGAAACCATGGAGGTGAGAAAGCAGTGGTATAATACAATTAAGATACTGAAAGAGAAAAACTGCCAGCCAAGAATTCTTTATCCAACAAAATTGTCCTTCAAATATGAAGGTGAGTATAAAATATTCACAAACAGAAACTAAGAGCGTTTGCAAAAAAGAATCCAACTTTGCAGGAAAGATTAAAGGAAGCCTTAGAACCTGAAAGTAAAAGACAGGAACCAGGCTTGGAGGAGAGTATAGAAGAAAGAAGAACAGAAAGGATACCCCAAAGAGTAAAAAGATAGACAAAAATAAGATATGCCACATGAAAACCAAGAATAAAAGGAGGAAGTAAATAGTGCATTTACAGTCATATCATTGAATGTGAAAGGATTAAACTCCCCAATCAAAAGATACAGGCTATCATTGATGTGAGACAGTAGCCACAGGAGTTGCTGAAGGCAGGGAGAGGGAAAAGGAGGTGTGTTATGGGGGCATTTTTGGGACTTGGAGTTGTCCTGAATGATATTGCAGGGACAGATGTAGGACATTATATATCCTGCCATAACCCAGTGAATGGACTGGGAGAGAGCGTAAACTACAATGTAAACTATAATCCATGCTGTATAGCAGTGCTCCAAAATGTAGTTATCAAATACAATGAATGTACCACACTAATGAAAAAAGCTGTTGATGTGGGAAAAGTGGGGGGTGCAGGGAGTGGGGCATATGGAAACCTATATTTTTTAATGTAACATTTTCTGTGATCTATGTAACTTTAAAAAATATTTTTTTAAAAAGATATAGGCTGACAGAATGGATAAAAAAATATGAGCCATTCATATGCTGCTTACAAGAAACTCACCTTAGACACTAGGATACAAACAGCTGAAAGTGAAAGGTTGGAAAGATACTCTCCATGAATAATATAACCAGAAAAGAGCAGGGGTAGCTATACTAATATCAGACAAAGCAGATTTTAAATGTAAAAAAGTTATAAGACATACAGATGGCCATTATTACATATTAATAAAAGGGACAATCCACCAGGAAGATATAACAGTCATAAATATCTATGTACCTAACCACGGTACCCCAAAATACATGAGACAAACTCTGGCAAAATTGAAGGGAGAAATAGACATCTTTACAATAATCATTGGAGACTTTAACACCCTAGTCACATCATTAGATAAAACAACTAGACAGAAGATCAACAAGGAAACAGAGAACTTGAACACTATGATAAATGAGTTAGACCTAACAGACATATACAGAACACTGCATCCAAACTCAGTGGGTTATACGTTCTTTTCAAGTGCCCATGGATCTTTCTCCAGGATAGACCACATGTTAGGGCACAATGCAACTCTCAATAAAAATAAAAAGATTGAAATTATACAGAGCACCTTCTCAAATCATAATGGAATGAAACTGGAAATCAATAACAGACAGGAAAAAAGTAAGTTTGTATAAGTGTGGAGACTGACCAAAACACTCCTAAATAGTGGATCGAAGAAGAAATTGCAAGTGCTATCAGTAAATATATTGAGACAAATGCAAAGGAGAATGCAACGTATCAAAACTTATGGTATACAGCAAAGGCAGTCTTGAAAGGGAAATTTATAACCCTAAGTCCCTATATTAAAAAAGAAGAAAGAGCTAAACTTAAAGATTTAAGTGAACAACTAGAGAAACTAGAAAAAGAACAGCAAACCAATTTCAAAGCAAGCAGAAGGAAAGAATAAAGATTAAAACATAAATAAATGAAAAAAAAATTAGAGAAAATCAACAAAACCAAAAGCTGGTTCTTTGAGACACTCAATAAAATTGACAAACACCTAGCTAGTCTAAAAAAGAAAAAGAGAGAGACGATGCAAATAAATATAATCAGAAATGCAAAAGGGGAAGTTACAAATGATCCCACAAAAATAAAAAGAATCATAAGAGGATAGTATAAGAAACTGTATGCCAACAAACTAGACAACCTAGATGAAACGGACAAATTCCTAAAAATGCACAAACAATCTATACTGAAGCTACAGGAACTACAAGAACTTAACAAACCAATCACAATTAGGGAGATGAATCTATCATCAAAATCTCCCAGAAAAGAAAACTCCAGGACCAGATGGCTTCACAGGTGAATTCTACCAAGCATTTTGCAAAGAATTAACACCAATTCTGTTTTAACTCTTCTAAAAAATTGAAGAGGAGGGAAGATTACCCAACACTTTTTTTTTTCATTTTTTGTTTTGTATATTTTGGTTTTTTCTTTGTTTTTTATTTAAAAAAATTTTTTTTGTTTCTTTTCTTCATTTTGCTAAGCATCACATTTTAGAAGCCAGCATCACCCTAATACCAAAGCCAGGTAAAGATACTACAAGAAAAGAAAATTATAGCCTAATCTATCTAATGAACATAGATGCAAAAATTCTCAACAATTTATCAAAATACTTATACATCACGACCAACTGGGATTTCTTCCTGGTATGCAAGGCTGGCTCAACATAAGACAATTAATCAACATAATACATCACATTAACAAATTGAAGGTAAAAAAACCCACAAGATAATCTCAATCGATGCAGAAAAGGCATTAGACAAAATCCAGCATCCTTTTTTTTGATAAAAATCACTTCAAAAGATAGGAAGCGAAGGAAAATTCCTCAATATGCTAAAAGATATATATGAAAAACTGACAGCCAACATCATACTCAATGGGGAAAGGTTGAAAACTTTCCCTCCAAGATCGGGAACAAGACAAGGATGCCCACTGTCATCACTGTTTTTCAATATTGTATTAGAAGTTCTAGCTAGGGCAATTAGACAAGAAAAAAAAAAAAAATTAAAGACATCCAAGTAGGAAAATAGGAAGTAAAACTCTCACTTTGTAGATGACACAGTCCTTTACTTAGAAAATCCTGAAGTATCAACAACAAAGTTACTTGAGCTAATAAATGAGTTTCACAAAGTGGCGTGATACAAGATCAACATGCAAAAATCAGTAATGTTTTTGTACACTAGCACTGAACAATCTGAGGATGAAATCAAGAGAAAAATTCCATCTTCAATAGCAATAAAAAGACTCAAATACCTAGGAATTAATTTAACCAAAGAAGTACAGGGCTTATATGCAGAAAATTACAAAACAATGCTAAAAGAAATTTTAAAAGACCTAAACAAATGGAAAGACATGCTGTGCTCATGGATTGGAAGAATAAATATCATGTAGATGTCAATAGTACCCAATTGATTTATAGATTAAATGCAATACCAATCAAAATCCCAACAGCTTACTCTACAGAATTAGAAAAGGCAATTACCAAATTCATTTGGAAGGGAAAGGGCACCTGAATAGCCAAAAGCATTCTAAAAAAGAAGAGCTACATAGGAGGAATTTCACTGCCTGACCTTGAAATATATTACAGAGCTACAGTGGTCAAAATAGCATGGTATTGCCATAAAAATAGACACATCGATCTGTGGCATAGATTTGAGAATACAGAAATAAACCCTCACCTATATAGTCAACTGGTTTTTGACAAACCTACTGAGTTAATGTTAACAGGACAAAACAGTCTCTTCAGCAAATGGTGCTAGGACAACTGGATATATAACCAAAAGAATGAAAGAGGACCCCTATCTCACTTCCTATACAAGAATCAACTCAAAATGGATTAAAGACCTAAATATAAAAGCCAGGACCATAAAACTACTAGAAGAAAATGTAGGGAAACAACTTCAAGACCTTGTAGTAAGTAGGTGGTGGTTTCATGGACCTTACACCCAAAGCACCTGAAATAAAAGAAAAAAGTAGGTAAATGGAACCTCTTCAAAATTAAACACTTTTGCACCTCCCAGGACTTTTTTAAAAGGGTGAAAAGGCAGCTAACTCAATGGGAGAAAATATTTGGAAATCACTTATCCAGTAAGAGTTTAAATATCCAGGGTATATAAAGAGATGTTACAACTCAACAATAAAAAGACAAACAACTCAACTAAAAAATGGGCAAAAGACTTGAATAGACATTTGTCCAAAGAAGAAATATAAATGGCAAAAAAACACAAAAAAAAAAACAGATGAAGAAATGCTCAACATCACTAATGATTAGAGAAATGCAAATCAAAACTACAATGAGATAGCATTTCATACCTATCAGAATGACCGCTATTAAAAAGACAGAGAACTACAAGTGTTGGAGAGGATGTGGAGAGATAGAAACACTTCTTCACTGTTGATGGGAATGCAGAATTGTACAGCCACTGTGGAGGACTGTTTGGCAATCCCTAAAGAAGTTGAATATAGATTTGCCACATGACCCTGCGATATCACTACTGAGAACTGAGAACTGAGAGCAGTGACGTGAACAGACATCTGCACACCAATGCTCATAGTGGCATTATTCACGATTGCCAAAAGTTGGAAACAACCCAGGTGTCCATCAACAGATGAATGGATAAACTGTGGTCTATTCACACAATGGAATATTATGCAGCTGTAGGAAGAAATGAAGTTGTAAAGCATACGACAACATGAATGAACCTAGAGGACATTATGTTGAGCAAAACAAGCTAGACACAAAAGAACAAATACCATATGATTGTATTACTATGAACCAAATATATTGTGTAACATATTGTAGGATTCAAAAAAAAATTTATAGGTATCCAGTACATTTAGTTGAGAAATGTATGTTTTAATTCGACTGTGTTTTCTTTTCAGTTTTTAATGGTTTATATTTTCAATGATTAAATGTATAAAATAAAGTTAAAAAAAAAAGCCAAAGAAAGAGGAAAAAAAATTGTTGTACAACAACAACAACAAACCCAAAGATGATCTCTCCTGTTGATTCCTTCACTGGGCCCTATCTGGAATTCCCACTGTCGCGTTGTGACTCAGCATTCGTTCCTGCAATCCTGATACCAGTGTACAAGCAGGGCCAGTTGTGAGCCGCCATGATGTCTCGCCATAGGCTCCTATACCACAGTGACATGGGCCTTGGGGCCCTGGGAAACTGTTGGAAGGCCAGCTGAAGGGGCGTCCATCTGTTCCCATCAAGGTGTATTCCTGCTCCATTCCAAACCAGGGGTGCTGGTTGCTCACCATGTCCATTATCGGTTTACAGGTGGGCCTAAAATTGGCCTCTGCAGACTTTCGGTTGTACTTGAGGCCTTCACAAAACACCAGCTTGTTGGGGCTCTTGCGGATAGGGTCCCAAAACACGGCAACAGGGTTGAGATACATGTCACTTTTGGAGCTTTCAGACTGAAAATTACTAGAGTCATCAAAATTCCACTCGGGCAGTTCTTCTTGTCCAGGGCGTGTGCTCTTGCAGCCGCTCCAGTGCCATCCGTCAAGATGTCCACAGCTTGGACTTCCTTGCCCTGAAGCAGAGCCATGTAAAACTGCTTGATGCCTTTGTTCA
This sequence comes from Dasypus novemcinctus, assembly GCF_030445035.2. Taxonomy (NCBI): domain Eukaryota; kingdom Metazoa; phylum Chordata; class Mammalia; order Cingulata; family Dasypodidae; genus Dasypus; species Dasypus novemcinctus. The sequence continues at coordinate 171,077,100 of NC_080675.1, read as the reverse complement.
AGCGGAAACCTGTTCAGGTGGCCATGGTGGAAGGTGTTCTGGGTGGTGAGCAGGACACGGGGTGGGCAGGCTGCAGAGTGAGGTGAGGAGAGGAGGCTGGGTTTGCAGGTCAGATGTTCAACTCTTCTCATATTCTCGGTTCTGGCCACCTTATTGATTTATTTATTGACTTGTTTCTTTCTTTCTTTATTTTTAGGAGGTACTAGGATTGAATCCTGGACCTTGTACATGGGAAACAGGTACTTAATCACCGAGCTAATCCTCTCCCCAGTCTTGCCACTGTTTTTAATTGTTGATGTTCTAATAAATGTGTGGTGATATTTCATCATGTTCTTAATTTGCATTTCTCTAAAGCTAATGATGTCGAGCATCTTTTCACGTGCTTCTTTTACATATGCATATCTTCTTCAGACTTGAATTGTCCCTTCAAGTCTTTTGTCCATTTTCTAATTGGATTGTTCGGATTTTTTATATTGAGAGTATATATATTTGAGAGTTCTTTATGTATTCTAGATACATATATATATATTTATTCTAGATACATATATATATAGATAGATACATATATATATTCTAGAGAGAATATATATATTTGAGAGTTCTTTATGTATTCTAGATACAAGTCCCTCATCAGAAATACAATTTGCAAGTATTTTCTCCCAGAATGTAGATTGTCTTTTCACCATTTTAACAGAGTTACAATTCTATAGTTTTATGCTTTATATTTAAATCTTTGATTCATTTTGAGTTAATTTTTTATAAGGTGTGAGATTTCTATTAAGGTTTTCCAGTTGTTGGAAAAAGTATCCTTTCTCCATTGAGTTGTTTCGGCACCTTTATCAAAACTCAAAGGGAACAGAGGTGGCTCAAGTGGTTAGGCACCTCCCTCCCATATTGGAGGACCCAGGTTCAGTTCTTGGTGCCTCCTAAAGAAACAAGGAAGACGAACAGACATAGCAAGTGCAAACTACAAGAGGGTAGGGAGAGATAAATAAAATAAACCTTAAAAAAAAAAAAAAAAAGACTGCAGAGGCCCTGGGAGGTGAGATGAACTTGATAGTCCTATAGCTGCAGCTGAGCCTGGGAAGAAAGGCGCTCCAGGGAGAGGGACGAGCCCCACAGCCTACAGCTGGGATCAGAGGAAGCTGGGGCCACAGAGCCTTAGGAGGCAGAGGAAGGCTGAACCCCATAGACATCACCCGCCATCTTGCATCAACACGTGGCAACAGACTTTGGGTAAGAAAGTACCTCTTATGGTACCTTGAGTAGCACTCTTTAGGGCCTGGTAACTTAAGCTTCTACCCCAAATAAACACCCTTTATAAAAGCTAAAAAAGAAACCCACCAAAAACTAAAAGCAAAAACTCAATTTGGGGGAGTGGGTATAGCTCAGTGGTTGAGGACCTGCTTCGCATGTACGAGGACCCGGGTTCAATTCCCAGTACCTCCTAAAAAGAAAAAAGTCAGTTGGGCATATTTGTGTGTTCTATTTCTGGGATCTTTTGTTGTTGTTGTTATTTCTGGGTTCTTTATTCTGTTCTATTAATCAGAATAAAGATGTCCCTCCATCAGAGCCACACAGTCTTGATTACTGTAGCTATACAATGTCTTAGAATCAGGTGGAGTAATTCCCCCTACTTTCTCCTTTTTCAAAATTGTTTATCTATAAATTTTATGAGTCTATCTATAGCTACAAAAAAGATGTGTTTGACATTTTTACTATGTTGAGTCTTCCAGTACATGAACATGGTATGACTCTTCATTTATTTAGATAGTCTTTGATTTTTTTCATCAGTGTTTTATAATTTTCAGCATACAAGTCCTATACATGTTTTGTTAGATTTATACCTAAGTATTAATTTTTTGAGTAATTGTATATGTATTGTATTTTTATTTTCAGAGTCCATATGTTCCTTGCTTGTATATAGAAATACAATTGATTTGTATATTTTGATCTTGTATCCTGCAACCTTGCTAAGCTCACTTCTTAGTTATAGGAGATTTTGTGTGTATGCAGATTCCTTGGGATTTTCTACATAGACCATCATGCCACCTGCAAATAGGAACAGTTTTACTTCTTCCTTTCCAATTTGTATGCCTTTTTATTTCCTTTTTTAGTCTAATTGAGCTGGCTAGGACTTCCTATACTGTGTTAAATTAGAATAGCAAGAGTAACATCCTTGTTGTGTTCCCAGTCTTAGAGGAAAAGCTTTCAGTATGATGTTAGCTGGAGGTGTTTTTGTAGATTTTTTTTTTGTCATATTGAAGAAGTTCTACTCTTTTTCTAGTGGGTCTTGAATTTTGCAAATGTTTCTGCATCTAGTGATAAGATCATGTGATTTTTCTTGATTTCTATGGTGAATTATTTTTTAAAGATTTATTTATTTATTTATTTATCTCCCCCCCTGCCCCATTTTCTGCTCTCTGTGTCCATTTGCTGTGTGTTCTTATGTGTCCACTTGCATTCTTGTCAGCAGCACTGGGAATCTGTTTCTCTTTTTGTTGTGTCATCTTGCTGCATCAGCTCTCCATGTGTGTGGCACCACTCCTGGGCAGGCTGTGCTTTTTTTGCACAGGGTGGCTCTCCTTGCGGGGGTGCACCCCTTGAGTGTGGGGCACCCCTACGTGGGGAATACCCCTGTGTGGCACAGCACTCCTTGCATGAATCAGGACTGCGGGTGGGTCTGCTCACCACGTGGGTCAGGAGGCCCTGGGTTTGAACCCTGGACCTCCCACGTGGTAGGTGGATGCTCTATCAGTTGAGCCAAATCCGCTTCCCTCTATGGTGAATTATATTGATTGAGGTTTAAATATTGAACCAGCCGTGCATACCTGGAATAAATCCTTCTTGATCATGGTATATAATTACGTTTGTACATTGCTAAAGTATTTTTGCTAATGTTTCATTAAAGTTTTGCATCTATATTCACGAGGGATATTGGTCTGCAACTTTCTTTTTTGTACTGTCTTTGTTTGGTTTTGGTATCAGGGAATATTGGCTTCAGAAAATGAGTTAGAGGGAGCAGATGTGGCTCAAGCAGTTGAGCACCTGCCTTCCACATGGGAGGTTGCAGGTGTGGTTCTCCATACCTCCTAAGGAAAATATGTAAAACAACAAGCAAAAACAAACGTAAAAACCAACTCAGGGCAGCCAAGGTGGCACAGGGTTTGAGGGGCAGCTTCCCACTTACAAGGTACTGGATTCATTCCTGCCCTGGTACCTCAAAAAAAAAAAAAAGATAAAAAGGAATGAGTTGGGAAGTGGACCCTCCTCTTCTATTTTTTGGAAGAGATTGTGTGCAATTGGTCTTAATTCTCCTTTAAACATTTGGTAGACTTCACCAGTGATACCATCTGGGTCTGGGGATTTCTTTTTGGGGGGTTTATTAATTAAATCTTCCACTTCCTTCACAGTAATAGGGCTACTCAAATAATCTATTTTATATTGGGTGAATTGTGGTAATTTGTGTTTTTTTTTTGAAATATCGGTCCATTTCCTCCAAGTTTTAAAATGTATAAATGGTATATAGAGTTGTTTATAGTATTCTCTTATCCTTGTGCTATCTGCAGAATTTATGATATCCTTTGTTGCATTCCTGATATTTGTAATTTGTGTTTTCTCTATCTCCTTTTTTTTGGTGCCAGTCTTGCTAGAGGTTTGTCAGTTTTCAAAGAATCTGCTTTGTTTCATTGATTTTTCTCTGTTGTCTTTTTGTTTTCAATTTCACTAATTTCTGCTCTCTGTTGTATTCTTCCTTCTGCTTGCTTTGGATTTGTTTTGTTCTTTTTCTAGATCCTCAAGGTGGGAGCTTAGATTATTGCTTTTTGATGTATGCCTAGTCCTATAAATTTCCCTCACACAGCTTTAGCTGTCTCACAAATTTTGATATATTGTATTTTCATTTTCTTTCAGTTCTGTGTATTTTAAAAATTTCCCGAGACTTGCTCTTTTTTTTTTTTAAGATTTACTTTATTTATTTCTCCCCTCCCCCATTCCCCTGTAGTCTGCTCTCTGTGTCTATTTGCTGTGTTCTTCTGTGTCTGCTTGTATTCTCATTAGGCGGTGCTGGGAACTGATCTGGGACCTTCCCAAGTGGGAGAGAGGCGATTACTCTCTTGTGCCACCTCTGCTCCCTGTTGTGCTACGTCTTCTTATTTTCTCTCCTCTGTGTCTCTTGTTGCGTCATCTTGCTGCACCAGCTCTCTGAGTCGGCCAGCACTCCTAAGTGGGGTGGCTTTCCCGCACGGGGTGACATTCCCACGCAGGGAGGCACTCCTGCATGGGGCCAGCAATCCACGTGGGCCAGCTCGCCACACGGGCCAGCCTGCCCTCACAGGGAGGCTCTGGGCATCAAACCCTGGACCTCCTACATGGCAGACAGGAGCCCAATTGGTTGAGCCACATCTGTTTCCCTCTGATACTTCCTCTTTGACCCTCTTTGATCTCTTGGATTATTTAGAAGTGTATTATTTAGTTTCCGAGTTTTTGTAAATTTCCCCATTATCTTTCTGTTATTGATTTCTTATTTTATTCCACTGTGATCAGAGAATACACTCTGTATGCATTTAATTCTTTTAAATTTGTTGAGGTTTGTTTTATGTCCCAAGATATGGTCTATCTTGGTGTATGTTGTGTGGGCATTTGAAAAGAATGTGTATTCTGCTTTTGTTGGGTGGAGTATTCTCTAAGCATTGATTAGATCCTGTTGGTTGATGGTATTGTTGAATTCCAAATATTTGCTCATTTTCTAGTTCTATTAATTGTCGAGCGAGGGATATTAAAGTCTCCAACTACGATTGTGGAATTGACTATTTTAGTTCTATCAGTTTTTGCCCCATGTGTTTTGCAGCTCTGTTGTTTGGCGAATACACATTTAGAATTGCTATGTCTTCTTGGTAGGTTGTCCCTTTATTATTATGTAATGTCCCACTCTGTCCCTGGTGATCTTTTCTCTGAAGTATTTTATCATATTTCTTTGATTAATGTTTGCATGGTGTATCTTTTTCTATCATTATATTTCAAGTAAGTTTCTCATAGATAACATATAGTTTTTGGGTTTTTTTTTAGTTCGCTTTACTATTCTCTATCTGTATTAGTTAGCCAAAGGGGTGCTGATGCAAAAATACCAGAAACTTGTTGGCTTTTATAAAGGGTATTTATCTTGGGGTAGGAGATTACAGATATCAGGCCATAAAGCATAGGTTACTTCCTTCACCAAAGTTTATTTCCACGTTTTGGAGCAAGGTGGCTGCTGACATCTGTTACGTCTCAGGCTTTCTGGGTTCCTCTCTTCCCAGGTTTTGCTTTTCTCTGGGCTCAGGTTCCTCTCTTCCCAAGGTGGGTTTCTCTTTCCTCTGTGTGCTTGCTTCCTGGGGCTCCAGCTGAAGACTTCAGCATCAAACTCCAGCATCAAAACTCTAACATTCAAAACCTTCCTACTCTGTTTTTTGCCCTGCTTTTTATCTGTGAGGTCCCACCCACTAAGGGGTGGGGACTCAACACCCTACTGACGTGGCCTAATCAAAGCCCTAATCATAATTTAATCACGCCCAGGTGACAGACCGGTTCACAAACATAATCCAATATCTATTTTTAGAATTCTTAACTGTATTAAATTGCTACACTATCTTTTAATTTAAAAAAATTTTTTTTTAATTTTTAATTTTTATTTTTTTAAATTTTAAATATTTAGACTAATTACATTTAATGTAATTATTGATATGAAAGGACTTAAGCCTGCCATTTTATTTTTTATTTTCTGTCTTTTTGGTTTTCTCTTTTATTTTTCCCAGCTTCATCAGGATTCCTTGAACATTTTTAATGTTCTATTTTGATTTATCAATAGTGTATCAATAGCACTTTTTTTGGTCTTTATTTATTTTTTTAATATTACATTTAAAAAAATGAGGTCCCCATATACCCCCCACCCCCTCACCCTACTCCTCCCCCCATAACAACAATCTCCTCCATCATCATGAGACATTCATTGCATTTGGTGTCAATAGCACTTTTTAATGTATCTCTTTGTATAGATTTTTTTTAGTGTTCGCTCTAGGTCTTACATTATATATAATAACTTAGCATAGTCTTCTGGTGAAATGTAGTAAAGTATAGAAACCTTATCTCTCTTTAAATCCCTTTACTCTTCCCACTTATTAAATAATTATCTTAAATATTCCCTTCATAAATATTGATAACCACTTCCGGCAATGTTATAGTTTTGCTTCAACTGTCAAAAATAAATGTCTTGGGAAGCGGCTGTGGCTCAACCAGTTGGGCTCCCGTCTACCACATGGGAGGCCCTCAGTTCACGTCCCAGGGCCTCCTTGTGAAGGGAGCTGTGGAGCACTGCCTGGCCAGCAGATGCTATGGAGTGCCCCCCGGCCCGCAGACACTGCAGAGAGCAAGGTGACACAACAAAAAGAAGGGAGACAAACAAGAACACAGAAGAGCCCGCAGTGAATGGACACAGAGCAGACAGCGTGAAAAAACCGCAAGGGGGTGTGTGTGTGACAAAAATAAATAAATGAATAGATGTCTTAATTTTTCCTCCTTTCCTGAAGGATACTTTTGCTGGATGTAGAAATCTGGGTTGTCAGTTCTTTTCTTGCAACACTTGAAAATATCATGCTACTTGCTCCTGGCCCCAGATGGCCTCCACTGACCCATGGGTGGTGGAGCCTCATTAACCACTGAGGCGTGGAGACAGACCTGGCTGCCCACGCAGACTTCTCTGCACCCCTCTGCCTCCTTTTAGCCCACCAAGGGTAGAAGTCTAAGCTACCACTCAGCCTCTGCAGATGGGGTGGAGATGGGGCCTCAGTTTTTTCCATTGTGTTAGCCTGGAATTGGTGGCTGTTACCCGTAAGTTTTCTGTCTTGCTAGGTTGCCCCTTTCCTGGACCTTTGGCCAGAGACAACTTTTCATGAGACTTTTTTATCTGCATTCATGGGTGTGTCTGAGTTTCCAGTTTCCCCAGTCTCCAGGCTGGTATCTATTAGGCAAAAAGAAAACCCAGTTAACTCATCACCGTATTGTTCCTTAGGTCCTGAGGTCCCAACCTAGCCAATCTATCTTTTCTCTCCGTCTTTCAGAGTCTTCTTGTGTCTGTTTTACATACCATGTCCATCGTTTTTAGCTGAACTTAGCAGGGGGCATAGGGAAAGGTACATCTACTTCAATTTGTCTGGAACTGGAAGTTGGGAGCTGTTGTTTCTATTATAACTTATCACATTCTATATTCAAGCTCTTTAAGAGTTTGCTGCACTTTCTAAACTGTGAGTTCTTAGGAGGAAGGAGCAATGTTTTATGTTTTATGTGTCTTTGTATCCCCAGTGCCTGGCAGAATACGTACTCAATAAATTCTTTTTTAGCAAAATTTTTTATTGTCTTTTTTTTTAAAGATACATAGATCACACAAAATTTTACATTAAAAAATATAAGAGGTTCCCATATACTCCACACCCCACCCTACCCCGACTCCTCCCACATAAACAACCTCTTTTATCAGTGTGGCACATTCATTGCATTTGATGAATACATTTTGGAGGACAGTAAATTCTTTTTAACTGAATTGTAGTACATTATTAAGCAATTATTTTCAAGCTTGAAGTTAGGAATTCGTTTAGATACGGATAAATTACCACCAGAGGGCAGCAGCGGCAGTCCTGCGAAGGCCCCTCTGAAGCCGATACACCCCACTTCAGAATTAAACCTTTCCCCAGAACTGCTTGTCTTCACTTTGCTGAGAAAACCGGAAGCCTGGCTACAGGCTTACAGTAGTTTGGCCTCTCACGGAGAACAAAAGGTCCTCGGGTGGGTGGCAGGCTGTACCTGGAACAAATTGGGTCTTTTTGGGGGGGAGGATGCTTCTTCCCTCTTCCGAGAAAAGGCAAGAGAAGTCCAGCACCCAGTGGGACAGTCCCAACACTGGGTTGGCGCCCCAAGGCGGGCATTAATTCCTCCCCTGCTAGTAAGAGGGCGCCCTGAAGCTCTTATGCAGACCGATGCCAGGCGCCTTCCACTAGCCCACCTGCTTCCCCGCAGAGCTGCACGGTCTCTCTCCAGCCCCTGAGGGAGCGGGCAGGAGAAGGAACCTCGCCGGGCAGTGGAGGAGCTGCACCCACCCCGCCGTGCCCCACGCCCAGCAAGGCCCTGAGCTCTGAGTCTGTTGACCGCCCCCCCCCCCCCCCCCCCGCTGTTCATGCGTATTCTGCTTTATTTCTGTAAGGATACCCTGTACTGGTAGATAATAATAGCTAATGACAAAACGTGGGAATGAGGCCTAGGCTTCTCTGACCACTCCGACAGGAAGGCAAGCATGTGTTGTCATTACACGTTTACTTTTGATATTGTTGCCTCCCGTGTGATATAACGATGTAGAGCGCATAAGGAGGTGATCCCACATTTCACACAAGCAGTAGGTGGAAGTCCGGTTCTGCCTGTGAGGCTGGTGATCCCCCACTCCACCAGAGATCCAGCTTACCTGTGAGGAAAACCCTAGGAATCACGAAGGGATTTTGCAATTCCCTTAACACCTGGACCAAGAGCAGACAAGGACCGTGTGACAAGGGATTTAATGCGTCCTGGCTGTCCCTGCTCAGCTACCCCTTTGGAGTTTTAGGGTCACTTCTGTGGGATGACTGGAATGTTTAAGGGGGGCTAAAATAGATCCGTGCAAGTTTCAAAACTCAATCTATAGGGAAGCGGATGTGGCTCAGGTGATAGAGCTTCCGCCTACCATATGGGAGGACCTGGGTTCCATCCCTGGGGCCTCCTGGTGAAAAGGAGGAAGAGGAAGTGCGGCAAGCCAGTGTCCGCGCAAGTGCCCACGGTGGGCCAGTGCCCCGTGTGAGTGCCCACGGTGGGTCAGTGCCCCGTGTGAGTGTCCACGGTGGGCCAGTGCCCCGCGCAGGTGAGTCACGCAGCAGGATGATGATGCATCAAAAGAAAGACAAGGGGAGAGTCAAGGTGGAGTGCAGTGGAGACCAGGAACTGAGGTGGCCAGTGGACAGGGAACGTCTCTCCCCATCAGGATCAAATCCCAGTGAATCCTAGAGGAGAGAAAATGAGAAGACAATATAGACAGCAAAAACAGCAGGGTGGGTGGTGGAGTTGGCCCAGTGGTTAGGGCGTCCGTCTACCACATGGGAGGTCCGCGGTTCAAACCCCGGGCCTCCTTGACCCGTGTGGAGCTGGCCATGCGCAGTGCTGATGTGCGCAAGGAGTGCCGTGCCACGCAGGGGTGTTCCCCACGTAGGGGAGCCCCACGCACAAGGAGTGCGCCCCATAAGGAGAGCCGCCCAGCACGAAAGAAAGTGCAGCCTGCCCAGGAATGGCGCCGCCCACACAGAGAACTGGCACAACAAGATGACATAACCAAAAGAAACACAGATTCCCATGCCGCTGACAACAACAGAAACGGACAAAGAAGATTCAGCAAATAGACACAGAGAACAGACAACTGGGGTCGGGGGTGGGGGGAGGAGAGAAATAAATAAATAAATAAATCTTTAAAAAAAAAACAGCAGGGCAGGAGGAGGGGAAGCGGGGGATAAATAAATAAATCTTTAAAAAAAATAAAACTCACTTTATGATGCTATGAATAAAACAACAAAAATTATTCATAAAAAAAAGGACAGCGGGGTTACTTTTATTAAGCTTCTGAAAGCATTTTCTTTTCCAATGTTCATCTGAAACAGGTTTGTTCTCTCAGATCTGCCTACACTTTCTAAATCACCTGCGTGTTCGTGCTTTAAAGTAGGAACACTCAGAAAATGTACCACATAAGGAAATGAAATCTTCGTGTGGAACAAGGTCGAATTAGAATTACAGTTAAGTTCAAATGTTAACCTTCTGGAAATTCGTATTAGTCATTTGAAAGCACAAAAGGAAAAAAGGAAGGTAATCGTTTTGATAAGGCAGTTCAACCATGCATTTTTGGTTAAGTTCTTTTTCTGCTCAGACTACGGTTTGCAACCGAGTTGAAGCAGCCACTGCAGTTTTTGTGTGTCTTCTTTGTCATTTAGGCTTTTTGCTTACATCACTAAGTGGCTAAATGGTTGCCACTTGTCTATGATAAATTTGCAGAAGAGTCTAAGTTTTCATTTTTAAATTGCAGCTAGAGAGAAATGAAGTTGCTGCAGAGCTGATTTCCGCTCAATCCCAATTTACAGCTTTTGGCAAAGTCAGGGCAATACCCTTGCTTCTCATAGAAAACAAAGTGCTTGTTGGCCGGATTCACGGCACATTTTTTGCAATGGAAGTGATCATCATGCCAGGGTTGCCCTTCGCGGGCTACCACACTGAGCCTTGGCAAAGCCCAGCGAAGGGATCCTGTACCCAGCACACGCCTTAGCCACGGAGTATGCGGACGCAGTCCTGCTGGTCATCCACGGTGGTGAGACGCTGCCCCGCCAGCTCCCCAGGTGGGTGACACACGCGAAGCACTCGCAGGCCAGGCCTGATCCTGCGAAGGATTCCTCCAGCCGCGAAGCCCTGTAGCACGTCACGCAGTGCTTGGCGGATCAGACCTCCTGGCAAAGTCACGCAGCAGAAGTGCTCGGCTTTCAGCAAGAGCTTCCAGTCCCCGCTCACTTGCTTGCAGTGGCTGCCGGTGAAGCGTCTCTTTGCCGGCTGGGCCCCCTGTGCTCCACATTCCCGCCTCTTGTACTTGAGGGCACCTACTTTGCACTGTACTCTGGCACTTTAAATACTTTTTCTTCTAAACGTTCTGGGGCTGTGTTTCTCCCTGTGTGTTTTTATCCCTACAACGAGGAGGGTGAACTAGACCCGTAGTTCTTAACTCTGGTTACACATCAGAATCACCCGGAGAGTGAGAAATGTCCAAAGGGGGCCCCACGCCCAGCAGGTCTAACTGAGCTGGACTCCAGTAGGGCCTGGGCTGCAGAGTCAAGTTCCTTCTAGTTCTAAGACTTTGGTTTCTATTCGAGGGTAATGAGGATGAAAGTGTCCTCCTCCCACCCGCTTTGTGAAGAACAGCCGAGAAGCTCTCCAGACAACTCCAGCCCCAGCTGGGCAGGGAGCCCTGAGCTCTCAGAGCTGAGGAGTGTTACTGGCAGTGAACAGTGGGTGTCCTGGGTGGGGGTGGGTGAGGGGCGGGCTCGTGGGGAATCCTTTCTCCACAGCAGCACCTGCCTGAGCCTTCCTTCTGCCCGGAGGGCTCCGTGCTCCCTCATTACCTGGGGGTTTCTGGGGGAAGCCTTTTATTTGTGGCAGGATTTCTGGGCTTTCCCCCCCGCTTCTGCAGAACTGCCAGCTTGACGGAGCAATGTGATGGAAACCGTGGCAGGGGAAAAAGCCAATAGGAAAATGCTGTTTATAGCACACCTCCTGAGCACCTGGCTTTGGCCGTTGCTATGCAATCCTCCAGAAACCCGTCTAAGTATTTTTTTTTTATCTCCATTTTTATAGCGCGGAAAGATTACATAAGTTGCTGTATGTCCCACCGCTGGGGGAGTGGCCCCTGTCCTTGGAGTGCCCGGGCTGTGGGGCAGAGGTGCAGTGGAGGGGAGAGGGGGGGTGCAGAAGTGGTAGGGATAAAGCTGGGGGGTGCTTGCCCCACCTCTGTCCCCGTCATCTCCCTAACTCTCGCCAGCCTGAGGCCTGGGACCCTACTGTCTTCCTCGGAGCCCACCGCCACCGCGAGGCGACTCCCTGGGCCAAACCGTGTGTAAGCCGCAGCCCCATTGCAGACCCTGTGGGCCTGGCCCGCCCTCTTCCGGCTGGGAGAGCCCCGCCGTGGCTGAGCGACACCCACCCCCCCCCCCCCCCCCCCCCCGCCCAGGTCCAATGGAATTGGGCTGGAATGCTGGGTGCGGTCAAGGATGTGGGTGCCCAGGGTGAAGGGGCGCTCCTCGTGGAGGCCCATCGGGGATGCAGTCCTGGGGGGAGGGGAAGTGAAGGGCGAAGGAGGGGGGGTGGGAGCCACTGGAGGCGGCGGGTGGGGGGGGGGGGCGCTGGAGCCCAGGCCTGCACCCTCCGGGAGCGCGGCCCTGCGGTGCGGCCACCTGAGCGGGGCCGAGCCGGCGAGCCCCGGGGCAGCCACGGGGAAGATGGCTATCACTCCGCAGATCCAGGGCGGCTACGTGCTTTGGGAGTAGCCGGCAGGGGAATCCACTGTGAGTTCATTCCTCAGACGCAGAGGGTCCCATGAAAGCTCTTTTTAAAATTTGACTTTACATTTATTTCCTTTGAAAAATATTTTAAACAATGAAACTGTGGCTAGCGTGAAAAGCGCGTCAGGCCAGTCTCACCCCAGGCTTTAAGAGAAGTTTCCACCGTGCCCCAAGAGCACCCACAGGCTGGGGTGGGGCGGGGAGGGACCAGCTTCTGGGGCAGACATTGCTTTGTCCCTTCCTGGAGGCAGCCTGGGTTTAGAAAAGGATTCTAAAGAGCCGGGACAGAGGTGCCTTTCCCTGCCCCCGTCAGGCCCTGAGATGGGCTTGTCCGACTCCTCCCCAGTAAACGTTTGGGGGTGAATGCAGACTAAGCCAAGGAGTCGGGCGCTGGCTGAGGAAGCATTCTGATCACCCTGTATTAGCACTGATGAACCATTTTACAGGCTCCTAGGAGGTGTGAGAGTGTGTATGGGGCGGTTGGCAGTGGAGGATGTAGGTGACCAGGGCTCGTAGTGACCCACCAGGGGGCAGTGTGCTGGGAGCAGGAGAAGCCACCAGAGAAAAAGGGCTACTTGCCTGGGGTGTTATTTTTGGAGTGGATCATATATATTTATTAAAAATGTATATAGTGTCCGCTTTGACAGCACATATACTAAAATTGAAATGATATGGTAGATCAGCATGGCTCCTGCACAACAATGGTGTGCAAATTCGTGAGGCATTTCATACTTTCCAGCAGCAAATAATTGAAAAGTGAAATTTAAAAGCAACTCCATTTACAATAACAACCAAAAATAGAAAACACTTAAGAATAAATTTAACAAAAGATGTGCAAGAGTTATCTACTAAAAACTGCAAAACATCCCCAAAGGAGATTTTTGAAAAGATCTAAATACATGGAGAAAGGTGAAAGTTCATCAGTCGGAAAACTCAATGTTGTCAACTCTAATCAAACCCAGTCATAATCCCAACAGGCTGTTTTGTAGAAATTGACAAGTAGACTCTAAATTTATGTGGAAATGCTAAGGACCTAGAATATCCAAAGCAAACTTGAGTAAGAACAAGACTTATTCCAAAACTGCAGTACCCAAAATGGTGTGGTGCCCTTAAGATCAATACATAGATCAGGGGAGCAGATGTAGCTCAAGTGGTTGAGTGCTTGCTTCCCATGTATGAGGTCCTGGGCTCGATCTCTCGTACCTTGTAAAAACAAAAACAAGGAAGCAAACAAACGAACCAGCCTCGGGGGAGCTGGTGTGCCAGCTTCCCACATACAAGGTCCTGGGTTCAATCCCCAATCCTAGTACCTCAAAATAGCAACAACAACAAAACATAGATCAGTGAAACAAGAGAAAAGAGCTGAGAAATAGACCCAAATTTATATGGTAATTTGATATTTGTCAGTTGTGGCAAAGCAATCCAATGAGGAAAGGAAGGTCTTTTCATTAAATAGAGCTGGAATAACTGGATATCCACAGAGAAAAATAAAGAACCTCAACTCCTACCTTACACCATGCACAAATGCAATTCAAGACAGATCACAGATGCTAAAAGCTACAACAATAAAGTTTAGAGAAGGAAACATAATTTCTACCACAAAAGCAGAGCAAGGACCATAAAAGAAAAAAAATTGATAGATTAAACTTCATCAATATTAAAAACTTTTGCTCATCGTAGACACTGTTAAGAATATGGATAGGCAAGCCAGAGTGGATGAAAATATTTGCGAAACTCATATCTGACCAGAACTGGTGTCTAGAATATAAAAAGAACTTCTACAACTCAAAAAATAAAAAGACAAACAACCCAAATAAAAAATTGTCAAAAGATTTGAACAATGTGTAATAGCTAAAGGGCTGATGATGCAAAGTACCAGAAATCTGCTGGCTTTTATAAAGGGTATTTGGGTTAAAAGCTTACAGTTACAAGGCCCTAAAAAGTCCAACTCAAGGTTGCTTACTCACCAAAGTCTGTTGCCATGTGTTGAAGCAAGATGGCGGGCAACCTCTGTCTGGTCTCGCCTTTCTTCTTCCTTTTAAAGCTTCATGGGCCCAGCTTCTTCTGATCTTAGCTGTAGGCTGACGTAGGGCTCTTTTCTCAGGCCTTCCTGTATCAGTGTGGCACCTGTGGAGCACTCTCTCTTCCACTGTGTCTTCTTGTGTGAGTATCCATTTATATAGTCCACCAAGGGGGCAGGGACTTAACCCTGAGTTACACCCTACTTATGTGGTTGAATGAAAGTCCTAATCTTAACGTAATTTAATCAAAGACATCTCAGTTGAATCTAATACAATCAAAGGGGATCACACCCAGAGGAAGAGACCAGTTTACAAACATAATCCTTTCTTTTTTGGAATCCATAAATAATCAAACTGCTACAATATGCATCACATAAGATGATATATTAACGAACCACAGGCTTACAAGAAAGTGCTCAATGTCATTAGTAACCAGAGAAATGCAAATTAAAACCACAATGAAACACTACTGCATACACACCAGAATGGTTAAATGAAAAAGACAGCGTGGGTGTGGTTTAAGCAATTGCCTCCCACAGGGAGGTCCCGGGTTTGGTTCTCCTAAAGAAGATGAGCAGATGCTGCAATGAGCAGGTGCTGCAACCAGCAAGATGCCACAACCAGCAGACGCCACCACCAGCAGGAAGTGGAAGTGGCCCAAGCGGTTGGGCACTCACTTCCTACATGGGAGGTCCTGGGTTTGGTTCCCAGTGCCTCCTAAAAAAAGAAGACAAGCAGACAATGAGCAGACAGAAGGGAGTGATCTTTGGGCGGGGGGGGGGGGGGGGGGGGGGGGGGGGGCCTTAAAAAATTCAAGTAAATAAAATGAGTGCCTATATTTAAAAAAACACAAAAAACAAAAAACCTGACATACACCCAAGGTTAGCAAGGATAAGGAGTAACAGGAATTCTCATATATGATTAGTGGGAATGTAAAATGATACAACTGCCTTGGGAAAGGTCTTCTGGTTTCTTTTAAAACTAAACATATGGGAAGCGGCTGTGGCTCAAGCAATTGAGCTCCTGTTTACCATATGGAGGACCAGGGTTTGATCCCCAGGACCTCCAGGTAAAAAAAGAAAAAAAGGATCCCAGACCTGTGTGGTGCCAAGAGGTGCAGGCCCCCACGCAGCACCTTGTAACAAAGTGATGCACCAAAAAGATGAGGACACAACCAGATAGAAAAAAAAACAAAAAACTAAAACTAAACATACACCTACCCTATGACTCAACAATTCTGCTCCTAGGTATTGACCTGAGAGAAGTGAAGACATATGTCCACAAGTTGTACAAGAATATTCATGGCAGCTTTATTCATAATATCCCCAAACTGGAAACAGCACAGATGTCCATCAATGGGAAAATGAGCAACAGTGGTATGTTGTTCAAAAATGAAAAAGCCCCTGGCATACAAAAATATAGATGAATCTCAAAATCCTTACCCTGAGTGAAAGAAGCCTTACCCAAAAGAGTATATGCTGTATGATATAATTTATTTCAGGTCCTAGAACAGGTAAAACTAAACTCCTTGAGGATGAAAATCAGAAGAGTAGTTGCCTCAGAGAGGTTGAATGCTGGGCTTGACTGGGAAGGAGCATGAGGAAACTTTCTGGGGGTGATGATGTTTTATATCTTCTTGGGGGTTGGGTTGCACAGGTTTATGCATTTGTCAAAATTTGGCAAATGCTCACTTAAGATTCTGCATTTCATTGTATATAGATTTTACCTCAAAAACTGTAGGGGAGCAGATGTGGCTCAAGCAGATGAGCTCCTACTTCCCACATGGGAGGCCCCTGGTTCAGTTCCTGGTGCCTCCTGAGCAACAACAAAACAAACAATAAACAGAAAAACACAACTCAGGGAAGCTGATGTGGCTCAGTGGTTGAGCTTTGACTTCCTACATACAAGGTCCTGGGTCAATCTCCAGCCCCTGGTACATCAAAAACAAAAACAAAAAATGTAAATGAATACTGAACTCTACTTAATGATAGGTATGCTTAAGTAATGAGGGGGAAGTATACTAATGCCTGCAATTTACCTTGAGATGAGTAGCATGTAAAATGTATGTAAATTTTTATGATAGGACAAGAGTGTTCTAGAAGATCCTTGAACAAATTCCCTTTCTTGGCTGGAAACACCCCCTCCCTCCAAAGTTTACTACACTTTTACTGATTTTTTCCCTTCCTTTCTCTTGGGAAACAAATGGGCTAGCAAATTGTGCTTGATGGCCATTTTTTCTCTATGTGGCAAGAAATTCTGCTCATTTGCTATTTTAATTTAGCCATTGGAGACTCATGAGGGCTGCCCACCACGGTTATCTAAGAGAGGTAACCAAGTTATGGCTGACCATTTGGATGTCACAGAAGCCTATGGTTTTTGCCCAGGGGAAGATGATAAACCAACTGTTTTAAGGTGCTCAAGTTTGTGGCTGAGGGTAGGGAGAAACACAAAATTCTGTGTCCACACCCTAAACCAAATAAGTGGATATTTGAAAAACATTATATCAGCAGAGGCTGAAAACACAGAATGGCTAATAGGTGAGTACCTTGAGCATTTTCAGCAGGAAATAAAGAGGGTGATAGAACACCTCTCTGGCTGGACCCTGCCTCATTGTGTATTAAGTCTTCTGGCTCAATGACTATTATAATGATTCAAATTAATGCCTGCTGGGAGTCATTTCAGAATCTGGCAATGAATTTCAAAGAAATATTGTGTTCCCGGTGAGCTGCTTGGCAGCCCTTCCCTTAGACCCCAAGAGCTCTCCTGGCACTCTCTGACTCTAAGGGACACTTTGGAAGAAAGAGTTGAGATGCACCGGGCTCCTCATCTCATTTCATTTTTGTAGCAGTGTCATCAGGTAGATCGTGGTGGTGGTTTTTAATGGTTGAGGAAAGTGAGGCACAGAAACGAATTAGATGATCTGGTCAATGTCACCACAGTGGACCTGAATTTATTGCCTTTCTTTTCTTGAGAGTACCCTTCTTTCCCTTAGAACAGGGGCTCTTAACCTTTTTTGTTCCACAGACCCCTTTGCCAATCAGGTGAAAACCACGGAGCCCTTACTAAGTCCACACTATACAGTGGTTATTTAATAAATAGATTGCACCTGTACCAATACATCTCCATAAGAATCATGCTTTCCTGAATTTGAAGTCCAACTCATTGATCCCTTGTTAAGAACCCCTGCCTTAATTCTCAGGACTTGGAGTTGTCCTGGGTGATGCTCCAGGGACAATTGCTGGACTTTGTATGTCCTCCCATGGCCCACTGGATGGAACGTGGGAGAGTATGGGTTATGGTGTGGAACACGGGACATGGGGTGCAGCGATGCCCGGAGATGTACTCACCAGACACAATGGATGTGTCATGATGATGGGGGAGAGTGTTACTGTGGGGGGAGTGGTGGGGTGGGGCGGTGGGGGTGAATGGGGACCTCATATTTTTTTAATGTAATATCTTTTAAAAAATGAATAAATTGAGTAGAATTTGGAAGGAAAAAAAAAAAAAAGAACCCCTGCCTTAGAGAACCTCCCCCCTCACTATTCTCAATTGTATTGTTCTGGTATAGCTGATCCCACCGCCAGCTGGGCATGTGACCCTGGCCAGCCAATCAGCTATCCCATGTTCCTGGCCTTATGATTGGTTCTTGAGTGCGCCCCTGACCTAGCTGGTGGAGGATTCGATTTTGGGTCTTGTTTTATGATGGCCTTACCAGGAAGTGAAGAGGCCTGGGATAGGGTTTCTGATGATTCCCCCGAGGGATCTCTGTGGGGAATCTCTGAAACCCAGAAAAGAAAGTATGAAGAAAGGTGCTTCCAGAGAAAGAAATCAGCTCAAGTCTGAATCCCAGGCTCTGGCCTGGGTCAGACCCCTGGAGCTTGGAGGAATTGTTCTCCTGCAAGACCCTGGCTGTGCCCTCAACACCCCCTCCCCCATCTGCAGCTTGCACACTCAAGAGCTATATGGATAACATCCTTTAGGAAGGGCTGCTGGAGATCAATTTCTCCAGGTAAAAATTCCAAGTCTCCTAGCCATGCAACAGCTGGTGGAGATGTGTGCCCGGCTGCGGGTCATCTCTGTCCCGGCCTCAGCTTGGTCCCTCTGCAACCTTCCTTACCCCCCCCCCACACACACAAGCTTCAGGCCCTCTGTGATGACTGCATCAGCCAAGCAGATCTTGCCAGGGATTTTTTTTTTTAAAGGAGGTACCAGGAATTGAACCCAGGACCTCATACATGGGAAGAACTATGTCCACTCCCTTGCCTAGGCTTTCTGTACTTTTAATAAAAGAGACAGCTTTACATAACTAAGATCTGCAGTGCCTTAACCAAATCAAGGCTCAAAGGCAGTCCAGCATGGGAGTAGCATTTCCACTGTGTCATGAATGTTCTAAGCTCCTGTTTTTCCTTTCTGCAAACCAGAGCATTTGACTTGGTCACCTCCAGCTTCATAGAGGGAGAAGGTAGAAATAAGGAAAGAGGAAGGGGTGGCATGTGTACTACAAAAACAAAGCTGTTCCAGAAATTCCTAGTAGCTGTCTGCTTAGGTCTCCTATGGAAGAACTATGTCACATGGCCACCCTAGCTGAAAGAGAGTCCAGGAGGTATTTTAGCTGGGTACGTTATCACCTTAAAAAAATAGCCTTCTGTTCATAAAGAAGAAGGGAGAGTGGATATTGGGTAAGCAGCTAGTTGTGTTTTTCACCCTCAATATAAAGTTATAAAATTGCTAATGACTTTTCAAACAAACCTCCACCAGAGATTTTGATGTCACTGAAGCCCACCTGAAGGGGTAAGCCCTCCCCTGACACAACATATGCTTAAGAATCAGCAAATTCTAGTAATTCATAATAGCCCCATCAGAAGCCCCTGCTCACCCCCAATCGCTGAGTGGATCATACAGGTTGGGAATTCTCTGCAATTCCCAGCAGGCTAACTGGATTTTGTCACTCTCACTTGCATTTAAAAAGTAAGCGTTTTAAATTCTGATGCCTGCTACAATATGGATGAACCTTGAGGACATCATGCTGAGTGAAATACGCCAGACACAAAAGGACAGATACTGTGTGATTTCACTCATATGAAATAACTAAAATATGCAAATTCATAGAGACAGAAAGTAAATTACAAGTAACAAGAAGTGGGGGAGGGGTGTGGAATAGGGAGCTAATACTTAATGTGTGCAGAGTTTCTGTTTGGAGTGATGAAAAACTTTTGATAGATGATGGTGATGGCAGCAGAACAGTGAATGTAATGAACATCACTGAATGATATACTTAAAAGTCGTTAAAATTGGAAATTTTGTTGTATATATGTGTCAGAGTCATGGACCCAAAGGGTATCGGGAATGAAAGACAAAGAGAGATTGGGATCAGGGGTTCTGAGAGCATTGATTTCTCAAGCTCATCAGACAAGTTTATTAATATCAGGGGCTTCTTTATTTACCCCAAGCAACTGTGAGAACCAGCAACTATTCTAGCTAACTATTCACATAACTTCGTTAATGAAAACACAGTGCACAGTGGATAAGAGAGTAACTAAAGCCTAAGATGTTCTATTATGTTATTGAAACAAGTATACTCATAAATCTTGTTGCCCAGGTTACTTGAGAAATCAAGTCTGGGTTCTGCTGGAATGTTATGTTTCCCAGAGAGATTAGCCACCTGCACGTACATCTCCAGGGACAGCATGACCCAATGGTCAGAAAGTAACTTGCTACCATGGAAACAGCATGCCTTTGTTTCCCACATTTCCCCCTTTTTTGTTTTAGTCAGGGTGGCTGTGCCTGTCTTAGGTTGCCCTCCTCTGAGAGTCTTACCCATCATTGACTACCAGCCAAGTGCTCTGACCGTGGGGAATTATATCAGGGTTTTAGCAAGTACCAAATTATTAGCTTGTCCCATTGCGTCAACAACATAGTGCAGTCTTTGGCATACTTTTTGTCCCAGGCAAGCAACAACAATGAAAAACAAGATTAATACACAAAATCCTATTCCTAATGCTGATAAAAAATGTTGAGACTTCCACCAATCTACTGGATTAAACTTATTAAAATGAGAAATTAGAAAACAACTGCACGAGCTCGCATCCACCGCGCCAGAGCGACGCCCCTGATCTGCGCCAGCCCCGTCCGAGCGGTGCGCGGGCGGAGATGCCGTGGCAGCGCCGGAGCTCCAGCCGGGGGCCACCATCGAGGCGGGGGCCGCACAAGGGCCGGAGCGGAGCGGCGGCGCCACCGCCACACGCACAAACTTGGGCTCGCGCTTCCCGGCCCGGCGCGGAGCCCGGGGCGCCCGGAGCCCCGCCATGTCGCGATCCAACCGGCAGAAGGAGTACAAATGCGGAGACCTGGTGTTCGCCAAGATGAAGGGCTACCCACACTGGCCAGCCCAGATTGATGAGATACCTGAAGCTGCAGTGAAATCAACAGCCAACAAATACCAAGTCTTTTTTTTTGGGACCCATGAGACAGCATTCCTGGGCCCCAAAGACCTCTTCCCTTATGAGGAGTCCAAGGAGAAGTTTGGCAAACCCAACAAGAGGAAAGGGTTCAGCGAGGGGCTATGGGAGATTGAGAACAACCCTACTGTCAAGGCTTCCGGCTACCAGTCTTCCCAGAAAAAAAGCTGCATGGAAGAGCCTGAGGCCGAGGCCACAGAAGGTGATGGTGATAAGAAGGGGAATGCAGAGGGCAGCAGTGATGAGGAGGGCAAGCTGGTCATCGATGAGCCAACCAAGGAGAAAAATGAGAAGGGGGCGCTGAAGAGGAGAGCAGGGGACCTGCTGGAGGATTCCCCCAAATGTCCCAAGGAGGCTGAGGACCCTGAAAGGGAGGAGAAGGAGGCAGCCACCTTGGAGGGTGAGAGGCCCATCCCTGTGGAGGTGGAGAAGAACAATACCCCCTCCGAGCCTGGCTCTGGCCGGGGACCTCCTCAGGAAGAGGAGGGTGATGACGAGGAGGAAGAGGCTACCAAGGAAGATGCTGAGGCCTCAGGTGTCAGAGATCATGAGAGCCTGTAGCCACCAATGTTTCAAGAGGAGCCCCCGCCCCGTTCCTGCTGCTGTCTGGGTGCTACTGGGGAAACTGGCCATGGCCTGCAAACTGGGAACCCCTTCCCCACCCCAACCTGCTCTCCTTTTCCACCCACTCTCCCCTCTCCAAGCCTGGCCCCTGGAGATTGATCTGGTTGGGGCAGGCCACCTGGCCTTCAGCTCCATGTTCTCACACCCCTATGATTTGAGTCAGGGCCATGTCCTCTACTCCCTGGGATTAGAGGGAGCCTGGAGCTGTTTTCCAGGGCTTCTCTTGGGGCTTGGACCAGCTTTTCCATCTGCTGGCACCCCTCTCTCCCTCCTCTAGGCATTCTGGACCTCTGGGTTGGAGTCGGGTAGGCGTGGAAGGGATAGGATAAACAGCAGGATGTACTTCCCAGGGCCTGGGAAGGACAATTCTCAAATTGCTGTGGGGGCGGGGCTGGTGGAAGGAGGGTGGCATCTTCGAGAGCTCTTCTCTCTCCCACACCTTCCAACCAACCATCCCAGCTGCCTAGATTCAGGGAAATTGGGACAGCTTGTGGGGGAGGGGCTCCCTTCCATAAACCCTTAATGATTGAGGATGCCCATTCTTCCTTTTGCTGACCCTGGGAGTTCTGGGAGTTGTAGTTTATCAAAATATTTGGGGGCTTCCAAGGTGTCTGGGCCAAGAATCTGAGATCTGAAGGACTGACATCATCCAGCTTGGGTGGGAGTGGTAAGAAGCATCTGAACCCCTTTAGCTCTCTGGGGCCAGGCATGGGGAAGTCCTGGGGAGACCCCTAGCTATCCTTTTCCCTCTGCCCACAGCACTCAAGGCCAGCCTACAGTCATGTAATAACACCCAGACATAAAGGAAAAACGCATTTTTTAGGAAATGTTTTTAATAAAATAAAATTACAAAAAAAAAAAATTAAAGACCCCTTCCCCTTTTGTGTGCCCTACTCTGCTCCTGTCTGCCCCACTGTTGCCCCCATTTCTGAGGTGCACTGGGAGGCTCCCCTTCTGTTTGGGACTTGGTGACTTTCTTTTTGTACCTGGGGCTGTGGTGTACCTTCTGGTGTCATTTCCCATCCATATACCCCTACCTGATCCCCTCAGTATTGTCACCAGATCTGATTTGTATCCTACTGAGAGGACAGAGGGAAATAAGTGCCCTCTCCCAGCCTCTTCCTAGTGGTCTCTCTATGCCTCTCTTCAGTCTCTTATCTCTTTCACCCTTGCCCCTCTCCCATGGGCTCTGATGAAAAATTGCTGACTGTAGCTTTGGAAGTTTAGTTCTGAGAACCGTAGATGATTTCAGTTCTAGGAAAATAAAACCCGTTGATTACTAAAAAATAAAAAATAAAATAAAATAAAATGAGAAATTAAATCATTAAAGATATCCTTATCTTCAGCTCCATAAATCTAATTATGAGACATTTCTAATATCTTTTTCCGTAATTCTTCTATTTCTAATGACATATTACCTTTATGACCTATTAAATGATTTTTAATCTTTTCCCAATCAAACATAGACTTATTATAAGCAAGTGGAGTAATATGAAAGTTACTTTCATTCCAATCACATTTCAATCCCCTAAGTAAGTTTAAGTTATATACTTGATCTCCAAGATGTAAAACTGCTGATTCTAAATCACTAACTCTACTGTTTAATTCTTCATCAATATGTTCTTGACTATGCCATAAGCCACTAGCATTCTTATGCCATTCATGCACGTATTGTTGAGTCTGCACTGTCTTATGCAAGGCCACAGTCGCTGTAGCGGCAGCTGCAATGACACCAATCAGTCCTAATATGCCAGCTACTAGCAGTCCCACAAATCACTTTGAGCGCTTCAGGATTTCTCATGCCATATGGAACAGCAGTTGACTCTCAGGTGACGATTGCCAAATTCGGTTCAGTCACACTGGAATCCACACTCCCCGCCACCTTCAAGCCATTGTAATGAAGTCTCCATTCTGTAAAATGTTCTCAGACAAACAGGTATGCAAAGCCCCACTTTTATAAAATAGAGCATTCCAGGTTATAGTAAATTTTCCAACCACAAATACATAAGGATCTCTTACACACACCTGAAGATGATGAATTTGGTTTAAATGCAAATGCTGACCATACTTACTATTATTCCCAGTCCATTCTATAGTAGGAGCTATTTCTAGAAAAACTTTCCATAAGTTCCTTTGAATATGTATAGATGTAACATTACACCATGGAGTAGGTATCCATTTTCCTATATATTTCCAATCACTATTATTTTTAGTAAAGATTATTTTTTCATCATGATTTAAGGATTCATGAAATGGACATTGCATATTACTAATTTGCTGTCCTTTACTATTTAGACCATACCAAATAAATCTATCATTATATGGAGAGGGACTCCCCATTGGGGCACTCTCCCACACTATTCCATAGGAATCATTAAAAACGACAGATCCTCTTCCCATATGGCACTCTTGCCATCCTTCTTTATCCCTGCTTTCTTTTTGCAGACAATCATAAGAAGGATTTTTGGTCATGATTAAATAGTAAGAGGGAAATAAAGTCACAATAAACTGAGTATTATTATTTTTGAAGATAGTTATGGCCTGATTTTTAACATACATACAGGAAGGATGGTTACCAATGCATAAGGGTCAATAATCAAATGGTAATATGAGATTATAGATTTTTTGTCCTTCCTCATAGGGTTTAATTGGCAATTGATCATCAATTGGTCCAGGGAATATATGGGTCTTATTCAGATATATATGAAAGAATGGATCTTTCCAAGTTAACACTTTAAGTAATGAGGGGTTAGGTATATAGGCCCAATAAGTGTAATTACCGGCAGCTTCCTCATTACTTATGATCACCATCATCAGAAGTTGCAGGAGACCCCATCTCTTCATTCCAAGGTTTAATTCTCTTTGCAGGTAGCCAAATTTGTTCTCCATTTTCTGAAATGACAAGAGCATAGCCTCCCCCCCATACTTTAATCCTGCCCTTTTTCCATTCATTACTTAAAATATCTCTCCAGAATATTGGTTGGTCTTTATTTCTAATGTCCATGGTAGATGTTTGACATTTTCCAAAGTGACATTTCACAGGTGTCAATGAATTATAAACATTAAGAAAATTTAAAGTAAATAAAACTTTGTCAACTGATCTTTTGGTGTTATAATACTATCATCTCCTGCTTTTTGTTTTAAAAGCATAGTTTTTAGGGTATGATGGCTGCATTCAACTATAGCTTGACCTGTAGGATTATACGGAATACCAGTAACATGCTCAACAGCATATGTAGAACAAAAAGAAGTAAAAGACTTACTAGTGTAAGAAGGGCCATTATCAGTTTTAATTTTCAAGGGGCATCCCATCACAGCAAAAGCAGACCACAAATGGGAACGAACATGATGAAAACGTTCACCACTTTGTGCAGTAGCCCACAAAAAATGAGAGTAAGTATCAATGCAAACATGGACACATCGTAATTTACCAAATGATGGTATGTGAGTAACATCCATCTGCCACAGTTGATTAGGAGCCAGCCTTCTGGGATTAGTCTCAGCCTGAAAAGGCACTGTAGTTAAGAGTCCACAGGTGGGACAGGTACAAATAATTTCTTGAGATTGATGTTTTGTTAATTGAGGAAATTTATGTTTAAGTCCCTTGGTATTAATATGAGTCAATGCATGATATTTATTGGCATCCTGCAAACATCCTACTAATAAATCAGCTCTTGCATTTTGTGTAGTCAAAGGACCAGGAAGTGAAGAATGAGACCGGATATGAGTAATATATATGGGCTGACTTCTTTGCCGAATGAGAGCCTGAAGTTCAGCAAAAAGTTGAGATAATTCATTAGTAATAAAAATATGAGCTGTTTCAATATAAGCTACAGTTAAACACACATTTTCAGAATCAGAGACAATATTCAAGGGTTTTTGAAACGTTTGTAAAAACTTAATGACTGCTGAAAGCTCTGTGCGTTGATGGTTGGACTATGTACATAGTCCTGAAAAGCCCTGCAGAAGTGTATTGTTGGTTTTTTTACAGATAGAGGAATGCAGCTGGCTTGAGTTGTTTAAGAAGACACTAAAGAAAATTTTAGCAAGTTTTAAAACAAAGTGATAGCAACACAGCTGTACATTAACTTCTTGCAATAAACTAGCAGTGTCTGGGATAGCTGCATACTGCAGTGCTGTTACTTTAATCTATGATAAGAGGTTGTTTCTGTGACACATACTCTTTTATAATTATCAAAACCATAATTAGCCACATTGTACTTCTCTTTAATATTATGCTAAATATTGGTAACTTTATACACTCTTAAGCATTTATAAAAACCTTTTACTCATACGACTTTAATTAACAGAGGGTTAAAGGAAAGAAAAAACTTGTTAATTTTATAACACTTTAAAATACCTTCTATTCGACTTATAACATATTAAATGAACTTAACTATTTAATTTTTCTTTCAAGGTAAAAGAACAAATCTCTTATAATTAGTTTGGAATAAAAGGCTACTTTTCAGGGTTTGATTTTGAGAAAGCAGGTTTGAACGTTATGTTCTTTTAAAAGAGATAAAATTTTCCTTCTTGGAACACCGAGGAAATGATGAGGTTAAAGCACAAGAAGCTATTTTGATAAAACAGACTTTCTTTGTATACTGATTATTCAGGAAACTTTTACCAAAACAGATTACTGGTTTGAGAGGCTTTGAGAAAGAACAAAATTTTAACTTTGCATTAGTATACTACTTGATACTAAAGCCTTTAAAATTTTATAGATAGGCCCATCAAATCTTTTTCAACTTTAACCATAAAAATTCCTTTTCCACGAACCTTCTGCACTTTCAGTATTCACTCAGGTTTTATTCCATATTTTACTCTTTCTTAATAACCAATTATTTTATCTTAGGACAAAATCATTTCCTGTTTCCTTAATAATAAAAACACATTTCATATAGCCCACATACGAAGTTATCAAGCAAACTTCTTATAACATAATACCGTTAACACTAAACAAGCTTGTTAAAATAATAAACTTTACTTTAAATACTTAGTAGCATGCAATATCAGAAACAGTTTCCTAGAAGCAAGTTGTCAAGGGAGGCTGGCTGCAGCCAAGCTTTTCTGTTATAAAATTACCTTTTATTATTATTATTATTATTAATTCAGGTTTGTTTAATAAGGAACTTTTGGAATTAGCCACTTAAACACTTTAATTTAAACAATGCTTCATAAGACTTTTTATAATTATTTATAACCATATAGACTATAATTATATTATCTTAAGACAAATTTTACCTTTACAGAACACATTTCTTTACTTAAAGTTACCACAATACTTTCTACAACTTGCCACATGCATTTAAGTTCCAAGAGTTTATGAAAATTAGCCATCCTACTTTAGGACAAAACACACTTTTTAGAAAAAACTTATTAAATTTCAGTCAGCATTTCCACAAACTTTTAATCTTTAATCATTTAAGTTTTACATCCTTCATTTTATCCTGTGAAGAAAAATAAGCTATTCATTTCAATCTAGGCAAGAACAATTTTTTTATGAAAAGACTTATAGTAATTTTGTTAATCAAGACTTACAATTTTTATCATTGTAGAGATCTTATTAACATTTAAACTTAAGTATTAATATAAGCGCTTATTTAATTTTTGGCCATCTGAATAGAGCTCTTTTTTTTATTTATTTATATTACCATCCAGAGGTATCAAAATATACACTGACATTGAATGAACAGACAAACACAGAACAATTACAACACATTAACAGAAACATACAGTTTGCAATTTACTCATAATTCTTACTTTCTTGGTATAGCTGTTTTTAAGTTCTTATTAAGATTTCTTCTGGAATCCATGTTGCCTGTAGCATGCAAGCTTGTACTTGGAAACATTTTTCTTAGCAATCAGTTAAGATAACTTGAGCAGCATAAATGTAGTTAAGCTCTAATTTAGCAGTTTAGACAGACCGTTAACACACATTTTTGGATTATTATTCTGTAAGACTATACTGAGACTTGAAGTTCAGGAGTAAACTATTGATTTAAAACTGAAAATTCCTTTTTAAACCTTGATAAAAATTTTGTACTAATTTTATTATCTTGGTTAAATAAGCCCAATCAGAATTAGCATGGAAACATGGCTTAACTCTGTTAACCCCCACTAGCCCACAGCTGCATTGTCATGTAGACAGCAGGGGGTTTGCAGAGTTGCTGCCAGAACGGTTTCCTTATCTTAGTTAACACTTTAACGGAGAGTTTTCTTACAAGCCTGATTTCACTAACAAGGACTTTGTTTAGTATCTTTGCCGATTTTAAATCTTTCAATAGTTTAAAAGGTACTGGCTCAGGATGAAACTCGACACTCCCTTGCAAATTATTTGTATCTGGTGGTATCCCATGTAATGTTACGGGGAAAGCAGATAATAATTGTTTAATATAAGGCAAAGCATCAGCAACATCTGAAAACATTTCTAATTTAGTCTTAGTAACAGAAGGCAATTCAGTAGGTGCAGAGGGTTGTACTGGATACACAGAAGATATTTCATTAGGACACTTCACTGAGCTTTTATTGATGAAACGGTTAATATCAGGATGAGGGAAAAAACCTGATGGTTCCCCATTCGCCTCAAGTTCCTGTTCTTGTTCCAATTTATTTTCTTTCATTTCAAATTTACTTATGGGCTTAGAAAATATAGCAATTTCATCTTTCTCTCCTTTAGACTGTGAAGGATCTAAAGCTGCTGCAGTTTGTTGTCCTAAAGCCCACACCGACAGGGGTATAGTTTTTCTTTTTTGGTATGCTCTAAGTGGCGCCTTCATTACTTGTTTCCACTGTTTAAGATTTAAAAGATTTTTTCCTTGTGGCTGAAACCAATAACAGTGTTTTTGTACTAGAGCAAAAAATTTAAGTAAATTAGCAGTTTTTACTGAGATTCCGACAGTATTTAAAAGAGATTTTAGTACCTGTGAATATTCTTCCAGCCATCCTGGTTGATTAATCATACCCTGATGCTAGCAGAAAACAGGATTAATTAAAATTCTTACCACTGTGTGGTCAGACTCGAGTCACCCTTTGATGGACGCCTCAACCTTTCAGGAAGGTTTTCAGTTCGGCATTCCCGATACTGTCGTGGAAGAATCTCTGCTGCAGTCACTACTTCGGGCCCCACGTTGGGCACCAAATGTCAGAGTCATGGACCCGAAGGGTATTGGGAATGAAAGACAAAGAAAGATTGGGATCAGGGGTTCTGAGAGCATTGATTTCTCAAGCTCATCAGACAAGTTTATTAATATCAGGGGCTTCTTTATTTACCCCAAGCAACTGTGAGAACCAGCAACTATTCTAGGTAACTATTCCCATGACTTCATTAATGAAAACACAGTGCACAGTGGATAAGAGAGTAACTAAAGCCTAAGATGTTCTATTATGTTATTGAAACAAGTATACTCATAAATCTTGTTGCCCAGGTTGCTTGAGATATCAAGTCTGGGTTCTGCTGGAGTGTTATGTTTCCCAGAGAGATTAGCCACCTGCACGTACATCTCCAGGGACAGCATGACCCAGTGGTCAGAAAGTAACTTGCTACCATGGAAACAGCATGCCTTTGTTTCCTGCATATATGTTACCACAATTTTAAAAAACCAAACATTTCAAATTGTGTCCCATTTATCTATTGCTTCACAACAAGGCACTCCAGCATTTAATGTCTTAAAATAAAAAGCATGTATTTTGCTTGCAGACTTCAATTTGGGCAGGGTCCAGCGAGGACAGCTTGTCTCTGTTCCTTGTGGCGTAAGCTTGAGCAGGCCTGCAGACTCCAGGTCCATGAGCTGAGGGCTCAAATGGGGATGTGGGTGGGGGGCCTTGGTTCCTCGCCATGTGGATTTTCTGTAAAGTCCTTGGGCTTCCTCACAACATGGTGACTGAGTTCTTTTTTTTTCTTTTTTTTTTAAGATTTATTGATTTTATTTCTTTATTTCCCTCCCCCCCACCCTGCCCCCATTGTTGTTTGCACTTACTGTGTCCTCTCTGTATCTGTTCATCTTCTCTTTAGGAGGCACTGGGAACCAAACCAGAGACCTCCCACATGGGAGGCACTCAATCACTTGAGCCACCTCAGATCCCTGCTTTGTTGTGTCTCTCATTGTCTTCCCTCTTTGTGTCTCCTTGTTGCATCATCTCACCATGCCTGCCCATCACTCCAGCTTACTGTCTTGCTCATCTTCTCCAGGAATACCAGGAACCAAACCCAGGACCTCCCATGTGGTAGATGGGAGCCCAATCGCTTGAGCCGCATCCACTTCCCAGGAACTGGGTTTTAAGAATGACTATTTCAAGCAGCAGAAAATGAAAGCTGCTGGTTTCTTAGGGCCTGTGAGGGTTAATTTCATTGGTCACCTTGGCTAGATTATAGTGTCCAGCTGTTTGGTCAAACAAGCACTGGTTTGACTATTATTGTGAGAGTATTTTGTAGATGCATTTTAAATCACTCAGTTGATTGCATCTATGGCTGATGGCATCTATAATCAACAAAGGAGATTGCCTTCAGAAATCAGAGAAGTCTCATCCAATCAACTGAAAGCCTTAAAGGGAAAACTGAGCATTTCAGCAGCCAGAGGGAAGAATTTCTATGTTTACTTCAGCCAGCCAGCATCTCCTGGGGAACTCATTGTCACCTTCATTGTGCTTTCCAACTTATGGCTTCTCTTGGGGAATACAACATCACTTGCATCAAGTTTCCAACTTGTGGTCTGCCCTATGGAATTCAGACTCACCAATTCCCTGGGTCGCATGAGCCAATTTCCATAATAAATCTCTTATATTTACATAAATATGTCCTGTTGGTTCTGTTTCTCTGGAGAACCCTGACTAATACAAGGCTGAAGCTCAGATGCTGGCAGAGGGTTACTTCTGCGATGTTCTGTTATCAAGCAGTAGTCACAGATTTTGCCCAGATTCAAGGGGAAGAGACCCCGCCTCCTAATAAAAGGAGTGTCAAAGAACTTAGGCCATCTTTAGCACCCCACAGAATACCAGTAAGAATGGCATGATTATTTAAAATCTGCTCTAGTTTATTTTAAAAAGAATCTATTTTGCAGTTTTTGATAATTAAAAAAATATATAATAATTATAATAGCTAATATTTATTATCTCTTTTACTCTTCAGAGTAACCTTTAATAGGTGAGAAACCAGGCTCAGAGAGGTCATATAACTTGCTCCAGACCACTCAGTCAGTAAGCGGGATTGGAAGTCAACTCTGTGTTACAGATTGCTTATGTTACACCTTAAAATTATCCCAAACTCATCAGCAGGGAAGAGATTTTGGGAACCATGGAGTTCACCCTCTGACAGGGGATACAAGCAAGGAAATAACTGATCATAATACAAAACAGACTGGGTGAGTGTGTTAATGAAGGGACAAGGAACATGCAATGGGTGCCTCAAGAAACAGGTGGAGTTTGAGCAATGCCTTGAAGGAGAAGCAGGACTTGGGATTGTTATAGGTGGCAGCTGGGGGTGGGGTGGGCGTGGCAAGGGCTCCATGCAGAAGGTGCAGCATGGACAGAGGCAAGAAGCTGAGGAGTTGAGTTGGATGAGACAGTTATATGGGGGCCAGAGCAGGAGATAAGGTTGGGAAGGGAGCTGTGGGCATGTCATGGACCTTTTACTGCCAAGCTAGGGAGTGTGAGCTTTATTCTCTACAGGCTGGGGAGCTAGAGACAGAGGAGTGACCTGAAAGGACTGATGGACCTTTCAGTGTCCATCGTGGAAGGAGAAGAAAAAGGAAAAGGTCATGGACCTCAAAGATGTACCCTTTGGAGGATAAATCCCTCAGAGTTTCCCCAGTGGAAGCAGCAGGAGGTAATCCAAGCCTGGAAGACCCAGCTCTCTCCCCAGTAGACACTGTACCGAGGCTGCCTTTGATTTGGAGCTGGAGCCCCCTGGGAACTAGAGGAACAGAGTTGCGGTGGGTTCTGTTGAGCAGGTGCTGGAGGCTGAGCAATGGCATCAGGCCAAGGGGAGCCTCCCAGGAATTGTGGGCAGTGCCCTGTCCACTGGACCATTGGCTTTTACTACTGGGTTGGGTACTGCTTGGTTAACCTGAGAGCGGCCAGGACAAGCCTGAGCAGCTCCTGTCAGAACTGCAGGGTTTGGGTGGGGACTGGCTGGCAGGGACAAGGCTGTCTTCATAGGCAGGTCCAGATAAGCAAAAAGCTCTTGAACACAAAGACCAAGAGGGCTTGAACTTGACTCTTTCAGCTCAGGGTGAGTGGCCCTGATCAGCATCTCCTTGCCCATCCCAGCCCTGCGATTACTGTAATAACTGAGTGGTGATAAGTGCTATCACAATCCTTAGATTTCTTGGCACAGAAAAGTTCCGTGTGAAGATGGCACGG
Source organism: Dasypus novemcinctus (assembly GCF_030445035.2). Classification (NCBI taxonomy): domain Eukaryota; kingdom Metazoa; phylum Chordata; class Mammalia; order Cingulata; family Dasypodidae; genus Dasypus; species Dasypus novemcinctus. Next base: position 171,045,501 of record NC_080675.1, on the reverse strand, counting down.
AATAAGACAAGAGTCAGAGCAGATGACTACGTGCATGCTGCCCCCACAGGACACCTGTGGGCTGGGTGTCCTCTTCTCTGAGAATCTCCAACTTGTGGATCTGGTCCTGGGTCAGCCCAATTCTTGTTTTCCTTTCCTGTTATGCCTACTCATTGCGTGACATTGTGTGTTTATCCTGATTTGAATGGCAACACAAAATGCACAAACATACACATTATAGGCATCCCAGAGGGAGAAGAGAAGGAAAAGGGACAGAGGGGTGTTGGAGGAATAATGGCTGAAAAATTTCCAACCCTGTTGAGGGAGATGGATGTACATGTCCAGGAAGTGCTGCACACCCCAAACAATATAAATCCCAAAAGACCTACTCCAAGACATATACTTTTCAAATTATCCAGTGCTCCAGACAAAGAAAATACTGAAGGCGGCAAGAGAAAAGAGAAACATCACATACAAAGGAAGCTCAATAAGATTAAGTGCTGATTTCTCATCTGAAACCATGCAGGTAAGAAGGCAGTGGTATGACATAGTCAAGGTACTAAAAGAAAAAAGTTTCCAGCCAAGAATTCTCTATCCAGCAAAGCTGGCATTCAGAAATGATGGCGAGTTCAAAATATTCACAGATAAACAGAAACTAAGAGAGTATGCCAATAAGAAACCTGCCCTTCAAGAAATACTAAAGGGAGTTTTTCAGGTTGAAAGGAAAAAACAGGAGAGAGTTGGAAGAGAGTGTAAGAACAACTAAAAAGACAAAAAGAGAAATAAAAACAACATATGACATACACAAGCCCAGAGAAAATATGGCTAATGTAAGTAATTCCTTGAGAGTAAATACACTGAATGTTAATGGTTTAAACTCACCAGCCAAGAGACACAGATTGGCAGAATGGATAAGGAAATATGACCCATCTATATGCTATCTACAAGAAACCCACCTTAGACCCAGGGATTCTAGGAGGTTGAAAGTGAATGGCTTGGGAAGGGGATGTGGCTCAACTGATAGAGCATCTGCCTACCATATACTTCTATATACTCCTATATGGTCCAGGGTTCAAGCCCAGGGCCTTCTGGCCCACACGCAGTGTTACTGCATGCAAGGAGGGTCATGCCACGCAGTGGTGTCCCCTGCATAGGGAAACCCCATTCACAAGGAGTGAGCCCAACAAGGAGAGCTGCCCCTGTGCAAAAAAAGCACAGCCTGCCCAGTAGTGGTGCTACACACACGGAGGAGACCTGACATACCAAGATGATGCATCAAAAAGAGACAGATTCCCAGTGCTGCTGAGATTGCAAGCAGACACAGAAGAACACACAGCAGATGGACACAAGAGAGCAGACAATGGGGGGGTGGGGGAATAAAAATATAATAATAATAAAAAAAGAAAGTGAATGGCTGGAGAACAATCTTACAAGCAAACAATAAACAAAAAAGGACAAGAGTAGCTATACTAATCTTGGACAAAATAGACTTTAAATGCAAAACTATTGTGAGCAACAAAGATGGACACTATATATTAGTAAAAGGGGTAATATTTCAAGAAGAAAGAACAATCATAAACATCTGTGCACCTAACCAGGGTTAAAATACATGAGGCAAATGCTGGAAAACCTAAGTGGAAGAATAGATGCCTCTACAATTATAGTGGGGCCTTTAATACACCATTATCACCATTAGACAGAATATCTCAACAGAGAATCAATAAAGCAAAAAAGACTTTGAATAATATATTAGGGAAGCAGACTTGGCCCAATGGATAGGGCATCCACCTACCACATGGGAGGTCCACAGTTCAAACCCCAGGCCTCCTTGAATCGCGTGGAGCTGGCCAATGGGCAGTGCTGATGCATGCAAAGAGTGCCGTGCCACACAGGGGTGTCCCCGACATAGGGGAGCCCCACACACAAGGAGTGTGCCCTGTAAGGAGAGCCGCCCAGCGTGAAAGAAAGTGCAGCCTGCCCAAGAATGGCACCATACACACGGAAAGCTGACACAACAAGATGATGCAACAAAAAGAAACAAAGATTCTCAGTGCTGCTGGTAAGGATAGAAGTGGTCAGAGAAGAACACACAGCGAATGGACACAGAGAGTAGACAACTGGGGGGGGATTGGAAAGGGAGAGAAATAAATAAATCTTTGGGGAAAAAAAAAGAATAATATATTAGAGGATCTGGACCTAATAGACATATAGATAACCCTACAACCAAATACAGCAGGATATACATTCTTCTCAAGTACACATGGATCATTCTCCAAGATAGACCACATCCTAGGCCACAGAGAAAGTCTCAATGAATTCAGAAGAATTGAAATCATACAAAGTAATTTCTCTGACCACAGTGGAATGAAGCTGGAAATCTGCAAGGGCCAGAGAATCAGATTAGGCACAAAGATATGGAAGTTAAGCAATACACTCTTAAACAAACAGTGGGTCAAGGAGGAAATCTTAAAAAATATCAGTAACTACCTTGAAACTAATGAAAATGACAACACAACAGATCAAAACTTATGGGATGCAGCAAAAGCTGTACTGAGAGGGAAATTCATAGTCATAAATTCATATATCAAAAAAGGAAAAGCTAAAATCTAAGACCTAACTGCACACTTGCAGGAATTAGTAAAAAAAAAACAACAACAAACCCACTGCAAAGGAAGTAGAAAGAAAAATAATAAAGAACAGAGAAGAACTAAATGAAATAGAAAATAAGAAAGCATTAGAAAAAAATAAACAAAACCAAGAGCTGGTTTTTTAAGAAGATCAATAAAATAGCTAGATTAACAAAGAAAAAGAGGGAATGTAAATACAAAAAATAAGAAATGAGGAAGGGGATATCACCACTGACCCCACAGAAATAAAGAGCATCATAAGAGGATACTTTGAAAAACTATATGCCAACAAAAGGGACAATTTAGAGGAAATAGACAAATTCCTAGAAACACATAAGCAGTCCACATTGATGAAAGCGGAAATTGATGATCTCAACAGACCAATCACAAATAAAGAGATAGAATCAGTCATTAAAAACCTCCCAACTGGGAAGCAGATTTGGCTCAACTGATAGAGCATCTGCCTACCATATGGGAGGTCCAGGGTTCAAATCCAGGGCCTCCTGACCCATGTGGTGAGCTGGCCCATGCTCAGTGCTGATGCACACAAGGAGTGCTATGCCATGCAGGGGTGTCCCCCGCATAGGGGAGCCTGATGCGCAAGGAGCGCCCCCAATGGAGAGCTGCCTCACACAAAAAAAGTGCAGCCTGCCCAGGAGTGGCACAGCACACACGGAGGGCTGACACAGCAAGATGACACAGTAAAAAGAGACATAGATTCCTGATGCCGCTGACAAGAATGCAAGTGGACACAGAAGAACACACAGTGAATGGACACAAAGAGCAGACAATGGTGGGGAGGGGAGAAAGAGAAAAAATAAAATAAAATTTAAAAGTCTTTTAAAAAAAAGGGGCAGTATGCAGAACCATCTGTTTAAAACAAACAAACAAACAAAAAACCTTCCAACTAAGAAAAGCCCAGGATCAGATGGCTTCACAGGTGAATTCTACCAAACATTCTGGAAAGAACTAACATCAATCTTGCTTACTCTTCCAAAAAATTGAAGTAGAAGGTACATTGCCTAACTCATTCTATGATGCCAACATTACCCTAATACCAAAGCCAAACAAAGATGCCACAAGAAAGGAAAATTACAGACTAATCTCTCTAATGAGCCTAGATTCTAAAATCCTCAACAAAATACTTGCTTATCGTATTTAACAACACATCAAATGAACTATAGACCATGACCAAGTGGGTTCATTCCTGGTGAGCAAGGATGGCTCAACACAAGAAAATCAATCAATGTAACACGCCACATAAACAGATCGAAGGAAAAAATCACATGATCATATCTATAGATGCAGAAAAAGCATTTGACAAAATACAGCACCCTTTCCTGATAAAAACACTGCAAAAGATAGGAATAGAAGGAAACTTTCTGAACATGATAAAGGGTATATATGAAAAATCCACAGCCAACATCATACCTAATGGTGGAATCCTAAAATCTCTCCCTCTAAGATCGGGAAGAAGACAAGGTTGCCCACTATCACCCCTCCTATTTAACAATGTTTTAGAAGTACTTAAATGAGCATTGAGGCAAGAAAAAGATATAAAAGACATCCAAATGAAGTCAGAATTTCACTATTTGCAGATGACATGATCCTATACACAGAAAGCCCTGAGAAGTCTACAACAAAGCATCTAGAACTTATAAATGAGTTCAGTAAAGTCACAGGTTATAAGATCAATGTGCAAAAATCAGTAACACTTCTGTACACCAATAACGAGCAATCTGAGGAGGAAAGCAAGAAACAAATACCATTTACAATAGTAAATAAAGAAATCAAATACCTAGAAATAAATTTAAAGATGTAAATGACTTATACACAGAAAACTACACAACACTGTTAAAGGAAATCAAAGAAGACTTAAATGGAAGAACATTCCCTATTCATGGATAGGAAGACAAATATCATTAAGATGTCTATCCTACCCAAACTAATCTACAGATTTAATGCAAACCCAATAAAAACCAACACAGCATTTTTTTTTTTTTTACTGAACTGGAAAAACTAACTATGAAATTTATTTGGAAGGGAAAGAAGCCCCGAATAACCAAAGACATATTGAAAAAGAAAAATGAAATAAGAGGAATCACACTACCTGGTTGTAAAACATACTACAAAGCTATAGTGGTCAAAACTGCATGGTATTGGCACAAGGATAGACATACTGGCCAATGGAACTGAATTGAGAGTTCTGATATATCTCCTTGCATATACAGCCATCTGATATTCAACAAGGCCCTTAAGCCCATGCAACTGGGAGAGAATGGCCTCTTCAACAAATAGTGCTTGGAGAACTGGATATCCATATGGAAAAGAGTGAGAGAGGAGCACCATCACACATCTTATACAAAAATCAACTCAAGATGGATCAAAGATCTAAATATAAGAGCCAAGACCATAAAGACCTTGGAAGACAATGTAGGGAAGCAAATTCAGGACCTTGTAATAGGAAATGGCTTCATGAATTTCACATCCAAAGCATGAGAAGCAAAAGTAAAAATAGATAATTGGGACTTCCTCAAAATTAAAATCTTTTGCACCTCAAAGGAGTTTGTCAAGAAACTGAAATGACAGTCTACCCAATGGGAGAAAATATTTGGCAACCATATATCTGATAGGAGCCTAATATCCTGCAAATATAAAGAAATCCTGTATCTCAAAAATAAAAAGACAAACAACCCATTTAAAAATTGGGCAAGAGATTTAAACAGACACTTCTCCAAAGAAGAAATACAATGGTAAAAAGCACATAAAAAGATGCTCAACATCACTAGTTATTAGGGAAATGCAAATCAAAACTACAATGAGATACCATCTTACATCCATTAGATGTATTTACAAAACAGAGGACTACAAGTGTTGGAGAGGATGTGGAGGAATGGGAACCCTCATCCACTGCTAGTGGGAATGTAGAATGATCCATCCACTGTGGAGAACAGTTTGGCAGCTCCTCAAAAAACCAGCTATAGATTTGCCATATGACCCAGCATCCCACTGCTGGGTATATACCCAGAAGAACTGAAAACAAGGACACGAACTGATATGTGCACACCAATGTTCATAGCAGCATTATTCACCATTGCCAAAAGTTGGAATAAACCCAAATGTCCATCAACAAATGAATGGATAAACAAAATGTGGTATGTATATACCATGGAATACTACTCAGCTGTAAGAAGGAATACAGTACTAACACATGGGATAACATGGATGAATCTTGAGGTCCTTATGTTGAGTGAAGCAAGCCAGATATTGAAGGACAAATACTACATGACCTCTCTGATATGAATTGAGCAAATTGAACCATTTTAGAGAGCCAAGGGCTTGAAGATAGGCTTACAGGAAATAGGGGGAGAGAGGAAGTTTGTGAGCCAATGTCCACACGGGCGAAATCTATAAGTTGGAGGTAAGTAGTTGTGCAGTGAAGGGATGTGACAGGGTATAGGGATATTATTGGGTTGGGCTGTGCAGGCTTGATCAGGGTAAAGTTTGGGAGAATGGGTTGGATGGTCCATGGAATTGGGGGTGGGGGGAGCAGGTGAACATGGGGGATTGGCAGGTATTTGGTTGAAACTATAATGTTGAGAAAACTCTTCAGACAATATAGTAAGGAAAGGTTACTGATTTAGGGTGTTGGATGGGGGGATTTGGCACAGGGTCCACCTGGGGCAGGCTTCTAAGCAGTGTGTGAGTGCTCATCTTGTTATAGTATGTTATATCAGAGACCCATACAATGAGTGGGAAGGTGTTGTACCCCCATCCTGGGGAGGCCCGATGTTCTTTAACAGAGGGGAGAGTGTCTTACGAGACCATGGGTAGCTCCTAATGGAGTAGGACAGACTAGTGTGCCCAGCCCTCAGCATTGTTGCAAGTATCTGAATCTTGTCCTTTAAGCAGTGAAGCTTGGTTGTCACTGTGGGCTCTGAGGGGAAGAGGAGAGAGGAAAAGAATCAATGGGAGAGGGGTAATTGGGGAGCAATGGAAGTATTCTGCATGATCATGCAATGATGGATACAGGCCATGTTAAATTTCACCAAAAATTTATAAAGTGCACGGTCTAAAATGTAAACCATGATGTAAACTACTGACCATGGTTAGTAGCTAATGTTTCAATATTTGTTTATCAGTTGTAGCAAATGTAACATTCAGATATAAAAAGATCATTGTTGGAGAAGGCAGAAAAAGGGGCAGAGGTTGGGTATATGGGAGTCCCCTATATTCTGCGTTTGACTTTACTGTGACCTAAAACTTCTTTGAAGACATAATGAAAAAATTTTAAAAAAAGGTAAGACACTGAGGAAGAAATGAGATTGCTCTGTACATACAGGACAACACCTATTTCAGTGATGAAAGGCAAAACGTCAAAAAAAAAAAAAACCCTTAAATAATACTTTTCATTTTTTTATACCCCAATTTTTTAAACTTTATTTTAGTATTTCTAAATTATGTATTTTATTTCTAATGTTTAAACCTATCAATACTATTTCATTTTCTTAATAATTAAATTTGGCAATATATTAGGCTTCATTTTTGAAGAAGTTTTGCATCACAAAGGGGTTCAATTATGGCAGGGGAGGAGCACTGATGTGGGTTGTCATTGATGGGGGATTCACTGGAAGGAGTTCTCCAGGGCATGCATATAAGGGATATAGAAATGTATGGATGTTCGTTGGGTGTTGACACAGTGGATAGAGATTCACACGAAAACGGAGGGGATGCTGAGTTCCCAGCCTGGGGAGCTCTGCCGTATTCTCCAATGGAACAGCAACAATCCCCCAAGTGCAAGGGCAATGACCAGTGAAGAAGAATGGTCCAATGATGGGTCCTTGACACTGATGACTATGCTTGTGAGCCTGTTGCACCTGAAATTTCAACTTGGCCTAGTGTTGTAGGGTGCCTAAGAGTTACCTCCTGAGACCCTCCACATTGCTCCAATGTGACCACTCTCTAAGCCAAACTCAGCATATAAATGCATTACCTTTTTCCCAGCACGGGACATGACTCCTGGGGATGAGCCTCCCGGGCTCTGAAGATTTACTACCAAGCACTGGCGGGTGATGCAATTAGAAAAAGACATTGAATAAAAGGGGGAAATGGTAAAGACAAATGAGTTTATATGACTAAGAGACTTCGAAGTGAGTCAGGAGGTCATCAGAGGAGTCGGTGCTTATGCATGTCTCAGCAGTATCTTAGAGACAGCCAAAGTAGATACAACCCCACAAAATGGTGCTCCTGAGGGCTACAGAGACATCCAGGTCCTACAATCATGGCAGATACTCCAGATTTGGGGCCTTGCCAGTGGGCCCTACTTTGGAATTTGTGCTCCTGAGTGTGATGGAGTTGGACTCAGATCTTACTTCTCTACACATGCCTCTTCTGTCCCTGTTATTGAACCTGTGGTTGGTGCTGGAGTTGGAGTATGCTCAGGAGACTTGAATCTCTGGGTGGTCCATGAGCTAGCTTGGCCCTGAGCCTCAACACTGTTGCCACACCTACTCTCCAGTTCGTTGGACTTAACCAGGTCAGCTGACAGGGAGGTGAGGGTGGACAACCACCACACCAAGGAACTGAAAGAGTCTACAGCTGTGGGCATGAGAGTCCCATCCACCAGTCATGTGGGATCAAAGTCCCCTCTCAATTAAGAGGTGGAGTGGGCATTGTAACCCGAGGAATAAAATATGAATTAGTGTGGACTTACTGGTATTCTGCTATAGAATTATTGTGACCCTAGCAATGAAAGAAATTATATCATTGATGTGGAGACAGTGGCCACAGGTGTTGCTGAAGGCAGGGAGAGGGAAAAGAAGGTATGATATGGGGGCATTTTTGGGACTTGAAGTTGTCCTGAATGATGTTGCAGGGACAGATGCAGGACATTATATATCTTGCCATAACCCACCGAATGGACTGGGAGAATGTGTAAACTACAATGTAAACTATCCATGTAAATAATCCATGCTGTGTAGCAGTGCTCTAAAATGTATTTGTCAATTGCAATGAATATACCACACAAATGAAAGAAGTTGTTGATGTCAAAAAAGTGGGGGCTGGCGGCGGACTTGGCCCAGTGGTTAGGGCGTCTCTCTACCACATGGGAGATCCACGGTTCAAACCCCGGGCCTCCTTGACCCATGTGCAGCTGGCCCATGCGCAGTGCTGATGTGCTCAAGGAATGCTGTGCCACACAGGGGTGTCCCCCACGTAGGGGAGCCCCATGCTCAAGGAGTGCGCCCTGTAAGGAGAGCTGCCTGGCACGAAAGAAAGTTCAGCCTGCCTAAGAATGGCACCGCCCAAACGGAGAGCTGACACAACAAGATGATGCAACAAAAAGAAAAACAGATTCCCGTGCTGCTGACAACAATAGAAGCGGACAAAGAAGACGCAGCAAATAGACACAGAGAACAGACAACCGGGGTGGGGGGGGATGGGGAGAGAAATAAATAAATCTTAAAAAAAAAAAGTGGGGGCTGAGGGGAGTGGGGCATGTGGGAACCTCCTATATTTTTTAATGTAACATTTTGTATGATCTATGTATCTTTTAAAAATAAATAAAAATACATTTAAAAATATTTTTGCTTACTGAAAAGTAATGTGGGGGAGCAGATGTAATTCAAGTGGTTGAGCACCTGCTTCCCACATATGCAGTCCTGGGTTCATTCCCTAGTACCTCCTTATAAACAAAACAAACAACAAACAAATGAAAGAAAAGAAAAAACAACAACTCAGGGAGCCGATGTAGCTCAGTGGCTAGCACTGTCTTCCCACATACAAGGTTCTAAGTTCAATCTCCAACCTTGGTACCTGAAAAAAATAAAAAAAGCTTGCTTTAGAAGATTTAGAAAATATGGATAAGCAAATTAAAGAAATTGAAATAATCACCCAGAGATAACCTCTATTAAGACTGCAGTGTAGTTCTTGATGATGTATATTTCCCAACAGGTGTGTACCAAATTTTAAAAATTTGATTAATTGATTAATTAGCCTGTCTTTTCTGCTTAACAGTGTAACACAGAGGTCTTCCATGTCATGAAATGTAAGTCTGCATAATTATTTTTACGAGCTGTTTGGTAACCCAAGTGATTATATGCACAGATCTCCTCTTGATATGGACATTTAGGTACTCATTTTTTTTTGTTTTTATAAACACTGCTATTATTATAAACATCCTTGGGGACAAATCTTTGCCCTTATCCATGATTTTTTAAAAATCTTTGGAAAATTCTCAGTCCTTATTACTTCAAGTTTGTTTTTCTTCTCTTCCTTTCTCTCTTTCTTCTCCTTCTAGTATTCCATTATGCATATGTTACAGCTTTTGTAATTATCCTACAGTTCTTGGGTATTCTGTTCCTCCTTTTTTTTTCAGTCTTTTTTTCTCTTTGCTTTTCAGTGTGGGAAGTTTCTATTGACATATCTGCAAGCTCACTGATTCTTTCCTTGACCATGTTCAGGCTACTGAAGAGTCCATCAAAGGCAGCCTTCAATTCTGTTACAATGTTTTAGATCTCTAGCATTTTCTTTTGATTCTTTCTTAGAGTTTCCATCTCTCTGCGTACATTATGTATCTCTACTTGAATGTTATGCCCACTTAACTGCAGTTATTTTACATTCCTGGTATGATAATTCCAAAATCTTTGCCATATCAGTCTATTTCTGATGCCCATTCGTCTCTTCAGCCTGTGTTTTGCCTTTTAGCATGCTTGTAATTTTTTTTGTTGAAAAAATATTTAGGGTAAAAGAAACTGGGGTAAATAGGCCTATAGTGTGAGGTTTTGTGTTAGTTGGCTGGGAGTGAGGCTGTGTTTATTGTTTGCTGTAGCTCCAAGTGTCAGAGGCTAAAATTTCCTCTGGTGTCCAGTTTTTTGGTTTCCCTTGTCTTTGGATTTCCCTAGAGACTCCTTCTTAGATAGGTCTGAGTCTTGCAGTTCCTTTCAGCTGTGATTGCCCAGCCTCACGCAGGAGCCCTAGTGATGTGATGGGAAGATGTCGGGGAGGGAAAGCAGTCAATAATCCTACGATGTGGTCTTCCAGGGAACCTGTGGCCCTGAGCTGTGGCCTCCATAAGTGCTTCTCAGCCTTTTCCCCCTTAGGGGAGACAGGAAGGCTAGAGGGGCTGAAGCTGGGTCTTTCCCATCTCCTCATCCCCTACATAGATTCAGTTTCGGCAAAATAGTTTCCCTTGAGGGCAAGACTTTGCTAAGGAGAACAGAATGCTCTGGGTATATTTCACTTTTCCTTTCCCCCTGCTGGAAGCAGGAGAGGATTTTTCTCAATCTTCACAGTGAGAATATGGTGTGGCTCCCAGAGATAAAACTCATAAAAGTGTGGGGACCCCCCTAAGGCTGGGCCAGCCCATGCTCAGTCTCCAGCAATTGGTCAACTACCCCTTAGATTTTCCTCCCTGATGCTGGCTCCAGCAGGGGTTTCTACTCCCAGTAAACTGGGATTCTCTGTATCTGCCTGTCAGTCCAGGAGTTTGTCTGTGGCCTCAATTCTCTGAAGGATCTAAAAAGAGTTGTTGATTTTCAGTTTTTTAGCTTTTTTCTCCTTGTTATGAAAATAGGAATAGCAACTTCCAAGCTCTTTACATATCAGACCAGAAGCTTGCTTTTCTTCTTTTTGACTTCTTAGGAAAGGAATTGCTCTTTCTGATGGGATAGGCTATTTTAAATTCTTTGTGGATTTTGTGCTAAGTGTAAAGGACATCTGATGGGCTTGCCTGATCGTCATTTTTTTCCCTTTCTGAGAACAGCACCTTGCTTTTCCTTCAGGGACCCACATCTCTCCTCTCTGGGTGGTCATAGTGCACTGTCAGTCACAATTCACTGCTCCCATGGGGCTGGACATGTGATTTGAGCAGGCCAATCAGAATACTCCCTTCCTCTGATCACAGTGACCATTTCAGAGATACACAAAAGACCAATCCAGGTAATCCCTGAGACTTTGTATAAAGATACTCTGCAAGAGAAAGGGTGTTTTAATTCATTTTGGATTAGGAGCCACAGAGGTATAAGCTTGGGGCTGTCAGAGCCCACCTTCCCTGCCATATAGACAGAATCTGATAAGAATAAAGCCAACCACATCCAGGGAAACAGAATCAAGAAATAGAAAGCTAGAGCCATGATCTTGTCCGAGCTCCTGGACCCAGCTACACCTGAAGCCATCCCTCCCTCAGTCTTGCCAGTTATGTGAGTCAACGAACATCATTTTTGCTTTAAGCTAGTTCTATTTAGATTATGGTCACTCCTGAGTGAAGGATCCTGAGAATATACCATGCTGCCCTCCAGAAAAGTTGTGCAAATGTGTACTCCCCACAACATTGGCTTAGAATACTGATTTCCAAGGCCCAGCTCCTTGTCACCTATAGATTAGGGGCCTGAGCCAGCTTTGGGATGGGAATGTGTGAGAAGGACACAGCATAACCCTGAGGAAGTGGGGCCAGGTATGAGGCATGACAAGGCAAACATAAATTCTTAGAGAATTGTTCCTTAGGGCTCTGTCCTCACCTGCCTGCAGGAAATGATGAGGATTTTCAGAGGTATCTTGCGGATAGTAGTTAATGGAGAGCTGGTTCCTGCACAGATGTTTATTATGGTTAAAACAAGTGATCAACAAATAAGATCAACACCCAACTGCCTGTGTTTTGTAGCTCATAAGCAAAGGTTGCAAACAAGCAACTCTGTGTAGCCCAGGAACGTGGTTTATTTGGTATGCATAGCGTCTTTTAAACATTTATACAGGAAACAGAATTCTTGCAAAGAAGGCTCGACAGGGATAGCCAAAGGGACTACAGGATAACAAGTTGTGCCTGAAGAGACATCAAAGGAACAACTAGCTGTCTTGAAGGGGCTCCCACTGAACAAAATTGGAACAACTGGAGCATCAAAAAAGAATAATGGCTATAAGTGATTATACAGTAGAATTATATAAAAACCTACATATCCATAACAATACTTAAAGAGGAGTGAAACTTTGTCATCACTGGACAAAGTTGTTACATCAAGTCCTTACTCTGAGAATTGGTAATTAAAGGCAAATAGTTAAGCATTTATTTTCTGCCTTCCTATAGGAGCCAGTAGTCCTCATTTCTGCCTAATCAAAGAACCCCAGTTGATAAGAGAAGGCTCTTCTTTGAAGAAAGCCAGCTAATAAATGCAGAGGAAATTAGAGCATTAGAGAAATACCATTTTGCAACCCCTAGTGAAATAATTCAGGCAAGGAGCACCACTGGATGCTAAAGCCATTAGGTAAGGCTAATTTTTCTCTAAGGAGAAAAATGCAAAATGACAATGGAGGGTCCAGGCTGTGAGCATCTTAACCTAGTCCTCCATTTTAGCATCGCTACTGGTGGGACAGCACCCAGTGCCTTCTGAGATGATGGATCAGGAAGATTCAGTACCACCTATGATATGTTTTTGCCATAATGCTAACCTGAATCCAATTAAACCTTTCAATCTAACTTCCAGATTGCAGGAAATCCAGGGAATAAAGCAACAAGTTAAATTACAATCTGAGGAAATAATCAGACTTATCTTGACAGATGGGATATTCAACAAAACATTGGCCTGAATTCTTCAAACTTTTGTCATTAAACAACAACAATAAACAAAGAACGGGGCGGGGGGGGACCTTGTCTAGATTAAAATTACTTAAGACAAAGAAGAACAATGAGGTATCATCTAACACCACACAGAATGGCCATTGCTAAAAAAAACAGACAACGATAAGTGCTGGAGAGGATGTGGAGAAATAGAAACCCTCCCTCACTGTTAGTGGGAGTGTAAAATGGTGCAGCCTCTCTGGAAGACATTTGCCAGTTCCTCAGAAAGCTAAATATGGAACTGCCATATGATCCAGCAATTCCTCTACTAAGAATATATCCAGAGGAACTAAAAACTATGACATAAACAGACATGCGCACCGATGTTCATAGCGGCATTGTTCACAATTGCCAAAAGATGGAAACAACCCAAGTGTCCATCCACCAATGAATGGATGAACAAAATGTAGTATATATGTACAATGGAATACTATGCTGCAATAAGAAGAGATGAAATTGGGCCATATGTGATAACATGGATGAGTCTTGAAGACATTATACTAAGCAAAGTAAGCCAGACACAAAAGGACAAATATTGCATGGTTTCATTAATATCAACTAAATACATATAATAAACACATGGAATTAGAACCTAGAGTATAGGTTTTAAGGAGATAAGAGGAGGGTTGAGAAGAACTATGGATGCTTAGTGTATGTAGAAGTTTTAGTTAACCGTAAAAGTGTGGAGATGGATAGAGTTGACAGTAACACATTATAGTGTTTACTGTAACTGGTTTATAAATGGAATTGTGACTGAAAAAGGTAGTCTGGGAAAGTAAATGTCAATAGAAAGAAAGCTAAAGAATAACCTAGGGACTGAATAACACAATGAACCCAGAGGCAGTTGAGAATTGTGGTTAAGGGTACAAAATGCAAGAGAGTCCTTCTGTAGCTAGAGCGGATGTACATCACTATTGCAGGGTGATGGGAATATGGAGAAACATGGGAAAACTACAATTGGTGTGACCTATAGACTGTGGGTAACAGCAATACTATAATATTCTTGGATTAAAGCCAAATTATACAGTGTTGATAATGGAGGTGTATGGAAAATTGTGCCAAATGGACCATGATTGGTGGTAATAGTCTGATGATATTATCTCATAATCTGTAACATCTCTAACAAATGTTCCACCAGGGTGTGGAGTTGTATGGGAAATCTACACATCTGTATGATTGTTTTGCAAGTTCACAATATCTGTAACAAAAATACATTTTAAAAAATAGTATGGGTTGGGGGAAAAATACACCAAATGTAAGATGAGGACTATAGTTGGTAGAAATATTTTGATGATTCTCTTGTATAGTTTATAACAACTGCTTGACACCAATGCAAAGAGTTAGTGGAGGGGTGATGTATGAGACCCCTGTGTGATGTTATGTATGTTTATTTTGTAAGTTCACAATCTTTACTATACACTCATTGCTTATGTGTGTTCATGTATGAGCGATATACTTCAATAAAAAAAAACTGAAAAAAAATTACTTAAGACAAATAATAACAAAATCCAATTCTAGGGTCTTTTTTTCCCTTTTTCTTTGTTAGAGAAGTTGTGGGTTTACAGAGCAATCATGCGTAGAATACAGGATTCCCATATACCACCCTATTATTAACACCTTGCATTGGTGTGGAACATTTGTTACAACTGATGATAGCACACTTCTATAATTGTTTTATTAACTATAGTCCATGGTTTAAATTAGGGCTCACTGTGTATTTTAGTTCCATGAATTTTTTTTTAAAGATTTATTTATTATTTATTTATCCGTCCCCCCCCCGCCCTGTGGCTTGCTTGCTGTCTGCTCTCTCTGTCCATTCGCTGTGTGTTCTTCTGTATTTGCTTGTCTCCCTTTGTTGCGTCATCTTGCTGTGCCAGCTCTCCGTGGGTGCAGGCCGTCAGCTCTCCAAGGGTGCGGGCCAGCTTGCCTTCACAAGGCAGCCCTGGGACATGAACCCAGGGCCTCCCATATGGTAGGCAGAAGCCCAATTGATTGAGCCACCACCGCTTCCCAGTTCCATGAATTTTTTAAAAAATGTATTGTTACCATATATATAATCTAACATTTCCCCCTTTAATCACATTCAGATATGTATTTCAGTGGTGTTAATTATGTTCACAGTGTTGTGCTACCATCACTACCATCCATTACCAAAACATTTCCATCATTCCAAATAGGAACCCTGTACATTTTAAGCCTTAACTTCCCATTCCTTATCCATTCCCCATCCCCTGGTAACCTATATTCTAGATTCTAACTCTATGAGCTTGCATATTCTAATTGTTTCAAATCAATGAGATCATACAATATTTGTCCTTTTGTGCCTGGCCTATTTCACTCAAGGTTCATCCATGTTGTTGCATGTATCAGGATTTCAGTCTTTTTACAGCCGAATAATATTCCATTGTAGATAGAGACCACGTTTTGTTCATCTATTCCTTGATTGATGGCTACTTGGGTTGTTTCCATCTTTTGGCTATCATGAATAGTGCTGATATGCATATTGGTATGCAAATATCTGTTTGAGTCACCACTTACAATTCTTTTGGGTATATACCTAGTAGTGGAATTGCTAGGTCATATGGTAGTCCTATGCTTAGCTTTCTGAGGAATCACCAAACTAGTCTTCACAGTGGCTGCACCATTTTACATAGCCATCAACAATGAATGAGTATTCCTATTTCTCCACATCCTTTCCAACACTTCTTATTTTCCATTTTTTAATGGCAACCATTCTTATGGCTGTGAAATGGTATTTCATTATGGTTTTGATTTTAATTTCCCTGATAGCTAATGATATTAAATATCTTTTCTTAAGTTTTCTGGCCATGTGGATATCTTCTCTGGAGCTATGCCTATTCAAGTCTTTTGCTCATTTTTAAACTTCGTTGTTTTTTTGTTGTTAAGTTCAAGGATTTCTTTATATATTCAAGGTATTAAACTTTTATCAGATATATGGCTTCCAAATATTTTCTGTCATCATGTAGGTTGTCATTTACTTTCATGATAAAGTCCATTGAAGCACAAATGTTTTTAATTTTGATAAGCGTCCATTTATCTCTTTTTTTCTTTTGTTGCTTATGCTTTGGGTTTAAAGTCTAAGGAACCATTGCCAAACACCATGTGCTGAAGATGCTTCCCTATGTTTTCTTCCAGGAGTTTGATGGTTCTGGCTCTTATATTTAGGTCTTTGTTCCATGCTGAGTTGGTTTTTGTGTAAGGTGTGAGGTAGGGGTCTTCCTCCTTTTTTTTTTTTTTTCAAACAGAGATCCAGTTTTCCCAGAACCATTTGTTGAAGAAACTATTCTTTCCCAATTGAATGGTCTTTGACCCCTAGTCAAAAATCAGTTGTCCATAAATGTGAGGGTTGATTTCTGAGTTCTCCATTGGTCTACATGTCTGCCCTTATGCCAGTACCATGATGTTTTGATTACTGTGGCTTTGTAATAAGTTTTTTGTCTTTCTTCTTTTCTTTCTTTCTTTTCTTTTTTTTGTAATAAGTTTTAAGATGGGAAGTGTGAATCCTCAAAATTCATTCTTCTTTTTCAAGGTGGCTTTAGCTAGTCCAGCCTCTTACTCTTCCATATAAATTTGATGATTGGCTTTTACATTTCTGAAAAGAAGGTTGTCAAAATTTTGAATGGGATTGAATTGAATCTATGAATTGCTTTGGGTAGAATTGACATCTTAACATCTCCCAATCCATGAACACAGAATAGCCTTCCATTTATTTAGGTCTTTGATTTCTTTAAGAATATTTTGTAGTTTTCTGTGTACACGTTCTTTATATCCTTGGTTAGACTTATTCCTAGATATTTGATTCTTTCATTTGCTATTGTGAATGGAATTTTTTCTTGATTTCTCTTCCAATTTGTTCATTGCTTGTATATATAAACACTACTGATTTTGTGGTGTTGATCTTGTACCCTGCCACTTTATTGAATTCATTTATTAGCTCTAGGAGCTTTGTTGTGGATTTTTCAGGATTTTCTGTATATAGGATCATGTCATCTGCAAATACTTCTTCCTTTCCCATTTGGATGCCTTTTATTTCTTTTTCTTGCTTAATTGGTCTGGCAAGAACTTCCAGTACAATGTGAACAACAGTGTTGACAGTGGGTATCCTTGTCTTGTTCCTGATCTTAGAGGGAAAGTTTTCTGTCTTTTACCTTTAAGATGTTAGCCATAGGTTTTTCATATATGCCCTTAGTTATTGAAGAAATTTCCTTCTATTCCTTGTGTTCTAAGTGTTGTTTTTATCAAGAAGGAGTGTTGGATTTTTTCAAATGTCTTATATGCATCCGTTGAGAAGATCATGTGGTTTTTTTCCTTTCATTTTGTCAATGTAGTGTATTACATTAATTGATTTTCTTATGTTGAGACAACCTTGCATGCCAGGGATAAATCCCACTTGATCATGGTGTGTAAATCTTTTCTTATGCTATTGGATTTGGTTTGCTAGTATTTTATTGAGGATTTTGGCATCTATCTTTATAAGAGATATGTCTGTAGTTTTCTTTATCTGGCTTTGATACAAGGGTGATGTTGGCCTTGTACAATGAATTACAGTGTGTTCCTTCCTCTTCATTTTGTATAATGAACCAAATGGTTGCCTTTACTGCAGGTCTTTACGTCTTTAGTCTTTATGTGGCTTTGAACCACTGTAGTGTACTTCCTTCTGACCACTTCCCTCTCTTATTTCAGAACTATGTGGGAAATTTGAAAATGTACCTAGGAAGGGCTAATGGTCTTAACCCGGGCAGCAGGTTGGGGCCCCAAGGACTTTTCTCCTAGGCAGTGTGATCTGCTCTGGAATGTATCTTAATAATTGTGTGATTTTGTGGCTACCCATGAGCACTCTTTTTATGTATGGGATATCCTCCACCTTTGGGTCTGTGAGGCAGAAATCAGAAGCTTACCTTCCCAGCTTCCTTTGCAGCTCAAATGCAAGCATGTGACTTGGTCTCTACCAATCAGAGGCAACCTCAGAGACTACAATTTGGGGAATGAGTGCCATTTTGGAAAGGGTGGTGGCAGAAGTGCCCAGCTTCCAGAGGCAGCGGTGGTAGAGTTGTGGCAGCCTTTGGAGCCCAGCATCAGCCACGTGAGGGCACTACTTAGACCCCGCGTAGCTGGGGCAGCAGTGATAGCTGCTGGAGCAGCCCTGCCTTGTCACAGCTGCAAAGACTTATGCTTTCGCAGAGGTTCCTGGGGCCACCGAAACTCTGCTTAAACTAGCCAGAGGAGGTTCTGTTGTTTGCCGCCAGGAACTCTGCGTGATTCCCACTTAATCTCTCTAGACTGGCTATTGGTTATCGTGAAGAGTGAGGGTAATAACATTACCTGAACTGGAGTCAGGGACCTTCTTACCCAGCGTCACTTTGCGAGTCAGCCCCCTCTGAGGTGTGGAGCCCCAGGGTGCGGGAGAGGCTCGGCAAGGGAGGGGCCAGCTGAAGGAGTCTCTGTTTCTCAGGTGAAATCTCCAAAGAAAACATTATTTTGTCTGCCTTGTCCGTCAACCTCACTTCTTGACAAGGATGAGATCTGATTAGTCTGATTAGTTTCACTAATCAGATCTGCACTAACCAGCCTAGCAGATTTTTCCTTGGCCGGACTGAGGCTATGTGATAAGTACTTCCTGCAGGACTCTTTCACAAGGCAGGGTCATCTTGGTCTCAGGATCCCTGACCCTTTTGGTTTGTTTGTGTTTTATGCCAACTGATTTATTTTAAATCGATTTTATTGACACGTAGTCATAAAACCATGATCTTTGAGCCCAAGATTCCCAGCGACCAAGTGACGTGCATGAGGAGAGAGAAGAAAAAGAAAAGAAAACCACACCCACAAATTCAAAATGTTAAGAAAGAGTAAACAAGGGGAAGCAGCTGTGGCTCAATCAGTTGGGCTCCCGTCTACCATAGGGGAGGCCCCGGGTTCACAGGGCCTCCTTGCGAAGGCAGCTCGCCCGCACGCTGTGGAGCCACCCGGCCCGCAAGTACCGCGGAGAGCCGACTCAGCAAGGTGACACAGCAAAAAGAAAAGGGAGACAAGCAAAAAATCACAGAAGAGCGCACTGTGAATGGACATAGAGAGCAGATAGCATGCAAAAAGCCTCAAGGCGGGGGTAGGGGTATAAAAAAAAAGAGTAAATGGGGTTATCCAAACCAATTAACCACGTGATACATGACAGCCATGTCTAAACAACTCTCTCTGCCTCAACTCTGTTAATCCCATGATCAGGAGGAAACACATCCATCTCCTGGACCCCCAGGGGCCACTCACAACAGACATGCCTGGGAAGGGGAAATCTTCCCACTGCCCAATTCCACTGCGTTCTCAGCTCACATCGGCCTCTCTCTTCCTTACCCACTGGGTCTGCTTACCTTCCTGCCTTCCTCTGGCACGTGAACCTGGTGCTTACCTCCCTGGCACCTAAGAAGACAATCCAATGACCAGCCATCCTGAAACCCAGGAGAGGTCATTGGAGTGGGGACCAGGGCTGTGAGCTCCTTTCTGAGTAGATCTGCAGGTAATAACAATAATAGGCAACACTTAGATAATGCTTCTATGTGCTAAGGAACTTTCTAAGTCCTGCCCATCTATTAACATTAAAATTTCATTATAACTCCATAAAGTAAGTGTTCTTTTTTTAAAAAATTTTATTTATTTATTTATTTATTTATTTATTTCTCTCCCCTCCCCACCCCCACCCCTGTTGTCTGTTCTCTGTGTCTATTTGCTGGGTCTTGTTTCTTTGTCCGCTTCTGTTGTTGTCAGCAGCATGGGAATCTGTGTTTCTTTTTGTTGTGTCATCTTGTTGCATCAGCTCTCCATGTGGGTGGCACCATTCTTAGGCAGGCTGCACTTTCTTTTGTGCTGGGCGGCTCTCCTTACGGGATGCACTCCTTGCGCGCATCAGCACTGCGCATGGGCCAGCTCCACACTGGTCAAGGAGGCCCGGGGCTTGAACCGCGGACCTCCCATGTGGTAGACGGACGCCCTAACCACTGGGCCAAAGTCCATTTCCCAGTAAGTGCTCTTATTATCTTCTTTTAACAGATTAGGAAACTGAGGCACAGATAGGTTAAGTGATTTGCCCAAAGTCACACCACCTCATTCACATGCTCCCCACTGCCTATTTAGTCCATAAGGGTGAGAAGAAGAGTGGAAAGCAACTCTGTAGACTTGTACTTGGGTGGGCTTTCTGCGAACACAGGATGAACTCGTGCCTTGGCTCTTCGTGTTCAGTTCCCTGGACAAGCCGCCATGAGGAGCAAGATGAACCTGACATCCAGGTAGGCTCTGCCCTCCTCTGATGAGGTGGCAGCCTCATTAACCGCTCTAAGCCTTGCTTTCCTTATCTCTAAATGAGAAATCATATTTTACTCAGCTCAGGAGTTGTTGTGAGGATTAAATGAGATAATGTCTAAGGAGTGGAGGGAAGCGGACTTGGCGCAATGGATAGGGCATCCACCTACCACATGGGAGGTCCAGGGTTCAAACCCCGGGCCTCCTTGACCCGTGTGGAGCTGGCCCATGCGCAGTGCTGATGTGCGCAAGGAATGCCGTGCCACACAGGGGTGTTCCCCCCGTAGGGGAGCCCCATGAGCAAGGAGTGCGCCCTGTAAGGAGAGCCACGCAACGCGAAAGAAAGTGCAGCCTGCCCAGGAATGGCGCCGCCCACACGGAGAGCTGACACAACAAGATGATGCAACAAAAAGAAACACAGATTCCCCGTGCCCTTGATAAGGATAGATGCAGTCACAGAACACACAGTGAGTGGACACAAAGAGCAGACAACTGGGGTGGGGGGGAGAAATAAATAAACAAATAAATCTTTTTAAAAAATGCCTAAGGAGTGTTCACACAGAACAAACGAAGGGTCGTGGTGATGATTAGATGCCTCATCATCTCAGTGGTCTGTTAGCTGCACACCAGAGTCAGAGTCTGTCATGAGTACAGGACTGAAGGGGCCCAGCCCCACAAGGAGGCTGGAAATCCTCCGAAAGCCAGGGGATGGCAGAGGTCACCAGAAAACACCAGCCTGGAACCGACACTTGTAGGCTATTAGCCAGCTCACGGGCATCATCTAAAAAACAAAATAAAATAAAAGTGGGAGAGAGACAAAAAAACCAGTGGATAAGGAACCAGATCGGGGGTTCTTAACCAGGGGTCCATGAACTTGAATTGAAACTCAAAAAAACATTTTTCTTGTGGGGGCGTGTTGGTGCGGGTGTGATCTATTTATTAAATAATACACAGTGTAGTGTGGACTTAGTAAGGGGTCTGTGGTTTTCACCTGACTGGCCAAGGGGTCTGTGGAACAAAAAAGGTGAAGAAGCCCTGAACTGAGGGACAGAGAGTGGAGAAGACACGTTCTCCATCAAGGGAAGAGGACAGGGAAGTGGATGTGGCTTGGGTGATGGGGGCTCCGCCTACCCTATGGGAGGACCCGGGTTCGATCCCTGGGGCCTCCTGGTGAAAAAGAAGACGTGAAAGCGTGCCCGTGCAGTGGGCCAGTGCCTGTGTGGCGAGCCGAGTGCCCACGCGCTGAGCCAGTGCCCACACAAGTGGGTCGGGCAGCAAGATGATGACGCAACAAAAGAGAGACAAAGGGGAGAGTCAAGGAGAAGCACAGCGGAGACCAGGAACTGAGGTGGCGCAATTGACAGGGAACCTCTCTCCACCTCAGAGGTCTCCAGGATCGAATCCCAGTGAATCCTAGAGGAGAAAGATGAGAAGCCAAAAAAAGAGAGAAAAAGGTACTGAAGAACACACAGAGAATGGACACAGACAGCAAAAACAGCAGGGTGGGGGAGGGGGTAAGGAGGGGAGGGGGGGAGGGGAGGGGAGGGGGGAGGGGGGAGGGGAGGGGAGGGGGGAGGGGGGGAGGGGAGGGGAGGGGAGGGAGGGAAAACGACAGCAAACTAGGCTGGATTTAGATTATCCTGAGCTATAGAGTTGATGCTGAAGCTGAGTGCCCAGCAGAAACCACCCAAGTCCTTTGCAGAGTTTGATGTTTCAACATTCTTTATGACTACCTTTTCCTTCTTTCTTAAAAACAAAAGTTGCAATTATAAAATATACATCCAAGAGTATATGAAATGCATTTGCACAGTTTAAAGAAAAATAATAAATGGAACACCTATATAAACAAGTCTAGAATATTCTCAGCCATCATCTTTCTGCATATTACCTCTTCCCTATTCTCTCAGTTATGTCCTTCTGGAGAGAAATGATTTTATATACTTTAAGCTCAACACACTCTTTTTTAATGTTTCTTTTCATCTTATCACCTGTTTGGGCTGTATGCTGGGTATTTACTTCAGTTCTATCTTCCATTCACTAATTCTTCAACTATATCCATCTTCTGTTCGGACCAGTTTGGAAGACTATATAGCCTGGGGGCCAAATCTGGTCCATGGCCTGTTTTTGTACAATCCTCAAGCTAAGAAGTTTTTAAAAATTTTAAAGGATTGTAAAGAAGACAACTCTATGCAATAGAGGTATAAAACATTTAGTATCTGACTTTTTGCAGAAAAAATTTGCTGACACTCATTTAAACCATTCAGCTTTTTTTTTAAACTGTTCTAATTATGGAAAATTTCAAACATACAATATAGAAGAAAGAATTCTATAATAAACATCTACACGGCTGTGACTTAAATGCAAGCATTTTAACATTTTGCCATATTTGTTTCATTTTACTTTCACATTTTTTTTTGCAGAACCACCTTAACATAAGCAAGAGGCATCATGATCCTTCACTATTAAGCCCTTTAACCTATATCTCTGAAAATAAGAATGCTCTCCTAAATAATTCAATATTGTTATCATACCTAATAAAACATAAAATTAACAATAATTCCTTAATATTGTCTAATACCCAGTCCATTCAAGTTTTCCAATTGTCCCCAAAATACTTTTACAGCTAATTTTCAAACCAGGATCCAATCAAGGACCACACATTGCATTTGATTGTTCTATTGCTTAATTTTTGTTTTTTTTAAGATTTATTTTTTATTTATTTCTCTCCCCTTCCCCCCCCAACCCCACCATTGTCTGCTCTCTGTGTCCATTCGCTGTGTGTTCTTCTGTGATCACTTCTATCCTTATCAGCGGCACTGGGAATCTGTTTCTTTTTGTTGTGTCATCTTGTTGTGTCAGCTCTCCGTGTGTGCGGCACCATTCTTGGTCAGGCTGCACTTTCTTTCGCGCTGGGCGGCTCTCCTTACGGGGCGCACTCCTTGCGTATGGGGCTCCCCTATGCGGAGGACAGCCCTGCATGGCAGGGCACTCCTTGCGCGCATCAGCACTGTGCATGGGCCAGCTGCACAGGGGTCAAGGAGGCCCGGGTTTGAACCCAGTCCATTGGGCCAAGTCCGCTTCCCGCTTAAGTATTTTTTAATCTAGGATAGTCCCTCCTTCCCACCCCTTCCCTTTTTTTTTTTAGGAGGTATCAAGAATTGAAAACAGGACCTTGTACATGAGAAGCAGGAGCTCAACCACTTGAGCTATATCCTGCTGCGGTCAGCTCAGCGACAGTTTGGCTTGAAGGGAAGGCAATGCAGAACTTCATGAAATAAAGGACAGAGAGAGAGATACACAAGAGAGGAGATAAAGATGGGACCAGGGGACCCACAGTTTCTGGAGCTGAGACCTAAACCCTAGTTCCCGCATCATATTTGTTGGGAATTCCAAAGCAGCAGTTTGCTATCTGAACTGCAATATCATCTACAATAATAGGGAACAACTGCAACATCTACAATAGAACAGGTGCAACATTTACAATAAGGATAAACTCTTTCCAACAATATCCACTCCCCTCCTTTTTTCTGATCTTAACTTTTTTATGAAACCTGGAGATTGATCTTGAAGTATGCCCCACATTCCAGATTTCCATGCTTCTCAAGGCCACCCACTGAGTTTTTTATTTCAGTTTTTATATTGAAAGTCAGTTTGGTTCTCGCATCTATCTCCTTGGTCACTCTTTAGAGTGGCCTATGCAACGTTGGAAATCCTATGTAATGACTACTGTGCACCTCTTCCCAAATCCATGTTCAGTGATGTTCCTGTTGGTAGCTTAAAATCAACCATAGTGGGAATTTTTATACCACGAAAATTAGCAAATACTACGTATCAAGGTTTGAATTGTTTTGTTGACTGTCTAGGCTTAAGAAAGTAGAGGGAAATAAATGTTAGTAATTCAGATTAAACTTAAAAGTATGTTGTGTCTCTAGCCATTACATTGTAAAGAGCACACAGACACAAATCAAGGAAATATACTCACAGTATTCAAAAATTATCTGATCCAGAGTAGAAGCTGACACATTACTGACTAATAAATAAAGTTCCCACATATGTCTTTATTGTCTCATTTCATCTTCCTCTTTAATGTAGACAAATGTCAGCCTACAGTGATGTTAGAACTGTGATGAATTGCTACAGATCACAACTGTTCATCAAAAATCAACAAAAGTAATCTATGAGAATCAATTGTATATATGCAACTTATAAGAAAGGGTGTGTTGTATATTTTATTATTATCTGTAAATTACACATCCTTTATATCAGTAAAATTTATGTATGATATATGCATTTATTTCCCCCCACCCCACCCCAGAAAGCCATTTGTTAAACGTTTACCAGCATACCACTGGTTGGACCCTAAGATTTATTTCCCGACCTCCCACCTGAGGCAGCCATCAAAGTTAAATGCAAGCTCAAGGTCTCCAGCGTTCCACAGAAACCCTCCGAGTACCGGCCAGTTTTGGGGCTTCCTTTCCCCCAGATTTTGGATCTGAGGACTTCTCACTTTGCATCCGTCAACTGACGCAATTTTTAAAGGACGTTTTATTTGATCTTTTATTTAGCGTTCAGCTTTTTCGTTTTTCATTAGGAGGATTATTCAGAGCTCTAACCCACCACACGCATGCTCCTTTTCCAGTGAATCCCAGCTACAGGGAGCTGGGCCGAAGGTTACAGGCCCAGCCTTGATTCTTACCAATTCCCTCTGCAACCCTACAACCTCGGCCCCCTGGGAAGTGCAGCCAGGCCGTGGATGATACCTGATTACCCTGCCATGTCCTGCCTCGTGAAACATGTTTGGATTTCAGCTGTCGGGTCTTGGGTGGCTCCAGTGTTCGGAACTTGTCTGTGTTTTCATTGCAGGAACGGTGCGGGTGGCTTTGGCCTGGGTGGGCGTCATTTTTTAATTTTTGGCTCTTCCCCAGTCCTACACAGTTTGGGCAGAGCAGCATTCCGCAGAGGGAAAGCCATTTGTTTTAATTGGCATCTCTGGCCGACCGGGAAGGAGCTGCACGGCTCTGACCGGTAGGCCCAGTATGAGCACTGGAGGAGTCAGACCCAAGTTCAAAGGCTCGCTCTGCCCCTTACTAACTTTGTGAACAGTTCATCTTTCTGAACCTCAGTTCCCCGTTCCAAAAAGCAAAAATGACAAGGTCCATTTCCTAGGGCCCTTGTAATTATTAAATTAGAAAATGTGTAGAAAGTAGCTAATACCATGCCTGGCCGCACACGGTCGGAGCTGGATTAACTAGTTCCCTAGACGATGCCCCTCGAAGCGGGGTCCGCAGGCCAGCAGCGCCGACATCACCTGAAATCCTATGAGGATTGCACAATCCCAGGCCCCATCCCAGACCTGCCAAGTCAGAATCTGCATCTTTACACCATCCCCAGGGATTCTCTTCCACCCTGACGTTCGAGACAGCGCCTACGTGAACGGTGCGGCTGGGCCAGCTTGGCCCCTTGGGAATGCAGTGGCCCAGATCAGAGGGGGAGGCCGGGCCAGGCAACACTGCGACTTCACTCAGCCCATCTCAGCCCTGAAAAAACGCTGGAATGGAGAAGAGAAGGGGGCCAGAGGGCTCAGGGAGAGCCGACCCCAGACAAAACTCCTCTGCCATCTGATAGCGCTACTAAAGGCACAAAGCCGGGCACCCCGCTGGCGCTGCCTCCAGGGGTGGAGGCAGTGGGAGGTAAGGAAAGCTCATCCTCAGTAGTGTCTCTGTCCCAGCTTGTCTGAACCATTCGCAATGACAAAGCCTGCTTTTTTTCCCACTCGCCTCTGGGGCTTTCTTCCCTGCTCTTTACTCCTGGCTCATTGCTGTTCATCCTTGAAAATTCAGATTTAAGGCCACATCCTCCAGGAACCTCTCTGCCCCTCCGTAGCTGATCCCTTCCTACCCCGTGTTTGCCCCGGGCTTGCACTTAACCACATCGCTCTGTGGTTCCCTCTGGCTCCTTGGAAATAGTCTAAGGACAGATATGGGATTAGGAGGTGAGCTTGGGAGGGAACGCGGGCTCTGCCACTGCGCAGCTGGGAGGCACTGAACAACTTCCTGAACTTCTAGGACCTTTACTTTCAGTAAAATGGAGACACAGATTATGATGAGGATCACATAAGACAAAGGATGTGTGGACCTTGCACCCACAGCTGACATTTCCTTATTTCCTTGAAATCAGATTGAACATGATCTCAGTAGGTGGAGGGAAACTCAGGTTCAATCCTTTTGGGGGCTTCCCTCTTCTCTCTCTGCTCACACCGTAATTTGGGGAGCTTTTGTGATGTGTGCAAAATGCAGGAAGGGCCTCACATCCCGCCCGAAAGAGATCGAACACTTGAGGATGTAGGACAGTGTAGTGGTTAAGGGGGCGTGCTCTGCGGTGTCCCCTCGGCCACCCACCAGCTGGGTGACTGTGGAGACTCGCTTGACGACCCTCACCCTCTGCTTCCTCATCCTTAAAATGTAGGTGGTGGCAGCACCCACCGCACAGCGTTGCTGTAATACGGCCTGTGCATGAATTCAAGTTATCGAATTCTGTATCCAAGTTTGCCTAGTTTCTGGAAAGCCGATTAAGTGATATAGACTCTATAGGCCTTGAACATTCAGGAAGGATGTAGACTGAA
The DNA here is from genome assembly GCF_030445035.2 of Dasypus novemcinctus. Taxonomy (NCBI): domain Eukaryota; kingdom Metazoa; phylum Chordata; class Mammalia; order Cingulata; family Dasypodidae; genus Dasypus; species Dasypus novemcinctus. Next base: position 171,018,353 of record NC_080675.1, on the reverse strand, counting down.
TGTGTATTCGAACTTACACCCAGACAGAATGTGGGTGATGTATTAATCCAAGCTTCCCTGGACTGTGGGTGGTATATTAATCCAGGCTTCCCTGGAATTCAAACAAAACCCTAAACCCTATGAAACTACCAAAGAAAGCCCTTTCCACACCAAAAGCGCTGCTTGGCCCCCTGCCCCTAAGACCTCTGTATAAAAAGGACCTGGAAATCTTGCTCCGGGCTCAGCTACTTTTGGACGGAAGTCCGCCGGGCCCGGCCGGTGGAAATAAACCTTCCTTCTCAGAAGAGTCTCGCATCCTGGCCCTCAATATCGCGACCACCAACTTCCCTCTGCGGCTACAGCAGTCATGTGACTCAAGCTAATCCACAGAAAGCCCTTGGCACAAAGCTCATGTAGAGCACATGGTACCTGGAGAATGTTAACTCAGGAAAGGGTAACTATTATTATAATGTACAGCTTACATGTGCATTCAAGGTCAATTAAATGATGATTCACTTGCTTTCAGTCAGCCAGCTTACCGAACTCTCATATTGTTTCTAATAATTGGTGTGTAGCGTCTTTTGTTTTTTTCCATGCTGACAAAGCCCATCACCTGCAACGATGGTTTCTCTTCTTCCTTGCCAGTCCTCAGTCCTTTACCTTCGTTATCTTGTCTTAGAGGTGGACCCAGGCCTCAGGAACAATGCTCAGGAGAGGGTGTGAGCGGGCTCTGCGGTCCTCGCCTGGATTTTGAAGAGGCGGTTTCCTGTTTCCCCCGCTAAGTAAGATTTTGCAGTAGTTCAGGTATTCAGTGTATTTACACTCCTTCCAATCTGTGTGTTGCTCTTCTCTCTCCAGTGGCCTTTAGACCCTCGACTGCATGGGCTGCCCAAAGGCCCCCGGGGTCTCCCTACCAAGGACTGGCTTCAGCCAGGGCTCTGGGCTCCCTGCCCCCTTCCCTCAGCCCTCGGCTCCCAGCACTAGCCCTCTTGACCTGTATCTGTTGACTTGAGTTTGGGAGAAATCTTTGCTATTCACGCCCTGGAGTGGATGGACCAGGGGTCAAGTGCCTGTTGACCTCCTTCTTGGACCCTCCTGCTTCTTTTTTTTTTTAAAGATTTATTTATTTTTATCTTCCCCCCGCCCAGTTGTCTGCTCTCTGTGTCCATTCACTGTGTGTTCTTCTGTGTCCGCTTATATTCTTATCAGTGGCACCAGGAATCTGTGTCTCTTTTTGTTGCATCATCTTGCTGCATCAGCTCTCCATGTGTGCGGTGCCACTCCTGGGCAGGCTGTGCTTTTTTCACACGGGGCGGCTCTCCTTATGGGGTGTACTTCTTGCACGTGGGGCTCCCCTATGCGAGGGGACACCCCTGCATGGCATGGCACTCCTTGCACACATCAGCATTGCATGTAGGCCTCTCACCACACGGGTCAGGAGGCCCGGGATTTGAACCCTGGACCTCCCATGTGGTAGGCGGACACTCTATCCATTGAGCCAAATCTGTTCAACCTGGCTTCTAATCTCAAGCAGGAAAGGCTCCGTGCGAGGCCCCAAACGAATGCCAGGCAGAGGCGTGGCCACACACCACTGGCATCTTCCCTTGGGGCAGGAAGTCCTTTCCCAGATTCTCTCTTGAGACCCCTTCCCTCTCCAGGGAGCCCCAGCAAGCTGGGCCCCGGTGGGACTCGGTGCCACTCTGCAGAGTCTGTTTACACACACTGCACATGAACAGATCCATCCCCTTTCACCTCTGCAACCCTTCCCCTCTCCTCACCTCCACTCTCTGTCCGTCAAGCCCTGGCCTTGATGTCTTACAGTTCACTGCATGTGCCTTATCAGCATCTCTCTATAACTGGCAGGTGTCAGGCAGGACATTCTGCTCCCAGCAGGTGGGGGCAGAGCCAGCACCTGGCCACACACAGCTGGGCCCACCTGGAACCTGGCTGTGGGAGTGACCCCCTGTCCTACACCTGAGTCCTCCTTTTCTGGCACTGGCTGGCTTTCTCACAATCCCACGTACCTACCTACCCCTCCCTCCTTAGCACGTGGGGAGAAACAGACAGTCCTACACGGTCTAGCCCGGGGTGTGGGTCATGAGGAGGTGCAAGCCCTGCGAGGGTCCGCGGTGGGCGGCCGGCTCTTCGCTCTGCTGCAGGCCCCCCCACCGGAGCCCAGGTAAGGGGCCTGGGTCCGGGATGACTGCTGGTAGAGGCAGGGCCTTCCGCTCCATTGTCGGCCTTGGGGACTTGTCCTTCCAGATGCCCCACCCGACATTAGATAGACTATATGAGAAGACCCCCGCATCCGGTGGGGCTAGGGAATGGGAAGTTGAGGCTTAAAATATACAGAGTTCCTAGTGGGAATGCTGGAAATGTTTCCGTAGTGGGTGGTAGTGACGGGAGCACAACATCATGAATGGAATCAACAGCACTGGCATAAATATCGAACGTCATTGAAAAGGGAAATGTGGGGGAGTATAAATGGTAACAGAATAAAAAATCTGAAATAATACATGGAACTACACTACCCAGTGAACCCTAAGTTAAACCATGGACTATAGTTAATAGTACAATTATAAAAATGTGCTTTTGTAGGTTGTAAGAAATGTTCCACACCAATGTAAGGTGTTAATAATTGGGTGGTATATGGGAATCCTGCATTTTATGCAGGAGCACTCTAAAACCCCACAACTTCAAGACCCATGCATTAAATACAATCTTGCACAAAATAATTTGAAATTATTTGGGAACATTTCTTTCTCTCTTTTTTGCTACAAAACAGATTTTTAAATTTATTACAAAACATTTCATATGCTTAAAAAAATGAGATAATAAAAAAACACCCTGCATACTCATCACCCAGTTTAAGAAATAAAATGTTACCAAGAGTGTTGAAACATTTTTTGTGCTCCTCTCTGAGGGCTCTCCCCTCCTTAAACTTTGTATAGATTCCCTAAACACATCTAATATTTTTGCATGTTTTCAACTCAATCTCGATGCTACGCTACATGTTTTTTTATAATTTTACATTTGAAGTTATTGGTATAAGTTATTTAAATTCTGATTGGCTCTGATCTTTCAGACATGATTACTTATTTAAATTCTTGTAGAATAAGAAAATCTAACATACAAATAGATTTCAACTGTTATTAAATGCTTGTGAATACCGTTGATAAAGCTGAAATAATATTGTGTTTTAAAGACATTTAACAAAACATTTGCTAATGTTGATTTTGCAGTTTAACTTTCATATCCGTCACAGTTTAACTTTCAGACCCTCAGTTTGGGGCAACTTGAGCAGCACAGATATCCACAGCCATAATTAAGGTGACCTCTGGGAGCGCTCCTGGAGCCAGCCCCTGTCCTAAGCATTTCACATCTATTCATTCACTTGCTCCTCGGAGCAGCCCTACTAGGAGGGCGTTACTATCACCCTCTTTGTCCAGAAGAGGGAAGAGGCGCAGAAAGCTCACTGCCAGGTAGAAAGGGGCAGAGCCGGGGCTTGAACCCACGTGCCTGAGCGCTGCACTCACTGCCTTCCGAATTCTAAGCCCCGCGTGCAGATAAATGCATGTGTGTTTTACACATTTTCCCAGCAGCCTCCCAGGCACCCCTTTTACAGAAGGGGAAACGTGCTCAGAGAGGCTCAGGGACTTGGTCTGGGTCGCAACTGGCAGTGGTAGAGTTGGGATTTGAATCTGCCTCTGCGTGATTCCAAATATGCCCGTGCTTTTAAGACTCAGCGCCTCCACAAACTTCCAGCTTTGCAGCCTGGCTGATGAGCGCCTATAGTTCCCCCTTCCTCCCGGGGTGGGGGGCGCCTGCGGGTGTTGGGCAGGGTGGCCCCAGTGTGGTTCCTGCCACGCTTGGCCCGGGGTCCTCACCCCAGGTCTAACCACTGCCCCTCTCCTGCCCTCCCCCTCTCTCCCACGCCCGGGACCTTGGCAGGTGGCTGGGGACCAGGGTGGCTGCTCTCCCGCTGCCCGCGGTCTCAGCTGGCTGCCCGCCCTCCCCCGCAGGTCTCCCTTATCTAGGGCCATCGGAATCTCTCTGGCCATGCCATGCCATCCAGCGCCAGCTCAAGGTCACCTCCAGCGGGTTCCAGCTTCTGCTCACTGGCTGCTCACGTCCTCTTCTGCCTTGCCTGAAAATGTGGATTTTTTTTTAAAGAGCACAGTCCTTGTTTGGAGTTCTCCACTTTCCAGGACACAGGGTGGGAGTGGAGTGAGTGGGGAGGTGAAAGGACGGCCGCAGACTTCAGATCAGTGGGCGAGGGTCTTGCCGGAGGCTCAGAGCCTCCCCTGCTCGTTGGATATACTTGTCCTAGTCGCTTCCTCTTTCTGAGTCTGTTTCCCAACTGGAAAGGCTCTGGCTGGACCAGATGCTTTCCAAGACCCCAGCTTCTAGGAGTGGGGCACTCAAGCTGTGCTCTGCTTTGGAGTGGTTGGGTTTGCTACGGCTATAGAGAAAGCTTTTTTCTTTTTTTAATTAGAAAGATTGGAAACCTCACCCCCCCCCCCCCCACCCACCGCGTCAGGAAGAAGTTTCCACAGGGGTTCAGCCGAGATGGGAGAGAACCTGCACGTCTGGGAGAGAGGAGGGGAGCGAGGGCCCCACAGGAAGGAGGGGTGTGATCCTGAGACCCCACGCTAGACTCATCCCCAGAGCTTTTGCAAATGACATGCCTGAGTCCTGCCCCAGACCAATTAAATCTAAATTTCTACCTGGGATGGAGCCGACAGTCACCTTTTTTGGAAACTCCCAGGTACGTGTGATGGAGGTTAAGGACCAGTGTTGGAGAGAAGTGCTCTACCTGCAGCGCCCTCTCTCGTGTGTGTGTGCACGCACGCGCGCGCTACGGGGCACCCAGGGGCAGATACACCACTGGAGCGTGAGCCCGAGGCCGTAAAACACGTCCACCTCGATCAGGTTGTCTCCAGTAAACACTGACCTGTGCTCGACCGTACCAGCAGTCCCCTATCTACCAGGGGATTGAGTGTTATCCTGCCAGACTAACACAGCTGGTCCTGAGCACAGGAAATGTTTGTGGGTCCCCGGAAAAGGCAGAGCCCCTGCGCTGTGATTTGTTTTCATCTGCACTGTGCCCATATTAATATACATATAATGTCTCTTTATTTAGTCGGCCCCAAAAGGATGGATGCATGAATTGTTTCCCATCTATGTTAAGACAAACTACAATGAATAAACTTGTACGTAATATTTTTGCATGTAGGTAAGCATACCTGTAGGATGAATTCTAAGGGATGGAATTGCAGAATTTAAAGGTATATACACCCACAGTTTTGATAGGTGTTGTCAAACTGTCCTCCAAATGATTTGTCCAATGTTGGACTCCCACAAGGAATAAATGAAAGGGCTTGTTTCTCTATTGAATGAGTTGCCCAGTTTTGGATTTTTGCCAATCAAACAGAAGATAAATGGAATATTGGTGTAATTTATTTTTTGCTCTTTTTTATTGAGTGATGTAGATCTTTTTTTTTTTACGTTTAAGAGAGATTTCTGTGTGAACTGTGTGAAAATCTGTTGTCTTTTTTTTTTTTTTTTGGATTGTTAATCTCTTCTCAATTTTTAGGTTCTCTTTTTAATAATCAAGAGACCATTTCTTTGGCTTTTACATGCATTAAAATATTTTTAGGAAGGGGTAAGTATACGGAAATCCCTTATAGTTTCTATGTAACATTTATGTAATCTAAAGCTCCTTTGAAATTGTAGGAAACACATCCTGGGAAATAAGGATGTCAAAACTTCAGGAGTCAACTAATTTGAAATTCTTTGTATAAAACTTCAGTATAATTGTACTTCTTAACAAGTTTATTTCAGTTCCTATGGGATATTTGTCAAGATAATTCTTGGACTGTTGTGTGTACAAAATTGATACTAATACTAATCTACAGTGCTTTGCAATTTTTGCTTTCTTGAAGAAATTATAAGCTAGGCACAGGGTTCATCTTCAAGTTTTAAGTTCTTTTTATAACAATGAAAAATGCCTTTTTGGAGATGGGTGACTTTCATAAGTTTGTAACTTGACAACACTGCCAGTTTACTTGGTGGGCAGTATTCATGTTACCTACCCATCCCCTTTTATTTGTTCATTAATCAAATTGTTTGATAGAGGTCAAATCAAAAGTGTTTGTGTGTCTATTTTACTTTGCATGTGTGGCTTGTTGCTGTGCAGGTTCAGTGTTTGACGCCTAATTGGACCATGAATCAATACATGTAAATAACTAATCTGCTGGAGGTGCAGTTAACGTTGGGGTTTAAGATATAGTTAGGGGATTTGAATCTCTGGACTGATAATGTGATAGCCAGGTCCTGAGCCTCAACAGACTCCAGCACCTACAATCTGATTTATTGGACTTACCACACTCAGCTAAGATGGAGTTGAAGAAGGACAATCACCACACCATGGAGCCTAGAGTGATTACAACTGAAAATGGGAGGATGGCAGCCAGCATCCATGTGGAATCTGAGCCTCCTCTCGACATAGAGGTGCAATGGACACAACCAATCCAATGTCCACATAGAAGAGGTGGCATTGGATTGGGAAAAGTGGACATGGTGGACGATGGGTATGGGGAAGGGCAGGAAGAGATGAGAGGTGGGGGCGTATTTGGGACGTGGAGCTGCCCTGGATGGCGCCTCGGGGGTGATCACCGGACATCGTGGATCCTCACAGGGCCCACTGGATGGAATGGAGGAGAGTATGGGCCATGATGTGGACCATTGTCTATGAGGTACAGAGGTGCCCAAAGATGTACTTACCAAATCCAATGGATGTGTCATGATGATGGGAACGAGTGTTGTTGGGGGGGGAGAGGGGGGATGGGGGGGTGGGGTTGAATGGGACCTCACATATATATTTTTAATGTAATATTATTACAAAGTCAATAAAAATAAAAAAATTTAAAAAAATTAAAAAAAAATACATGTAAATAAAGCTTTTGATCTGTAATGCTTTTATACAAAGGTTTTTATTTTAATAATAAGATGTTTTGCTCTAAAAAAATGAATAAATAAATAAAGCTCCTTTGAAAAAGAAAAAACCACTTGGAAAAAAAAAAACATATCCTGAGAAAGAAATATGAATTACCTAACAATAGTTATATATAAATAACCTCATTATACTAATGTAATGAAAAACTAGAAAACTATGAAACTAAAAAAAGAGAAACAAAATAGAAAAAAGCTAACCTTATAGGAATATGCAAATATAAATTGTAATATATCCATCTGAGAATAAAATAATTTTTATTTTAAATATATATTTTTACCAGTTTTAATAAAAAAAACAAAAAACCACTGTTTGAGAGCAGCAGTTCCAAACTTGAGGGTGCTCTGCATCTCCTAAACAGCTCCTTAACACAGGGTGCTGGGCCCCGCCTGCAGCTTCTCTGACTCAGTGGGTCTGGGGTGAGGCCAGTACTGGTTTCCTACGGCTGCTTTAAGAACTATCACAAACTTAGTGATTTCAACAACACAAATTTATTATCCTACAGCTCTCAAGGAAAGACGTCAGAAAGGAGTCTCACGGAGCTCGCCTCAAGGTGGCACAGGGCTGCTGTGTCCCTGCCCTCAAGGGCGGGGTTGGGAATCCGTCTCTTCATGGTTCCAGCTTCCAGAGGCTGCCTGCACACCCTGGTCTGCTCCTGTCACCACACCTCCTCCTCCATCGCTCCTGCCTCCCTATTGCACTCACAAGGATCCTCGGCGTTTCGTCCTCCCACCCCAACTCAAGATCCTTAACTGAATTACGTAGGCAAGGTCCCTTTTGCCATGTAAGGTAACATACGGCACAGGTTCAGGGGACTAGGACATGGGCATCTCTGGGGCCTCCAGAATTTGCATTTCTTTTTTTTTTTTTTTAAGATTTATTTATCTATTTTCCCCCCTTCCCCTCCTCCTGCCCTGCTGATTTGCTGTCTGTGTTGTCTTCTCTTCTCATTTTCTCTCCTCTAGGATTCACCAGGATTTGATCCTGGAGACCTCTGATTCAATCCTGGAGACCTCTGGTGGGGAGAAGGTTCCCTGTCAATTATACCACCTCAGTTCCTGGTCTCTGCTGCGCTTCACCTTGACTCTCCCCTTGTCTCTCTTTTGATGCGTCATCATCTTGCTGCGTGACTCACTTGCACAGGGTGCTGGCTCACCACGCAGGCACTAGTGAGGGCACTGGCTTGCCACGTGGGCACGCTTTCTCTTCTTCTTTTTCACCAGGAAGCCCCACGGATCAAACCCAGGTCCTCCCTTATGGTAAGGGGAAGGCCTATCACTTGAGCCACATCCGCTTCCCATGAATTTGCATTTCTTTTTTTTTTTCTGTCTTAATTTCTTTCTTTTTTTTTGCTTTTTAAAAAATTTTTATTTTTGTCTTTATTTTTTAATATTACATTAAAAAAATATGAGATCCCCATATACCCCCATCCCCTCCCCCCACTCCTCCCCCCATAACAACAATCTCCTCCATCATTATGAAACATTCATTGCATTTGGTGAATACATCTCTGAGCACTGAATTTGCATTTCCAGCAAGGCTCCTGGGTGATGCTGGAGCTGATGTCCTGGGCACCACATCTGAGAACGACTGCTTCGAAGCTGATGAAGAATGAGACCCAAGGCGCTAAGCTGCCCTGAGAACTCGTTCTCTGGGAGGAAAGATGGGTAGGAGGATTGGGGCTAATCTTAGCTAATACGAGTTTTTCTTTGCTGCCCCTTCCAAATTCCCAGGAAAGCCTCAAGAAAGATACAAGGAGCTCATCACGGCATTCAAGGGAAGATTAGTGTTTCTTCAGGATGTGGCACATGGCAAGACCCACCTTAAGGTGGGAGCAAGGGGTCCAGCCAATGTAAGTCACAGGGGGGCTGGAAGAGTTGAAATCTTCTTCCAGGGCCTGGGGTGCTTCAGATGGGCTGCCCTGAAGACCAGTCCATGGTTAGAGGGTAGTTTTAATCTGCACATCTTGGTGCTCGGAGAGTCCCTCCTCCCTGACTCCCTTTTCCTTTCATTCCCTTCCTGTTAGATCCTGCCCAGTCCACCCAGAATGCTTGCCTCAAGAGCACCCCATAGATTCCCCATTCAGTTTCCTCAGTTTTCAGCCCGTTCGACGCCGACTGAGAGGAGTGCTCATGCCATCATTTTTTGTTTGGTTGGTTATTATTTTTATCAGATCTGGTTGAGAAAAGTCTTAAAGCAGTCTAAGATTAGTGTCGAGTCTAAGCTTTGTGCTGTGTTTATGAGTTTGAATCCACAAGAGCCACTTTTTTTTTTAACTTTCACAGTAAAGAGAACTACATCAGCAGTCTTGATTTTCTGACAGAAGAACCTGTCATACATTGTAGTACAACGTTCCACTGACAAACATTTTATATATTAAATGAATAACATGTTGTATTAAGTGCTTCCCAGTTCCAGGGACTCTGAATTTAACACTAAATGACTGTCTCAGGGGGAACTCCACTGATTTGCTCAGAAGACGTATTGCTTCTTCTTGGCAGAACCCAAATGAGAGAGAGGCTCAGATTGTTAAGTAAGCTCTTTCTCACACGTGTCTGCTGTCTTGACTCTTTATGCTCTTGAGGTCCCTCGAATGTAAATATTCTTCCATCCCACCACACACATTTGTTTATCTCTGGATAAATATTTATTCAAGTCCTTTGTCCATTTTTTAATTGGGTGGTTTGTCTTTTTGTTTGTGAGTTGTGGGACTTATTTATCTATTCTGGGCGTTAAACCCTTATTAGGTATATAATTTGCAACTTTCTCCAGTTCTGTACGTTTTCTTTTCACTTTTTTTTAAACAATTTGTTTTTCCATATATATATATATTTTTTAAAGATTTATTTATTTATTTATTTCTCTCCCCTCCCCCCACCCCAGTTGTCTGTTCTCTGTGTCTATTTGCTGCGTCTTCTTTGTCCGCTTCTGTTGTTGTCAGCAGCATGGGAATCTGTGTTTCTTTCTGTTGCGTCATCTTGTTTTGTCAGCTCTCCCTGTGTGTGGCGCCATTCCTGGGCAGGCTGCACTTTCTTTCCTGCTGGGCGGCTCTCCTTAAGGGGCGCACTCCTTGCACATGGGGCTCCCCTACATGGGGGACACCCCAGGGTGGCGCGGCACTCCTTGCGCGCATCAGCACTGCGCATGGGCCAGCTCCACATGGGTCAAGGAGGCCCAGGATTTGAACCGTGGACCTCGCATGTGGTAGACGGACGCCCTAACCACTGGGCCAAGTCCGCCGCCTGGGGGAGGTTTTGGATCACAGAAGGGTCACAGCTGTGGCTGGGGAGGATGACTGGTGCGGGTGTCAGTGATGGGGGGATGTGTGGGGAGGAGTGCACCTGGGGCATACCCCTAAGGTGTTTGAATATGTTCACGTGGTCATGGGGTGTTGTCTCTGTGGGTGGAGACCCACAAAATAACCAAAAGGATATTGACTTCCCCTCCTGGGGAGTCCTGCTACATTCTCTAACAGAATGACAGGCACCCCTGAGTACAAGGGCAGTGCCTAGAGAAGGAGGCAGACCATTATGCCAGGCTCTTGGGAACGATGGTTGTACTTACGAAGGAAATGGAAGAAAAATGCTTGATTATATTCATAGCTCATAAAACGGGTCCCATATTCTTTTTTTTACCTTGAGCATTGATATAGAACTTTCTTTGCCTTTGCTACAAAAATATTGCAATAGTATTAACTATAGTCTGTAAATTACGTTAGTTGTATTTTTCCCGTGTATCACCATATTCTTAACAACTTATAATAGAGGACCATTCTTGGATTTGGGTTATCAACCACAGCCCTCATCTACCACCGAAACCACTGTATTTAACCATCAGTGAAATCACTATAGTAACCATTTTTAAGTGCGTATTTAGTACATTCGTGTGTGCAACCATGACTTCTAGTTCCAAAATATTTTTATCACCACAAAAGGAAGCCTCATACCCACGCTCCATTGCTCCCTGCTCCCAGTCCCTGGCAACCACAAATTTATTTTCTGTCTCTATGGATTTGCCTAATCTGAATATTTCATATACATGGAATCACATAATATGTGGCCTTTTATGTCTGGCTTCTTTCACTTAGCATAATGGTTTCCAGGTTCATCCGCATTGTAGCACGTTTCAGTATTTCATCCTTCTTAGAGTTGAAAAATATTCTACTGTATGGACATACCACATTTTCTTTATCCGTCTGTCAGCTGATAGACATTTGGGTTGTTCCCACCATTTGGCCCTTGTGATTAAGGCTGCCTTGAACATTCACATACAAGTTGTAGTTTAAGCTCCTGTTTTCAATACTTTGGGGAGTGGTACTGCTGAGTCATATGGTAATTCTTTGTTCAATATTTTGAGGAATGGGAAACGGACTTTGGCCCAGTGGTTAGGGCGTCCGTCTACCACATGGGAGGTCTGCAGTTCAAGCCCCGGGCCTCCTTGACCCGTGTGGAGCTGGCCCATGCGCAGTGCTGATGTGCGCAAGGAGTGCCCTGCTACACAGGGGTGTCCCCCGCGTAAGGGAGCCCCACGCGCAAGGAGTGCACCCATAAGGAGAGCCGCCCAGCGCGAAGGAGGGAGCAGCCTGCCAAGGAATGGCACCATCCACACTTCCTGTGCCGCTGACGACAACAGAAGCGGACAAAGAAACAAGACGCAGCAAAAAGACACAGAAAACAGACAACCGGGGGAGGGGAGGGGAATTAAATAAATAAAAATAAATCTTTAAAAATATATATATATTTTGAGGAACCACCAAGCCATTTTCTATAGTGGTTGTACCATTTTGTATTTCTACCAGCAATGCATGAATGTTCTAACTTCTCCACATCCTCACCAACCTTGTCATTTTCTGTTTGTTGTTGTTTTGTTTTAAATACCCATCCTAGTGGGTATGAAGTGACTATTTCATTGTGGTTTTGATGTATTTCCCTAAAGACTAATTATGTTCTTTATTTTATTACATGGACTAATTGGCCATTTCCATATCTTCTTTGTTTATTCAAGTCCTTTGTTCATTTTTTTAAAGTATTTTATTTTTATTTTTAAAGAAGCTTTAGATTACTTAAATGTTACATAAAGAATATAGGGAATTCCCACATACTTCCCCTCCCATGTGCCATTTCCTTCATTAACAAGGAGACCTTGGTCATGGCATTTAACCAATCTTTGTTCGTTTATTCATCTTTCAGAACACTGTAGAAACAACTGAGTTTGTTTTTAGGATTAAATAAGATAAATGTGCCTTTGGCAGTCTCTTTTTAAAGTAATGCTCCCCATAATTTGTTGAGCTGCTTTTCTTTTTCTTCTTCTTTTTCTTTTTCTTTTTCTTTTTCTTTTTTTGTTCTTTTTGTTCTGTTTTGTTTTTTGTTTTTTGTTTTTTTTGAGCTGCTTTTTGTCTGTTATTTTATTTTTTGAAGTTGAAATAAAGTTTTTCTTTAAAAAAATGGTTAAAGCAGTGAGTTATTGTCATGTGAATTTTACCTCAATTCAAAAAAAAAAAAAGTAAGTGAGAATATGATAGGGTGTGTCTTTTTATAGTTGCTTCATTCCTGGGTCAAATTTATGTCCTTGTTTTTCTGTATTACATCCTCTTTTGTTTGCTACTGAGGTAGGTGTCATCTTCATGCTCAAACAGGCCCAGCAGCTCCCAGTACTCTACACAGGGCTGCCAGCATGACGTGGACACACTGGTGAGTTGATACCACTTATTGTAATATGAAATATTTCCGTACTCATTGGTCAAGTGCCACTTTCCCAAGCCCTCCAAGTACTGCCCAGCCACCCTGGACTTCCCCAAATGCAACTAAAGAGTTAATACCCAACACAGCAGGGGACCTTTAAGTCCTTACTTCCTCTACTGGTCCATTCCGATCAGCCAGTGCCCTGATACACCATTAATAAATATTTTGAAAATCTTCACTAAGTGTTTTCTCCTTTATGTTGACTGGGAAGAGAAGGTATTTTTCCCAGCATTCTCAGTATAAGTCTGAGTTTCGATCTGATTGGATCAAGTTAAGTCACACATTCATCCCTCAACCAATCACTGAGGAAGGGACTGAAAAGCACTGATTGGCCTAGGCTAGATCATGTGGTTATCCTTCGCCCCACAGAGCCAGGGTGGGCAGTTTGTCTGGGAACAGGGTGGTGAAACAGAAACTCAAAGACTTCAGAATCAGACAAATCCAGGTTAGTTCATTCACTCATGTAGTCAAATATACATCAAGTACCTATAACACCAGGTTCTGTGTTAGGCACTAGGCATAAGGTAGCACACAAAACAGACCTAGTCCCAGCCCTAATATGGAGACATTAAATGAGTGTATCAGTCATCTATCGCTGTGTAACAAATCATCCCAAAACTCAGTGATTTAGAAAAACCACCATTGTATTTGCTCATCATTGTATGGATCAGCAGTTTAGGCTGGGTTCAGCTGGGTGATTCTTCTAGACTCACTTGTGGCTGCAGACCTCTCGTGCCTCAATTGGGAATGGGGAGTCTGAGGTGACCTCATTCCTAGGTCACCTGGGATGCTGGTTGGTGGCAGAACCAGGGGCCTCCAGCAGGCTAGCCTAGGCTTCTTCACTTGACAGCAGTGTTCCAAGAGGGCTAACTCACTGCACAAGTACTTTTTGTACTTTGAGTGTGTCATCCTGGTAGTGTACCAGGGGCCCAGGCAAATCACACAGCCAGGCTCAGCGTCAGTGTGGAAAGAGGCTTCATAAGGGTGTGGATATGGAGGGGCATGATCCGTTCGGGACATTCTGTGACAGTTTACCATGCTCTGTAACCAACATTAAAAAAAAAAATGACAAGTTACGATTACTGCTCTGAAGGAAGTGAGCAGCGTGCTGCAACAGGAGGGACATGATGTAGATGGTAGTCAGGAAGGGTGCCTGAGAAGGGGCCATTTACACTGAGCTCTAAAGAAGGAGCAGCCACCTGAAGGCAGGGAAGTTTCTGGAAGACAAGAGAGCTAGTGGTCCCTGGACCAACAGTACTGGCGTCACCTGGGACTTGCGAGAAATGCAGCACCTCCACCCTGGACCTGCCGAAGCAGCATCTGCATTTTACCATGATCCCCAGGTGATTCAGGTGCACGTTCAAGTTCGAGAAGCTCATGATTCTGAGGGAGAGGGAAGGAAACAGCACACCTGGACCATACCACCTGGGTGTGCTCTTCCCATCCTAGAAGTTTCTGCTGTGACCTGGCTACCTTGCCCCGCTGCACCCTCACAGGAGGGCCCATGGTCACGGCTGCTTGGTGAGGAGAGCTCTGGTTCAGCAGGATCCCCCAGAGGGAAGCACCTGCAACCAGAGCTGCGCCGGCTTGGGCAGGGCCCTTGTCCCCTGGTAGGTGGGGCCGGTACAAATGGGGCCTCTGTTTATGTGTACACATCTCCCCCGGGGTGGGGGGAGGCCAGCTATGGAGGAGCTGATTCTGGCTCCCTGAAAGCCCCTGGAAGGTCAGACTCTCGGGGCTGCTTGGTCCTCTGGCCCCTCACCTGATAGGACAGGTGATAAAAGGTTCTCAGGTCCCTTCAGCCACAAGGCTACAAAGAAGCTCTCCCAGTGGGCAGGTAGGTGGCATTCAGCTGTCATGCTGGGGTGCCCATCTGTCCCAGCAGCCCAGGGCGGTCCTGTTTTCACCTGGCGTCCAGGGGTAATTGTTAATAACCTCTCCTTTCACTCTCAAAACTGTCCTGGTTTGGATGATGAATTAAAGGAAGGCTCCCCTTTCCTAGCCTGAGTCTGTCCCCCAGCTCTGCAGGGAGGTGACACAGAAAGCAGACTGGCCCAGGAGTCAGGGATGTGAACCCTTGGCTGGCCCCACTGCTGACGAGCAGGGGACCTTGAACAAGTCCCTTTCCTCCCTGAATTGAGCAGATTGGATCAGAGGACCCCTCCTGGGTGAGCAGCTAATAGTGTGAGACCACCCCTCCCTGCAGCTACCTCCCCACCCACAGGTCTGTGACCACACTGTCCTCCTGTCCTCTGGGGACCCCGCATTCTGCTAGCTTTTCTTCTCCTCAAAGGGTCGCCAGGCCAGGGCCCAAGTCCCTGCCTCATGGCTCTGTGCCAGCGGGACTCACCGTCTGTCGGTCCACCCTGCCCCTCTCCGCCCGGCTCAAGCTTCAAGTTGACCCTTCTTTAGCCTTGGGACAGATATATGAATCACCCGCCTCTGTTTCTCCAACTGTCACAGGAGCTAAGGATGTCAATCGTGCAGGATTAGAGATAATTCTGGGAGGTGCCTGGCTGGCAGCAGGAGTGGTAAGAGCAGGGGCGGGTCACTGCATCGCACATGTCTCCATCTTAAAGCTAATGCCTCGGATTTCTCCACCTCAAAGTCAAAGCCCTGGAGGGCTTGGACTGTCCTTACAAAATGGAGCACAGAAAGAGGTGATTTATTGGTGTGAGAGCATCTGGGAAGGAAACTGCTCCGTCACCCTCCAAACTGGAAGGTTCTGTGTGAACCCTCGCTTCTCGGCTCCACCCCATCGAGGGCAGACTCCGCCTGTCACTTAACTAATTCGTGGGGTGAGCGATGTGGACACTTGAATTCCTGGAAAATGAGTACAGAGCTTCCGGCTGTTCAGTTAAACCTTCTTGCCCGGCTCTTGCTCCTTTGGTCTTATTTTCGGGGGCCTTGCTCTAGTCGAAAGAGCGCCCACTTCGCCGCCTAGTGCGTACCGAGCTGAAGCCTTGCCTCGCTCCACCCTCAGCATGAGAATAACTGTCCCCAGCTCAGAATCACGAGGGTTATAAGAGGCGGTGCATGGAAAGGATCCGGCCGGTGACAGGACTCTGTGAACGCAGGCTTCCTCCCCTTTTACCCTGTTGACTTCCTTATTTCTGAGAGTGTACAACTTTCTGTGGGGTAAGATAAGAAAGCAAATCGAGTGACCCCGAAACCTTGCCTCTTAAAGCAGTCATTGTCTTAGGCTGAGGACATCTGGGGTGGTTCCAGTTTGGAATGATTATGAATAAATCCACTGTAAATGTTCACTTCCAGGTTTTTGTATGAACATAGGTTTTCCAATTCATTTGGGTAAATATTTAGGAATAAGATTGTTAGGTTGAATGGTAAGTGTACGCTTAACTTTATAAGAAACTACTAAACTATTTTCCCATATGGCTGTACTGTTTTTTTTTTTTTTTTAAAGATTTATTTATTTATTTAATTCCCCCCCCTCCCCTGGTTGTCTGTTCTTGGTGTCTATTTGCTGCGTCTTGTTTCTTTGTCCGCTTCTGTTGTCGTCAGCGGCACGGGAAGTGTGGGCGGCGCCATTCCTGGGCAGGCTGCTCTTTCTTTTCACGCTGGGCGGCTTTCCTCACGGGCGCACTCCTTGCGCGTGGGGCTCCCCCACGCGGGGGACACCCTTGCGTGGCACGGCACTCCTTGCGCGCATCAGCGCTGCGCATGGCCAGCTCCACACGGGTCAAGGAGGCCCGGGGTTTGAACCGCGGACCTCCCATATGGTAGACGGACGCCCTAACCACTGGGCCAAAGTCCGTTTCCCTGGCTGTACTGTTTTGCATTAATCTATGAGAATTTCAGTTGCTCTGAATTTTCCTCAGGACTTGGCATTGCCAGTTTTATTTATTTTTTAAATTAGCCATTCTAATAGGTATATAGTAGAATCTCATAGTGGTTTTAATTTGTATTTCTCTAATACTTGATGATGTTAAAAATCTTTTCGTGTGCTTATTTGTTATCTGTATGTCATCTTTTCTTTTGAAGATTTATTTATTTATTTATTTATCCCCACCCTTGGGGCTTGTTCCATTCTTCACTGTCTCTTCTCTGTGTTCATTCACTGCACATTTTTTCTGTATCTGCTTGTCTCCCTTTGTTGCATCATCTTGCTGTGCCAGCTCTCTGCAGCACACAGACCAGCCTGCCTTCACAGGAAGGCCCTGGGACACAAACCCAGGGCCTCCCATATAGTAGACGGGAGCTCGTCTGATTGAGCCACAGCCACTTCCCTGTATGTCATCTTCAGTGAAATGTCTCTTCAAATCCTTTGCCCATTTTTAAAAATCAGATTGTTTTCTTATTATTCAGTTCTGAGTTTGTATATTCTGGACACAAGTCCCTTCACTTGCAGATATTTTCTTCCAGTCTGTGGCATCTTCTCATTCTCTGGAATTTCAGATAATTTTCGTCTCCTTTCTTTTGTTTATGTTTATTGTAATGAGCTTTCTTTCCTTTGTAATCAATAATGCTATTGTCATTTTGTGAAAAACATTCCATGCCATGAAAGCACATTTTCCTCTAAGAACACAGCTCAGAAGTTATGAGTCAAGCAGAAGTGAACAGCAAGTGGCTCCAGCAGGAATTTTCTCAAGCACCTCTATGGCTTGGGCCTGCCCTGATGCCCGCAGCTGTCTGCCCGCACCTGCCAGCCTGTGCTCGTCACAGGCTGTCAAACCCCAAGCCCTGGTGCCCGGCACTTGTCAGCCTGCGCTGACCCTCTCCGAGCCGGCCTGAGTGGGGTGGGAAACAGTGCACAGCCCAAGCGCCAGCCGCCCCGAGCCGGCAGGGCTGCTGTCGACACAGCCAGGGGCCAGCCTCGGGCATCTCTTTGAGCCCTGGGTTCGGGGGCTCCTCTCCCTCTGCCTTCCATCTTTCTTCATTCCTTCTTCCCTCCCTCCCCCCTCCCTTTCTCCTTCCTTTTCCTGCTTTCTTCCCTCCCAATCTCCTTTGCATGCTCCCTTTCCCCCTCCTTCTCCACCCTCCTGTCTTCTTCCCTCTCTGTGCCTTTTCCTCCATCTTTCTTTTCCTCCCGTCCCTCTTCCTTTCCTCCCTATCTCCCAAGCGCCTGCCAGGCATGAGGCACACCCTCATGAACCACCCACAGTCCCTCTCAAGGGCCCTGCGGTCTGGAAAGGGAAGCAGCTGAGCCCGAGTTCCCTGCGGTCCCCCAAAGCCCGGGTGGAGGGCCTCCTGGAGGAGGTGATGCCAGGGCTGAATCCCAAAGGATGAGCAAGAGTTGGTCAGGAAAGAAGGTGGACGAGTGTCCAGTCCTGTGGGTGAATCGGCTCCTGCTGTGGCTTCTCCACCTGCCCCCCTGATCCACAGACCCAGCCCTGCCCAGAAGCCTTCCCTGGCTGGGGCAGGCTCCCTGACCATCGCAGGTCACTGCCCTCTTCGGGCCCAGGGGTCGAGGCCGGGTAGCCTGGTAAACCCGCCCCCTGGCCCGAGGAGGACCGACTGCAGGGCTCGGCTCAGCTCACCCCGGGAATGCAGTGGGCCCGGGGTCTACCTACAGGCTGAGGACCTCCTGGGAAGGGGCTCGCCCACCCAGCTGCCCCTGTGGGGCCAGGCCCGTTTCTGGAGGTCTCCCCACCAACCTGGCACTTCTGCCTTAGTTAGAGCCCAGAGCCTTCCTGCTGCATTTAATCCAGTGTCTTTTGCTTTATCTGCAAGGTTTTTACGAGATGGGAAAACTGGTCTCCTTTCTCTGGAGAACAAGTCTTCATCTTCTAGAAAGCTGTGATTGGGTCTGTCTCTCTGACTTTGGTAAACCTTTGGTGCCTGCTTTAAGCCAAGGTGTGAAGGAGCAGGACCGTGTTTGGGGAGCTTTCTCTTCTGCCAAGAACCCCTCATGGGCACCCTAATCCATTTTTTGGACCATAATTGGATGAAAATCCTGCTGAGAGGTTACTAGCCCATATGGAACATTAAAGGTTGCTGTGAGCAAATCTACTGCCCTTTCCAGATTTCTCCTGGTAAATGTTTTAAAAAGATGTCCCAAATGAAGCTGAACTTTGCAGGGGCCAGTTTCAGGCTGAGTTAACCTTGAAGGCTAGATGTGGGTACTGGAGACCAGGATGAGAGGTTTGGAGCAAGGACAGGGAGAGAGGCCATTCAAACATTTAAAGAAAGGAGAACAAATAAATAAGCATTGTTGTATAATAAAAAATAAAGTGTTTTTATTTAAAAGAAGAACAGACTGGATTGGGAGAGGGTAGCCACGAGAGGTCGTCAGAAAGGAGCATCCAGCAGGGAAGTTGATTTGGAAGAGCGTAAGTAAAGAGAGAGGGATCTTCCATCTGATGGGGAGGTGTCTCTTGCCAGAATTGAGCAGAGTCTTAAAGGGCTGCCTGGACAGACGTCCCACTAGAGCCAGGAGGGACAGAAGGACTCTGGGCTGGAGGAGTTGGGCCTAAGGAGTGTGGGCTGAGATTGGGGATGCCTGTCTCCCATGGGTGGCGGCAGAAGGGTGTTGGTACAACTTGGTCCACTCGTGGGGGTGCCATGGTCCAGCTCTCAGAGGCCAGAACCCCTTAGCCACCCAAGGGAACAGATTCCTAGAGGAGGACATTGGGCAATCTGTCCTTCCCTTGTTCTGTTACTACCATGGGCCATCCCCAAGCCCTTGGAGTGAGTGCTTTCTGAAGACTCTCTTCCAAGGCCCACCTTAAAGTCCTAAAAGGGGGGTTGAGGGGAGGGGGGAACCATGCCGTACAGGCATCTGTTTGACCTTTGCTCTCTCCTTGGACTTGGAACCTCCAGCTCATCCCAGGCAAGCAGCTTCCCCGGCATGTGCCCAAGCCATGGTTTTAGAGTCTTCCTTCATGCCCAAGTCAGCTCAGCCCAGAAAGGAGCTGATTGTGGGGCACCGTGGGACTCATCTCCAGTCTTTCCCTGGCTGCTGGGCCTGGTTGCAGGGCAAGCTGTGGCCCCCCTTGGGCATCTGCTCTGTTCTTAGGGGAAGAAGGTGGCCTGTGCCCTGATTCCTTCAACACCGCCGGCCCCCCCCCCAACCCAACCCCAGACAGGAGGGCTGCATGAGTCTGTAGGCTAAAGAACATGGGTCCTCTCTTCCTGAGAGGGACATCCAGCATGGTGATTCCTGGGAGACCGCCAAATGGACAAGCCTATCACTCTGTGCTCCTCTAGCAATTGGTGGCAAAGGCCTTAGGCTCTCTGTCAGGGGCAGAGAATACAGAGCTAAACAAGACACCATCTGTGGTCAGCCAGTCCCCAAGACGCCGCCCAGGGAGCGGTGCTTCCTGATACACACGCTCATGCTGAGTCAGGGTCTGCCTTATGACCACGCAATAGCCGTAGCCGAAGACAAGGTCATAAAAGCCTTTGTGTTTCCGCCCTGCTCTCTTGGATCACTCCTTCTGGGGAAATCCAGCTGTATTAGTCAGGGTTCTACAGGGAAATAGAGCTGGCAAGCTGTATATATATATACACCCACACACACACATTCGTATGTAAATGTTATGAGGTTTATCACAGGATTGACAAGTCAGAATCCACAGGGCGGGCCACAAACTGAGAACTCTGATGAAAGCTTAGGTGAATTCCCCAGGAGAAGCTGCCGGGTGAAGTAGAGGTAGAAATTCTTTCAGGCTGCTGCAGTCCTAGGTTCTTTCTTTAGAGCCTTCAACTGATTGGTTGAGACTTCTCTCATTGCTGAAGGTAATATCCTTTGTTGATTGTAGATACGATCAGCCCTAGATGTAATCCTTTGAAACATTTTAAAGAAAGGAGAACAAATAAATATGCATTGTTGTGTAATGAAAAAGACAAAATGTTTTTTATACCTTAATTTTAAAAAAAGGATAGACTGGATTGGGAGAAGGAAGCCACTTCCTTCTCAGTATATCAGATAGGAACATCCATCAGGGAAGCTGATTTGGAAAAGCCACTAATGATTTAAATCCACAAAATATCCTCCCAGTAACAAGCAGGCTAGTGCTTGCTTGATGAAACAGCAGGACACCATAACCTAGCCAGGTTGACACAAGAAGTTAACCCTCTCACCAGCTGTCATGTCGTCAATCTACCCAAGAAGTCCGGTGGAGAGGCCGCGTGGAGAGGAACTGAGGCCCCCAGCCAACAGCCAGAACCAACTTCCCAGCCACTTAAAGTGGATCCTAGCGTAAACTACAATGTAAACTATAATCCATGCTTAGCGGCGATACTCCAAATGGGGTTATCAATTGCAATGAATGTACCACACTAAGGAAAGAAGTTGTTAATGTGGGGAAGGGTGGGAGGTATGGGGAGTGGGGCACATGGGAATCCATTATATTTTTTGTATAACATTTTGTGTAATACAAGCATCTTTTTAAAAAATAAAAAATATATTAAAAAACAAGTGGATCCTCCAGCCCCAGTCAAGCCTTCAGATGAGGGCGGCCCCAGCTGACGTATGCCTGCATCTACATGGAAGGCATGAGGGAGAATTGCCTAGCTAAGCCCACAAAACTTGTGAGAGACAAAAAATGATTCTTGTTATTTTATGCCATATAGGTTTTGGGGTATTTGTTATGCAGCAATAGTTAATTAATACACTATCCCTGCCCACAACGCACTCTCGGTTCAGTGGGAGATATTGAATCAGCCGGGAAGACAGGGCGGATTGAGCCCAACCACGCCCATTAGGAAGAAGTGGAAATTCCAGAACCATTGGCGCCTTTGATATCCTCAGACCTTCTCTTCTCTTCTCCATCTCCTTCACTTCTCCACCCCACCTGACCTTCCTAGATCTTCAGGCTACACTAGTCCAGAACACAGACCAACCTTACTGCTACTGCCCCTCCACCAGGCCAGAAACCAATTAAGGAAGATACTTATGATGTGGGCTATGGCTGGGAGGCTCTGTCTCTTCGGAGAAAACCTTAACCTAAGCTGTCTGTCCTGACTGGTGGGTGTGGGATGGTGAGAGGCTGCAGCCCTGCCCTTGGTAACCATGGCAACGACTCCAGTCCCAGGAAACAGTTTATCAATGCAAACTCTATAAACCTTAAATATTCAGGGAAAATGCAAACCAAATGTGCTAAAAGCTTATCTAGAATGTATGAAGTCCATGCTAAAAGCTTACCTAGGATGTGGAAGATATATGCTAATTCAAGCCTATTGAGAACTGAAACAAAAGGACCATTTGGCCTTTCCTCTCTGTATAAAAAGAGCTAAAAAATCTTGTTCGGGGCTCAGGTTTGAAACAGAAAGCTCCCGAGTCTGGCCGGCCATCAATAAACCATTTTTCCTTCTCAAAATCATTCCTGAGTCCTGGCCTTTCTATACACAAATAATCGAACCTCTCTCAAATTCTACAACACTTAAGTAAACATAATCTTGCAAGACATACATGACAGTGTGATAAGAGCAAGACTTCATTCATTCATCTGTCCATTCATTCATTCATTCAGTATTTACTACATGTAACCATGTGCCATGTACTTTTCTGGGCTCTGAGCAAAACAGACAAAAATTTCTGCCCTGGAAGAGCTTATATAATTTTTCTTTTTTATTGAGGAATAATTTACATACACTGAGATGCCTTAATCTTGACTATATGACTGGATGAAATTTTATAAATGTATACATCTGAGTAACCACCATCCCCAATCAATAACTGTCTCCTTCTCCCCGAGGTCACCATTTTCATAACTTCTTTCACCATCAATTGCATTTGCCTGTCCTTGAACTTTCTGTAAATGGACTCGTACAGTGTGTACTATTTTGTGCCTTGCCTCTTTGGCTCAACATTGTGTTTGTGAGATTCATACATGTGGTTGCATGTTTAAATAGTTCATTCCTTTTTTATTGCTGTATAGTATTCCTCCATATGAATAATTTATGATTTATTTATCCTTTCTCCAAGAGATGTACACTTGAGTATTTTCCAGTTTAGGTCTTTTACAAATAAAGCTGTTATGAACATTCTTGTATATGTCTCTTGGGGGACATATGCATTCAATTCTTCTATTTAGTGGCACCCTAGAATTTCTGACATCTGAAATGGATCATTTTTAATGCTCCCAGTCCCCTACTCAATAAAATTATTTTTTGGCAATGATAATACAATGAAATAAATAATAATAATGACAAGAAAAGGAACACTGACATTTTTATTTTATTGAACTTCAAGTATCTATAATCATGTTAGGAAAAAAAAATTAATGACCACACCCTAAAAAAGGTCTAGTACTTTTTATGTACATTAATTTTTTTTCCAGAGGCAAAAACTTATACCACAAGTTTTGCTGTTTCATTGTTTTAAGCACAAAAACTCCAAGTGATCACATAAAATGACAGAACTGAAGTAACAAATTCTGTTTCTTTGGCTAACTGTACTACCATTGCTTATTTCTTTTTTTTTTTTTTTCACTTATTTCTCTCCCCTCCCTCCCACCCCCAGTTGTCTGCTCTCTGTGTCCATTCACTGTGTGTTCTTTCTTCTGTGACCGCTTCTATCCTTATCAGCGGCACCCGGAATCTGTGTTTCTTTTTGTTGCGTCATCTTGTTGTGTCAGCTCTCTGTTTGTGTGGCGCCATTTTTGGGCAGGCTGCACTTTCTTTCACACTGGGCAGCTCTCCTTACGGGGCGCACTCCTT
Organism: Dasypus novemcinctus; assembly: GCF_030445035.2. NCBI lineage: Eukaryota > Metazoa > Chordata > Mammalia > Cingulata > Dasypodidae > Dasypus > Dasypus novemcinctus. Next base: position 170,994,995 of record NC_080675.1, on the reverse strand, counting down.
GCTCATGGGGCTCCCCGATGCCGGGGACACCTCTGCATGGCAGGGCACTCCTTGCGTGCATCAGCACTGCGCATAGGCCAGCTCCACACGGGTCAAGGAGGCCCTGGGTTTGAACCGTGGACCTCCCATGTGGTAGGCAGACGCCCTATCCATTGGGCCAAGTCCACTTCCCCCATTGCTTATTTCAAATATACTATTTAAGTGCAGGAATATGTAATACCCAGGGATTGGAGACAGAAACTGTGGCCTGAAAGAGTTTGAGTGATTCCAAACCCTTAGGAAATTACTCTCAAATTCAATGCATAGAGAGAAGCGGCTGTGGCTGGATCAGTTGGGCTCCCGTCTACCATATGGGAGGCCCTGGGTTCGCATCCCGGGGGCTCCTTGTGAAGGCAGGCTCGCCCGCACGCTGCAGAGCGCCGCCCCGCCTGCAAGCGCTGCAGGCGGTCAACTCAGCAAGGTGACTCAACAAAAAGGGAGAAAGTAAAAAAACACACACACAGAAGAGCGCTCAGTGAATGGACACAGAGAGCAGACAACAAGCAAGCTGCGGGGGTGGAAATCAATGCATAGAGAGTCTGTGTGTTGGGGACCCATTTATAACTGGGAGTTCTCCAAATTAACTTCATGTACAATGCAATGCTTATGAAAGGATAAATACTGTAAATGTGCTCATAGGAAGCTTAGATGCTTTAGGGGGAAGAATATTTTATCCCTGACGTTGCTTAGAATTGCTGGTGCATGGTGATAATAAAAAGCAGCGAATTTTAGTCTTTTTTAAAAAAGATTTATTTTATTTACTTATTTATTTCTCCCACCCCCTCATTGTTTACACTTGCTATGTCTGTTCATCTTCCTTGATTCTTTAGGAGGTACCGGGCCCTGAACCCGGGCCCTCCACTATGAGAGGGAGGGGACAATCACTTGAACCACCCGAGTTCTCTGCTTTGCTCTGTCTCTCGTTGTGTTTTTTCCCCCATGTCTCTTGTTGAGTCAGCTTGCCGCGCCTGCCCGTATCAGCTCGCCGTTCTGCTCGTCCTCTTCAGGAGTCACTGCGAACCTCTGCTTCCTGCTCTGTTGCTTCTCTCATTATGTTTTTGTTCTTGTGTCCCTCTTTGTGGCAACTTGCCACACCTGCCTGCCATGCCAGTTTGCTTTCTTCTTCAGGAGGCACTGGGCACGGAACCAGGGACCTCCCATGTGGTAGGCGGGAGCTCAATCTCTTGAGCCATATCCGCTCCCCTTAGTCATTTTTATTAATGTTCTAAATTCTTTTATTGCCTGCACACTGGGTGAACCACAAATACTAGCCCCCCCCCCCCCCCCCCCGGATATATATATCCTGGAGTGGAATTACTAGGATATAGGATAAGGTTTAGTTTTGGAAGATACTGCCAAGCAATTTTCCAAAGTGAATTTACCAAATTATTCTCCCACCAGCAATGTGCAAGCGCTCTGATTCTTCCATATCCTCAACAACTCTTGGTATTGTCAGTCTTTTTTATTTTAGCCATTCTGATGAGGTATCATAGAATCTCACTGAAGTTTTATTTTGCATTTCCCTGATGACTAATGATGTTGCATGCTTTTTTCATATGCTTCCTGGTCATTTAGATAGCCTCTTTAGTGAAGTACCTATCCAAGTCTTTTATCCACATTTTTATTGGGATGATTGTCTTTTTCTTATTGATTTATAACAGTTCTTTATATACTGAGGATATGAGTCCTTCATTAGATATAGGTATTATGAAGATGTTCTCATACCTTCTCATTTTCACTCACTAATGGCATCTTTTGATAAACAAAGGTTTTTATTTAATGAAGTACAATTTAGTGATTTTTAAATTTATAGCAAATCCCTTTTATGTCCTGCTTAGAAGTCTTTGCTTGGTCATGAAGATCTCCCAGATATTTTCTTCCAGGAGCTTTGTTGGTTTGCTTTTCACATTTTGGTCTATGATCTATGTTCAACTAATGTCTAGGGTGTGAAGAATGGGTCAGAGTCCATTTCTTCCCCTGTGACTATCCATAAAGAAGGTGATCCTTTCCCTCACAGAATTGCATAGGCGCCTTTGTTGTAAATCAGGTGATCATGTATGTATAGATCCATCACAAATAGGGTTTTTTTTGGTTGTTTTTTTTTTTAGGAGGTACTAGGGATTGAACCCAGACCTTGTATATGTGAAGCAGGTACTCACTACTGAGCTACAACCGCTCTGTACTGCAAATAGTTTTATTTAGTTATTTATTTGAAAGGAACTTTTGATCACATAAATGTTACCTAAAAAATATAGGGGATTCCTATATCAACATCCTTCATTATTAGTGCGGTACATTTGTTACAACTGATGAACACATGTTGAAGCAGTGCCACTAAGGTGGATTATAGTTTACATTATGGTTTATACTCTGTCCCGTGTAATTTTGTTAGTTATGACAAACTCTATAATGGCCTGTGTCTGTCATTGTAACGTCATCCAGGACAACTCCAATATCCTGAAAATGTCCCCATATCCCACCTATTCTTCCCTCTCTTTCCCCTCAGAACCTCCAATGGCCACTGCCTCCACATCAGTGAAAAACGTTCCTCTATTGCTAGATTAACAATAAGTCTATGGTAAAATAATAATTGTTCTACGCTAGTCCATTGTTCATTCCCCAGTCTTGAGGATTTGGGCATGATGATGCCCGCTCCATCTATAATTGAGGGGGGGACAAATAGTTTTAAAGGTATCAATTTCCAGATCCTCAATTTCTCTATGTCCTCTTTTCTAAAATGGATCGATATGTCCTTTAGTAGGCGTCAAGCCAGTTTTCCTTCCCACCTCATTTACCTTTTCAAATGAGACCTCTTAACCCAACCCCTATCTGACTATGGTGCATGATCCAGATGTGTACAAACCACTGGACCCAAATAAAGGAGCAATTAGAGAGTACACACTTCTATTAATATGGCACAGCACGGAGAGCACTGGCTATAAATATTGAAAGGGGCAGCACTTTATTCATCTAAGGGACAAATTCTAGGTGACAAAGCTCTGTGCATTGTCTAGCAATGTCGCTTAGAATTAGAATGCAGAAGTGAGATGGTTGTCACGAAGCTATGTATTAACACATTTATTTGAACTGAGAAATGAATTCAGATTTTCTTTTGGCAGATAGTACGTCTAATTGGGCTGACTGTTTTGAAAATGAATTCTGCCTTTGTCAATTAGCTTATATGGCAGACATTTTCCATAAATTAAATGAGCCAAATCTGCAACGCTGAGGTTCTGAAGAAAATATGTACAACATTTGGGAAATTGCATCTTTTGTAGCTACTAAAACTATGATCAAAAAGTTAGACGTCAACTTAAAAATGTGAAAGGGTATATGTGATCTTCCAGAATTCTTCTAGGGGTACACAAGCACAGAAGCTTGAAGAACTCTGATTTAAGGCGGTGATGCAACTCTGGTTGCATTTGGAATCACTTGGAGATCCTTACATCAGAATCTCTGGGAGGTGAGCACGATTTAGAAGCCACCCAGGTGATTCTAGAGTGAGGCGCCCGCCTGCTCCCTCTCCACCCACCCCTGTTCCTGTGTACTCGCTGCAATCTCAGTCCCCTTTTCCTCACCTGCCTTCTCTCCCCCAACACCTGAGGCTGCCTCCCCCCATAACCTGTAAGATCCAGGCTTACACGTTATCTCTTGGATGCCCACTGGCCCCTCAAACACAACATGTCCTCAAACAATTTATAATCTTTCATTAGTAGTGCAGTTGTAGGGTTATAGAAAAGTCATGCAGAAAATACAGAGTCCCCATATATGGCACCACCACCCCCAGTTTTACCCTCTTATTGACATTTTGCATTAGTGTGCTACCTTGGTTACAATTGATGAAACAATGTTATTACAATTCTATTAGTAGCTCCAACCCATAGTTTATATTAGGGCTCACAGTGTTGTACAGCTCTACAGGCTTTTAAATTTTTATTTGGGAAACATATGTGACCTAAAAGTTCCCATTTAGCCATTTCAGATGTACAGTTCAATGGTGTAAATTGCATTCACAATGTTGTTCTCCCATCACCATCATCCAAAACTTTTCCTTCATCCCAAGGCAATATCTCCCCGCTCCCCACCCCACCCCTGGTAACCTATATTCTAATTTCTGACTATGAATTTGCCTGTTCCAATTATTTCATACAATATTTGTCCTTTTGTGTCTGGCTTATTTGACTCAACAGGTGTTTTCAAGGTTCATCCGTGTTGGAGCATGTATCGGAATTCCTTCCTTTTTACGGCTGAATAATATTCCATTGAATATAGGTAGAGATGGGAAGGAAACAGAAGGTCCAAGGATATCAAAGGTGCCAACGGTTCTTGAATTTCCACTTCTTCCTAATGAGTGTGGCTGGGCTCAAGCAGCCGCATCCTGCCTGCCACTGGCCATCGCTGTCCTAAAGGGCTGATTCAATGTTTATCCCTTCATCTGTTGATGGACACTTGGGTTGCTTCCACCTTTTGGCAATTGTGAACAACACTGCAGTGAACATGGGTGTGCAAATATCAGTTGGAGTTGGAATCATTTTGGATCATGCATCAGTAAAAAATATGGGTTTGTCCATCTCAAGATACATTATGTTAAAAAATAAACCAGGGAAGCAGACTTGGCCCAATGGATAGGGCATCCGCCTACCACATGGGAGGTCCGTGGTTCAAACCCCGGGCCTCCTTGACCCGTGTGGAGCTGGCCCATGCGCAGTGCTGATGCGCGCAAGGAGTGCCCTGCCACGCAGGGGTGTCCCCCGCGTAGGGGAGCCCCACGCGCAAGGAGTGCACCCATAAGGAGAGCCGCCCAGCGCGAAAGAAAGTGCAGCCTGCCCAGGAATGGTGCCACACACATGGAGAGCTGACACAAGAAGAAGAAACACAGATTCCTGGTGCCACTGATAAGGATAGAAGCGGTCACAGAAGAACACACAGCGAATGGACACAGAGAGCAGACAACGAGGGGGGGGTAGTGAAATAAATTTTTAAAAAATAAATCTTTTAAAATAAATAAATAAATAAACCATACACATCTATTGCTATATTAATATATTATGTGCATTATCAAATATACACAAAAGCAGAAAACGTAAATGTTTGAGACTAAAAGTGAATATAAATATAAGTTAAAATATTTTCTTGCCATGCCCTCTGAATGACCTCTGTGTCTTCACTCATGCCCATCCTTCTTCCTGAGGTTCCCTTCACCCTTTCCTCCGGTAAGATATTTCTATTCACCTTCAAGACCCAGTTTGCTTGCCTTCTCCGAGACTCCTTCACGGGTAGAGCCAACCATGCCCTACCCGCGCAGGGCACCGTGGGCAGGCCTCCGTCACGCCTCACGCCTCTCACGCCGTATTAGTCGATGTTTGGGTGTCTCTCTCCTGAATCAGCTCAGGAACGGGCTGAGGTGGCATGAGACCTGACTCATGAACCAGTGTTTATGGGATGATGGAGAGCACGCAGGGGAGGTGGTGAAAATATCTCACAGTCAGTGCAGTGACTGTGGGACCTCAGGGGGCGGGGGAAGGAGTGCATCCCTAGCAGATTTCTGTTAACCCTTCAGTGGCTGATTTGGGGGACCCCATAGCGTCTGGGCCAGCTGGGGCAGAAGGGGCCACTCTGGACTCGGAGAGCTGTGCTTTAGGGAACCCAGAGCCAGGGGTCAAGTGGGCAGAGGGTGAGCCGGGGAGTACCCTGGCCCAGGCATTGGGAAGACACACTTTTCCTAGTAGGTATTGGAGACTCCAGCTACCGCCCCAGCAGGGCTTTTTCTCCCAACTCTTTATTTTACACGTTTCCAAATCTACAGAAAAGTTGCAGCGATAATATAACGGACATACATACAGCCCGCACCTGGTTTCACAGCCTTTGCCGTCACCTCTGTGTGTGCGCACGCACACACCATTTTCCGAGTCATTGACATTTCACTCCCAAATGCTTCACCAGTTCTCTCCTCTGAGCAAGGACATTCTCCTCTACAACCACAATACAGTGATCGGACTGTATCTAACTGTTATCTAACATGCCATCCTTATTAGATTTCCCCATTTTTCCAACCACGCTTTTAGACCTTTTTATTTTGCCCTAGGAGTCAGTCAAGGATCAGATCACTGCACATTTGTCATGCCTCTTTAGAGGTCCTTGACCTAGACCACTCCCCCCGTTGCCTTTTTGTTTTTTGTTTTTTGGGTTTTTTTTGGTCACTTGTGACACCTACATTTTTTAAGAATCCAGGCCAGTTGTTTCACAGAATACCCCTCAATCTGGGTTTGTCTGATGCTTCCGCAGGATTAGATACAGTTTGTGCATTTTGGTAGGAATGGCACAGACGAGATTCTGGAGCTTTCTCAGAGCAGCCCATTGGGGACACGTCATTTCCTTTTCTGCCACTATTAGTGATATTATTATTATTATTTTTTAAAGATTTATTTTATTTATTTCTCTCCCCTTCCCCACTGTTGTCTGCTCTCTGTGTCCACTCGCTGTGTGTTCTTCTGCGTCCACTTGCATTGTCAGGTGGCACTGGGAATCTGCATCTCTTTTTTGTTGCGTCATCTTGCTGTTTCAGCTCTCCATGTGTGTGGCGCCACATCTGGGCGGGCTGCGCTTTTTTCACACGGAGTGACTCTCCTTATGGGGCACATTCCTTGCACGTGGGGTTCTCCTACACAGGGGACACCCCTGTGTGGCACGGCACTCCTTGCATATGGCAGCGCTGTGCGAGGGCCAGCTCGCCACACGGGTCAAGGAGGCCCTGGGCTTGAACCCTGGCCCCTCCATATGGTAGGCAGACGCTCTATCAGTTGAGCCACGCACGCTTCCCAGGGATCTGGCCGTAGAGGGGTTTGCAGAGAGACCTGCATCCTCGCCACTCACTCCACAACTGGCCATACTGAAGCTTTCCCCTTGAACGCTGGCAGTGGTGGTGTCTGGCTTTGAGGACAGAAGGAAGTGGGGATGTGGCCAGAGTGCTTTCCAGCGCCCTGGAGAGAACCTGGGAGCTTGCTCTCCTGGACTGCCCTTTGCAGACTTTTCAGAGAGGCATGCTATTATTCATGACCATAAAAGCAACCTCCAATTATACATGTGTCCTTTTCAATTCACAAGGGCCTCTCCCATTCATTTTCAGATGCAAATAATAAGAGCTACCACTTCGTCAAGCACTTACTTGACCTACTCGGCTCTGTGTAAAAAGCATCACCTCACAACCATCCTGTGATGCGGGTACTACTGTCACCCCCATTTTACAGAGGGGGAGACAGAGGCCCAGAGGGGTTAAGCAGCTTGCCCAAGATCACCTAGCTGGGGAGTGGCTGGACAGGGACTTGATCCTGGGCTCTTGGGAATTTCTGGCTCCAGGCGCTAAGTGGCCTGCTCTCCTCCTTTGAGCTCACAAGCAGCCCGGGAGGTGAGCAGAACAGACGTGCAGACGCAGGAGGAATTCAGGCTCAGAGAGGTCGTGTGTGCTGACGACATCCGTGGAACTGGAACCAGCCCCAGGAATTTCTGACTCTCTGCCTCATGCCCTCGCCATCACCTCGGGCTGCCTGTGGGACCCACGCCAGAGAAGCCAAAGGAGCTGGTGGAGCTCCGCCCCCAGGGATGGGCAGAGAAGAGGGCGGCAGAGGCGCCCACCCCTGCATGCCCGCCCACCCCCGGCCCCCACTCCCAGAGACGAGACCCCACCTCGAAGCAGAAAGACGCCCCCAGACCGCAGCCCACTCCTGCCTGCCCAAGGGGCTGCCACACCCTGCCTCTCCAGGCCTGCCCACCCGTCATCGCGACATGCACGTTTCAGGAGGAAGTAGCTGCCTCCTCCTGGGGTTAAACCCCTGCCCAGCCCAGTCAACCCAGGCATCTGGTTTCTTGAACCCAGGTCTCGGGGGACAAGCGCAGAATTCCAGTCTGGTGGTGGTCAGCTGAAGTACCTGGCTTGGGAACGTAGCCTGGAATCGTTTAATAGGGACTGAACTCTCCCCCGGGTCAGAAACAGCGAGGGGCACGGGGGGAAATGTCTCCCTTTTATCTGTCCTGCAAATCCTGCATGAAAGTTCACCTCCTCCACGAAGCCCACCATGATCACCCAAGTGCCCTCAAGCTCCTCAGCACGTGCAGAAGTGCTTGATTCTCCTTTGGCCACCGGAGCAAGTTCTCTGGGCCTCCTCTGGTATAGCACAAAGCTGGCGGGAGAGGGGTGAGTGTCTTTGCACAGCTTTTTTTTATATGTATTTTTAATTTATTTCTCTCCCTCCCTCTCTTGTCTGTTCTGTGTCCATTCGCTGTGTGTTCTTTAGCGTCTGCTCACATTCTCATTAGGCGGCTCTGGGAACCGATCCTGGGACCTTCTGGAGTGAAAGAGAGGCGATCATTTTCTTGCGCTCCCTCAGCTCCCTAGTTTGCATTGCTTTTGAGGTCTAGTTCAGAGCTGTGTATGCAATAGGTGCTCAGTACCTGCTTCGAATGACTGAGTAAACTGAAAGTCCATTTGTTCATCCATCCATTCATTAGGAAAATGAAGAGCAGCTCCCATCAGGAGGCTGGCATTCCAAAACGGAAGAGAGCCGCAAACAAGCCTGTACTAAGAAGAAGGGCATGGAGACTGGGGCGAGAGAAAAGTGGATAAGAGGTCTCCCGCCATCCTGCCGACACCCTCCTCCCAGCCCTGGCCGCCACCCCCCCCACCAAGGGACGGGTGGGGGTTGTGCAGAGGGCCTCGACCTCGCCCAAGGCGGGGGGCCTCCTAGCCTGGCCTCGTGTTGGCCGGAGAGAAAATGTGCCGGGACTGGACCTGTTTCCTTGCCTCCTGGGAGCAGCGCCCACTGAGTCTACAAGAGGCACCAGAAAGCAAACGGCCGGCAGCTCCGGGAGAAAGAACTCAGCAGTGCAGAAAGGGGGCCGGGTCCTGGGGCATTCAGAAGGGCGTGGGCAGCTGGGACCACGACCCCAAACCAGGGGGGCGGGCACTGGAGCAGGCACAAGAGCCTGCCTGCCTCCTTCCCTTGCTCCCTCTCTCGTTCTTTCTTTCCTTCCTTCCTCTTTCCTCCCTCCTTCTTTCCTTCCTTCTTTCCTCCTTCCCTCCCCCACTCCCTCCCTCCCTCCTCTTTCACCACCCCCCCCCCCCCCCCCCCGCTTTTAGCCTTTCCTGGCCACCCTGTCAAGCCACACTCACCCGTCTGGCTCCCACTCCCGTTTGCCTCTCCGTGGCACTCATCCCCTCCAGCATACCATGTACTTGTCTATAATGTTTACTATTTGCCCCCCCCCTAGAATGGGAGCTCCATGAGGACAGGGACTTTTTACCCCTTTTGTTCACTGTTATGTCCCAGAGCAGGGCCTGGCACACAGCAGGTGTTCAAAGACTATATTCTTTCCTTCGTCCTCCATCCTTCTAAGACGCTCTCGGGTGCCTGCTCTGAGCCCACAGTGGGCTGAGGACAGGGCAGGGCACTATCAACCAGATCTTCCCCTGCCTCGAGGGAGCTGGTGGTCCCCGGGGGACGGCTGACTCCAGAGGCCCCTGTGCCCCAGCCCCGTCCACCCACAAAGGACTGTGCAGTAGGGTCTGAAGAGCTAATGCTGGTTGGTGCCGTCGCTGCTGCTGCCTGTGCAGAGGGTACTAAGAGGGGGCCCCACTGCGGGGGGAGGCCGAGCCACACACAGGGGTGTCCCACCCAGGCCCCCCAGAGGCACCGCCAGCCACGAGGCCGGGGGGGCGCTGGGAGAGGGAAGCCTGGTCTGTAGCCTGCGGGACGGCAGGAGGCTGCAGGGAGGGGACAAGGGAGCAGAAGAGGGGAGCCTGCAAACCCCACGTGGGATGTGACCGCGCAGATCCGGGTGCAGTCACCCAGGGTCAAGGGTGAGGCCTTCCTGGGGTGACTCAGGTCCTGGGAAAGCCTGGAGGAAGCCGAGACGTGATTCCATCCAGCTTGCCCAAGTAGGCAGGGACTGCAAGTACAGGAAGCAAGAAACGGGGTGCCGAGGAGGGGCTCCCGGGGGCAGAGGGCTACTTGCGGCGCCTTTGGAGAGCACCCATTCATCCCCCTCCTTTCACGAGTGAGGGCTTCAGCCCAGAGAGGTTAGGGATTTACCCAGGGCCACCCAGCCCAAGGAGGCAGACACTGGCCCCACACTTGCACCCCTAAATCTTCAGGCTTGAATTAGACTCTCAAGGGACACGTACTCTTTTCTTTTTTTCCCCAGGGAATGAGGAACAAGCAAGCATGACCTGAGTGCCTGCCACGGGGCAGGCGCCGCGCTGGGCTCTTCGCTGCCTTGTAGCTTGGAATTCTCACCCCGACCCGCACAGGGCCTTAGGATCCCATTTCACAGATGAGAGCGTGGAGGCTCGAGGAGGCTGGAAACCAGCCCAGGGCCACCCTGATGCTCAAGGAGCAGAGGACTTCCGGTCCCGGTTTGCTTCTGCTTCCTGTGCAGCCCCAGGGTAGGGCCACCCGAGCCCTTCACTGCAGACCCCCTGACAGCTGGTCCTGCCACCTGGAAAAGGGTCGGGGGGAGACTGCGGGGCTGGAAGAGGTTCCTTGGGGCTCACTGAGGTCAAGGGAGACCCAGCTCCTTCCTGGCATATTAAAAAGAGAAGGAATGCCAAAATGAGGTCAGCCTTACAGTACATTGACATAGTGTGTTAAATAAATCAGCTTTTGCTACCAAGTACATTAACGCAATACAATCATTCCTGCCGTTCACGAGATATTGACAGAATTTGTCTTTGATGGTAATTCGTGATGACCTAGAGGAGTTAAGTGGCCCAGAAATGGAACCTGAGAATAAGCCATCTGATGACAGGGCCTCCCGTCAGCTTTGTGTCTCTTTGATGTTCTGAACTCCCTCACTGGCATCTTCAGGCCACACTTGAGGCCCTCAGTAGAGGTCAAGGCCAAATGACCCTCCGGTGCTGGCCGTGAGGCTGTGCTTGGCTGTGGGCTCCGGGTCTGTCCCGCTGAGCCTCCTCTGGACTCCCCAGGCCAGTGTCCCTCCCCTGGAGGAGCTGGACACGGTGGGTCTCCTCCAGGTCCAGGTCCCAGCCCCATGGGGGTGCTGGGAGATGCGGGAGGAGGTCTGGGCTAGGCAGGACAGGAGGACAATCCTCACAGTGAGCTTGGCACCCCAAGGGCCAAGTGGGCACACCTAACTGCCCCCTTCCGGTCCAGGCATCAGGGACCCTGCCCCCCACTGCCCCTCCTAAACTGTACCATCCCACTGTGAAGCCGAGAGGCCCACGACCCGCTTGCGGGAGCCCCCACCCCCGGCCCTTGCTACCTGCCCTCCATTCATTCCCCTCTCCATGTACTTTGTTATTTATTTATTTATTATTTTTAAAAATTTCTCTCCCCTTCCCCCCATTGTCTGCTCTCTGTCCATTCGCTGTGTGTTCTTCTGTGTCCACTTGCATTCTTGTCAACAGCACCGGGAATCTGTGTCTCTTTTTGTTGTGTCATCTTGCTGCGTCAGCTCTCCGTGTGTGCAGCGCCACTCCTGGGCAGGCTGCACTTTTTTTGTGTGGGGTGGCTCTCCTTGAGGGGCACGCTCCTTGCGCGTGGGGCTCCCCTACACAGGGGATGCCCCCATGTGGCAGGGCACTCCTTGCGCGCATCAGCACTGCGTATGGGCCAGATCACATGGGTCAGGAGGCTCTGGGTTTGAACCCTGGACCTCCCATGTGGTAGGCAGATGCTCTATCAGTTGAGCCACATCCGCTTCCCCCTTCATGTACTCTGATGTCTTTCTCCCCAACCGTGAGTGGCATACCTGAAAGCATACGCCCTTCCAGCTTGGGACAAACGTGATGTGGTGGAAAGACTGCAGCCTTTGAGGTCAGAAAGCCTAGGGCTCGAATCCAGAGCAAGTTCCTTAGCCAGTCCAGCTCAGTTTCACCTGCAGGATGTGGCTACCGCGGCCACCTTGCGAGGCTTTGGTTGAGAATACGAATGCACCTAAAAGTTCTGGCCACAGCGGGGTCTCAAGGCAGGGTGCCTCTCGTGCCGGGAAGCAGGGGCACCCTGGTGTACCACGGCAGAGCAGTGGGGCTGAGCTGGAGTTCCAAACTACACGATCGGGTGCCCAGCCTCACATGTTGGTGACTTTAATGTCTATGAGACTTGACCTGGAGAAGATTTCTAGAAGTCCAGCACTGCCAAGGGTGCTGGGAAGTCACTCCCACGCCTGGCTCGGGGGATGTATGTTTTCTTTGGCAGAATCTTGCGAGGGCTAAATCTAGTGATGTGTGTCCAAACAATTCCACCTCTAGGAACTTGCTGCAGCATCTGGATGTGCATAACCGCATTGCTTGTAACTCCAAAAAATCAGAAAGACCTTGAATGCCTAACAGGAGGGGAATGGCTGGATGAGGCACGGCACACTATGCCACTAAAAATGGTCTTGTAGAAGAAGATGAGAAGATGTTTACAAAGTGGTAAGTGAATAAAGCAGGTTATAAACCAGAAGTATAGGATGAAACTCTACACATACATATATATGCATGTGTCATGCTAGAAAAAGACTGAAGGATATTCACCAAAATATTAAACAGTGCTATCTCTGGGTTCAGGGCTTAGAGGTGATTTTTATCTTCTTCCTTGTGCTCTTCTGAATTTTCCCAAATCTCTCTCTCTCTCGGCAATCAACGAACTTGCAAGGAACTCTCAGACTGTTCACATTCCTTTATACATAGGTTTTTTATTTAATTAAGGTTTTTATTTTGGAATTATTTTACATTTACAGAAAAGTGGCAAAGATAGCAGAGAAAGTTCCCGTATAACCCTGCACCCAGCTTCCCCTCCTGTCAACATCTTACGTTATGATGGCGCATCCGGCACAGCTGAGAAACCAAAATGTACCTTACTAGGCACTACGCCCCAGACTTTGTATGGATTTCATCCGTTTTTCCATTAAAGTCCTCTTTGCGTTCCAGGACCCAATCTGGGGTGCCACCGTGCATCTGTCTCGTCTCTTCTGCTCCGTGAGTTTCACAGTCTGTTACTTTGGTAAAATCAGAAAAACGACTCGTTTTCCTGCTCTTACGTCTGGGAATCCCTTCCTCTATCTCGTGGAAGGCAATCGAACCCGCTTTTTCTCCCTCCGTGCGCTGGAACAGAAAAGGGAGGCAGGTCTCGCCGGGACCCAGGCTGGGGCGCGCGTCCCCGCCCACTCCCGCCGGCCCGGCCCCGCGCGGGGAGCAGCCAAGCCCCAGGCCAGGCGAGCGCGGCCGCCGGGTCCCCTCGCGGGCTGGTGTCCCGCCCCCCGGCCCCGCCCCGGCCCTCGGGAGCCTCTTAAGGCTCGGGGCCCTCGCCTCGCCCTCGGCCCGCGCCCCGCGCCCCGCGCCATGGCCTGGAACACCAACCTCCGCTGGCGCCTGCCGCTCGCCTGCCTGCTCCTGCAGGGGGCCTTGGTGGTCCTCTTCGGGGTCTTCGTGCGCTACGACCCCGAGGCCGACGCCCACTGGGCGGAGGAGAAGAGGCGCAGGAACATCTCCAGCGACGTGGAGAATGACTTCTACTATCGCTACCCGAGTAAGTCCCGCCCGCCGGCGCCCCGTCGCCCACCCCCTCTGCCTCCGCGCCTGGCCCCGGGCCCTGCCTGGCGGCTGCTCCCGGCAGGAGGCCGGGCGGAGACGCTGCCCCGCCAGCCTCTGGGGAGCATGCGGGAGAAAGGGTCAGGCGAGCAGTGCCGGGAGCACCTGGGGAAGCTCACCTGCACCTGCTGCCTGAGGCTCCAGCGCGCCCCGCCCCAGGGCCATGCCCCCCTCCAGGTCCTCGGAAGACCCCAGTTCTACCTGGACCACCGGCCAGCCAGGTGACCTGGCTCCCGTGTCCGGCCGTGCCAGGTCTCCCGGATGAGGAGGCAGGTGTGACGTCCAGGGCTTGTCCCGCCAGCCACCTGTTGCGGTGGGTCAGGAGGCCAGGCCCCCCCCCTGCCTTGGCGAGGGCGAGTGAGGAAGGTCGCTGCAGCCCGCGGGCCTCCTGCCTCCCAGCCCAGGGCTGGGTCCACACCCCGTGCCTTCTGATTTTCCCCTGAGGGTTCTTATAACTCTGCCTGTTCACAGGGTGGTGGGCTCGGTTTCAAATGGGACCCCAGAGCTCATCTCCAATTGGTACCAACTGGTATTCTGGTCGTAGCTTGTGTACCCTCATTAACAGGGGGGTCTCCACCTCCAGAAAGGGCTTTTAACTTAAGTCCAATAAACAACTGCACACGTTCAGAACGGTGGTCCCGGTTAAAAAAGACTGAGTTTGGGGAGTGGGGGCAGAGGCCTGCAGGCTGGGTTGGGAGCCAGCCATATTCAGTGTCTGCCGGAAAGCTAGAGCAATCATGGGCCACATTAATGGAAATACGGTGCCTGGGAGCAAGGAGGGGACAGAAATCTTCTCCATGCACTGGAGAGACCACTCCTATTTGGTCCATATTTTAAGAGACGCTGACAGCGGTGGCCTTGGAATTCAGGACCCACACCACCCACCTTTACTCTTCTTGGTTGGGGGGTTGACAGGCAAACCGTGGGGCGGGTAAGCTCGGGAGCCTTCTTTGCCTGCTCCACTCTTCCCCCCGGGCTCCTGCTCATCCCCTGTGCAGCAGGGGTGAGGCCTTCCACCAGCATCCACAGGTCCTCGGTGTGTCCCGTGGAGGGCCTCGGCACCCGGCGCTAGGAGCTCCAGACCTCACCACGGGGTGCAGGCCTGCCCTCTCCCCAGCTCCTCTCCCCAGTCTCTCCACGCAGACCTTTCCGTTCCTTCCTTCACATTCCACCCTCATTTAGCTGTCCAACAAGCACTTATCTGTATGGCAACTATACAATTTATCATCCACATAGGACATTTGGTGTCTGAAAGGAAATGCTATTAGCAATTTGCCAGAAAATGGGTAAACCGAGAGTGTCCCAGCAAACCAGGGTCCCACAGGCAGAGTTGACCTATGGGTCTCCGGCCCATAGGTGCTCCCAGATTAGCTGAGAGCAGAGAGGTGCACTCTGCCATCCTAGGGCTGGGAGAGATCAAGGACTCTGAGCAGAAGTTGCTGTCCTTAGAGATCTGTGACAACTCTTTTGGAAAGTAGTGGGAAGATGAGGAAGGAGAGGCGGGCAGCTGATGGTCCCACTGAAGGGAGGTGTGTGGCTCAGTGTGGCCCCAGAGTAGGATTTGTGAAAGGGATGGAGAGACAGTGCCAGCCACCAAGGAGGGCCTTGACTTTCTCCGGTGAGCCCTGGGGAGCTCTTGGCCATCTGAACTGGAAGCGACAGAACTTTGGCCTCAGGAGTCCTCGTTGAGGATGGGAAGTAGAGGCAGCGAAAGAGAGCTCACTTAGCCTTAGCCAGGCCTTACCCCTCCAGCCAAACATGCCTTCCTTTCTTCAGTCCTTGTCACCACCCTAAGAGGAAGGTACCGCTGTGACCCCCCATTTACAGGCGAGGAAACAGGCCAGAGGACACGTTCTAGCAAAGGTCACTCAGCTAGGAAACCAGGGAGCCAGGGCAGGAGCCCTGGGGGTCTGAGCCCCCACTCCTGGACCACTCTCTCTAGTCTCGCTCTTGCCCTGCCCACTCACGTCAGGCCCACCAGCTCAAGGTGGCCGTGGCTGGGGGTTAAAGAGTACGTTGGCCCCCGAGCCTTGGCTCCTGGCCGGGGCGGTGACTCCCAGGGTGGGGGATGGTGAGGGCAGGCCCTCTGGTACCTTCCTGCTTCTTGGCCCAAGGCCATGGGCACCTGTGCAGACTTCATTCCTACCCAAGATATTAGAGGAGCCCGCCGGGCATCTCTGGTTTCCAGAGGAGTGCAGCTCCAGCTAGCTCGGGCTGGGCCTCCGGGGGGGGGCCAGAGGCCAGCCCCCCAGACGTGGGCCCCTGGGCAGGCAGTAGGCACAGAGCCAGCTGGGGACGCGCCCTGGCAGGGCCCTCTCAGGCCCACGCTGCCTGCACCAGCTACTGAACTTGTATACCATAGGTTGGTGCTCCCCGGGCCTGAGGGGCCGAGGACAGGAGCCCAAGGAGCCACCAGGGTATGGGCTCCAGCAGCTTCCTGGGACGACCAAGGGAGGAGCGAGACACGTTTCCAGGAGGTGACCCAGGGCAGGAACACTTGAAGGGCGTTTTCCTGAGGCCGCCGTAGCTGGGCTGACTCTGTGCCTCTGGGCACCTGCATTCTGCTCCTTTTTGTAAAAGACGAGCTTTCCAGCCAGCAGGGGGCAGCGCCACCTAGTGGTTGACCTTGGAATTAAATAGACCTTGGTCCATCGCAGAAGGGAGGGAGCCAACTGCCTCACCACTGTGAGCCTCCACATGCTCATCTGTAAACTGGGAGTCGTATTTATTGTACAGGATCTCTGGGAAGACCCAAGGTGACAAGGGGCTGGTACATCACGTATCTCGTGGCATAAAGTGGGAGCTCAGTAATGCCGCTTCCCGGCAGGGAGCAGACCTTCTGCCACTGCACCTATTTACGTGGAGGCCCAGCATCCTGGTAGAGACATGACCGTGGGAATCTCCCCGAATATGAGTTTAAGCTATTACGGGTTTAAATTGGCTGGGGCTCTCCCCAGTGGCAAAGTGCTTTTCACGTGCTCCCGTGCTCCGGCAGACGGGGCGTTTATTATGTCAGTGTTACCGTGCAGCACGGCTGGAGATGGGCTCGGCGCTCCCGGCGGGTCGTGGCCATGTCCTGACCATCTGCCCACGAGCTTTTCATGTTGGGGTTCTGTGATCGGGACTGAGGTGTGGGATCTTCAAGGGAATCCGGGGCCCGGCCAATAGGTCGTAAGGAAAGTAACAGTTTAGCCTGTGCTGGGCTGGCCCACAGAGAGTGGGACAGGGCCACGCCCCAGCCCCTGGCTCCCTCGCCGCCCCCCCCCCACCAGGGTGCCACCCCTTCAAGCAGAGGGGAGGGTGCAGCAGTAGCCCAGGAGGAAGCTAGGAAGGGAGGAGACTGGGCAGGGGTGGGGGCGGGCTAGGAAAGGAGAGTGAAAAAAACTGTGTCCTCGCGCCCCCTGGCGGCAGCTCGCGTCGCTGGAAACCAATGCCAATCAGGGACCTCTAGTTTTGAGGGAGGAGCAGGTGCAGCTTCGCATGTGCAAGGTCCTGGGTTCAATCCCCGATACCGCCTAAAAAAAGATTTTTTTTTTTTTTGAGGGAGCAGGCTCTGGGCAGAGCTTCTTGAGTCGCCCCAGCCTGGAGGGGTGGGGGAAGAGGTGTGGTTCCCACCAAATCCACCGACCCTCAGCAGATCGCCAGCCTCAATGCAGAGCACCTGGTAAGGCTTGAAAGAGAAGAGGCTTGGTGGCTGGAGTCCCGAGAGAAGCCGGGAAGATGGAGGATTCGCAGAAGAGCCGGGCCCCGTGGAGCCAGGGCTTCACCCGGATTGTCTCGTAGAACCCTGGTGCTCTGCTTTGCCAGTGAAGAAACGACAACTCAGAGGTCCCCATGGAGAAGGAAGCTGGCGTCTGTGTACCTGAGAGAGCAGAGAAAAAGAAAGAGACACCCCCAGGGTCCAAGAAAGACCCCCAAGCAAGGACAAGGACTGGCTAGAGAGGGACAGGCAGGGAGGCAGGAGGGGAAGTCAGGACTGGCTGCCAAAGGGAGCGGCTCTCTTCAGCTACTCCTCGGCCTGCAGGCTTCTCCCATAGGACAGCCCTGTCCTGGAAGGCCCCGCCCCGGCTTCTGCGATGGGGCCATTTCCTGGGTTGTGTCCCGCCGCTCAGTCAGGCGGTCCCTGTCTCGCCTGCTCACTCCAAGGCCCAGCCTGTGCTGTTTCTGTCTCCCCTCTCGTCATTCCCACATTCCATCTCAGAGCTCTATTTACAGACCTCCCCGGTCTGGGGTGGCAGCTCCAAGCGCACCCCCTCGCTCAGGTCCTCCCGTGCTGGCCCGACCCCCATCAGCACCTCCCTCCCAGCCCAGCTGCCCCCTTCCACTCCCCCCGGGCGCATCAGCAGCCCTGCCGTCCTGCCACCCCCCACTCCCAGCTTCTGAAGTGGCCGCCGCCTCTCCCACGCCTCCCCTCCAGTCTGTCACCTGTCACTTCTCCCTCAGAGTAACCGTAAGGCCATCCATGGTGCCCCACACCTGTGAGCTCAGTGTCCCCCATGACAGCTGGAAACACGATAGTACCCGAAATCGGCAGCACACATTGTGACACCTAAGCCGAGGGGCCGCTCGTTCTGTGTCCCCTCAGTGCAGGTCTCCTGAGACAGAAGCTAAACACAGATTAGCCCCAGATGCCCCCCGCCCCTACCCCGCAGCGAGGCCGGCCCCCTTGCCTGCTCCAGGTGGTCCAGGCCTCGGGGAAGCTTGGAGGGGAGATGGACCAGAACCCCGGGGTAGAAGGTGTTGGACTGGAGCAAGGCTGCAGCCCCACCTACTGACCCCTCCCCCGGGACCCCCTGGACTGCTGCTCCCCGGCACGCATGGGTGCTGCCTCGGTGACACAGCAATGACAGGTGTCCCCGCATTCCTGGATGTCCACTGAGAGCCTACCTTGGCATTCCCGTAGGTGCTGGGGATACCACAACGGGCATGGCCCTGCCTTCTTGGTGTGTTGTAAGAGTCTACAGGCTAGACGAGCAAATAAATACATAACTGCAAATTGTAATAAGAACTATAAAGGAAGGGGTGTCGTGCGGGAGAGAACCCGCTTCAAACTGGGTGGTCAGGAAGACAGCTCTGATGCGGCGACATTTTCCCAAGCTCTGAAGGAAGAGAAGTTGTTGGCCGCTCGGGGGGACAGCACTGCAGGAGGAGGGCCCGCTGCAGGCAGAGGCGCTGGAGTGGGCTGAGGAGCAGAAGGGAGGCCAGCGCGGCGGGAGCACAGGTGCGAGGGCGGGAGTCGGGAAAGAAGAGGAGACGGGTGGTGGGGTCTGGCCGGGCCTGGTGGGCCCTGCTGTTCCCTCTTCCTGATTTTTTATTTTATTTAAATTGACTTTATTTTTTAGAGCAGTTTTCGGCTTACAGACAATTGAGCAGATAGTACAGCGTTCCCATATACCCCCACTCCCACTTTCCCTATTATACATATATATATATTTTTAAAGATTTATTTTTTATTTATTTCTCTCCCCTTCCCGCCCCCCACCCCGGTTGTCTGCTCTCTGGGTCCATTCACTGTGTGTTCCTCTGTGTCCACTTGTATTCTTGTCAACAGCACCGGGAATCTGTGTCTCTTTTTGTTGTGTCATCTTGCTGCGTCACCTCTCCGTGTGTGCGGCGCCACTCCTGGGCAGGCTGCACTTTTTCTTTCGCACCGGGCGGCTCTCCTTATGGGGCGCACTCCTTGTGCATGGGGCTCCCCTACACGGGGGACACCCCTGCGTGGCAGGGCACTCCTTGCGCGCATCAGCACTGCATGTGGGCCAGCTCCACACAGGTCAGGAGGCCTAGGGTTTGAACCCTGGACCTCCCATGTGGTAGGCAGATGCTCGATCAGTTGAGCCAAATGCACTTCCTGAGTTTCCCCTATTATTAATTTCTTGCATTAGTGTGGTAAAGTTATTACAGTTGATGTACCAGTATTACTATATTATTATTATCTGAAGTCCATAGTTTCCATTGTCATGCACTCTTTGGGTGGCTTCTGTGGGTCTGTGGGTTCTGACAAAGACACAATGTCATGTATCCACCGTTACAGCATCAGACAGAATGATTTCACTGCCCTAAAAATCCCCGATGCTCCACCCCTTCATCTCTACTCCACCCACCCCCTGGCAAGCCCTGATCTTTTTCCTTCCTATTTTTAAAATTGTGGACACATATAGACATAAAATGTGCTACTCCACCCATTTTTAAGTGTACCGTTCAGTGGCATTCATTACATTTACCCTATTGTGCTACCATCAGCACCATCTGTTACCAAACATTTTCCACCACACCAAACCGAAATCTGTGCCCATTAACAATCACTCCCCTATTATTTGTTTTAACTTGTTATTTGGAAATAATTTCAGATTTACAAAAAGTCAGAAAACAAATGCAGTACAAAGGACACTATATACTCTTCACCCAGATCAGCTCTTTGCATTCTCTCTCACAACACACATCTACCCATCCGAGGGTCAGTTGCATATGTAACTTGGTCTGCTACTCCTAAGCAATCCAGTGTATGTATCCTAGGAGTAGGGATCGTGGGGTATTCACTTCCAGAGCCACAGTAATGAACTTCCTGCATTCACATTGATATGGTACCTTCGTCTGCTGTTCAGATCCAGTCTTGTCACGTGACCCATTAATGACCTCTATAGCATTTTCCCCTCCACAACATAATCCAATCCAGATGTCGGTGTTACATTTAGTTGCCATGTTTCCTCAGCCTCCTTCAGTCTGGATCACTTCCACAACCTTTCTTTGTCTTTTATGGCATCAATATTTTTAAAGGCTATTCCTTTAGCCCTTTTTCAAATGGAACGTTTCTCATTTTGTGTTTGTCTGATGGTCCCTCATAATTAGATTGAGATTATGTGTACACAACTGGAATACCACTGTGTACATTCCAGGGCCTCACATCTGTCCACGTGATGGACATCACGTGATGTCCATCTGTCCCTCATTGATCACATTCATTTTGATCTCTCAGTCAGGATGTTGCCCAATTTCTCCACTAATTATTGTTTTTTTTCCTCCCTTGCAATTAATAAGCAGCCTATGACAAAGTAAATATCCTGTTCCCTATCAAAGTTTCTCCCTGGATTTAGCATCCACTGATGCAGTATTTACTGTGACGGTTACAAAATGATGATTTCCCAACTCCAGTACTCCCTTCCCAGTAGCAGTCGGCTCTCAGCATTCTACTATAACAAGAGCACTCTCTGCTACCTCATTACTTATTTACCTACTTATTATTTGTATGGGCTCATGAGTTCCTATTTTTTCCCCAGTGGATTTAATTCATTACAATATGTAATTATTTTGGTACTCAAAGTGTCCCAGATTTGGCCAGTGGGGGGAGATTTCAGTCTGGCCCTGTGGCCCGTAACACCTGCAGGAACTTCGGTAACTCTCTTTGCTTCTCCAAGCCCTTTCTTTCCCTCCTGTTATTTTCTTAGATACCAGAACCATGCAATGTTAGAACAGTTAAGATCATCCCAATCCAGTCTCTTAGTTTTATCTGTGAGAAAAATCAAGGCTCTGAAAGGGACCGTGGCTTGCCAAGGCCACACGGTGAGGTGATACAAGAATTGGATCCAAAACCAGAATTAGGCCAGGGCCCTGCCTACGTGCTAATAAATCACAGCACCCACCCGTCTTGAGCCTCTGTTATGGGACAGACACTGCTGGGTGCTCTACATACACGTCATATTGAATCCCCGCGTCTGTGAGGGAAGCAGCACAGAAAGCACGGAGACACACAGAAAGTAACTTTCCCAGAGTTGGAGCTGGGGTCACACGAAGGTGCCAGTGATGCTGGAAAGTGTCCTGGCAAGGGGAGGTGGGGATGCTCCTGAGGTGACCAGTCCTCGTGCTCGGCCAGGCCAGCGGCCTCCTGGGCAGGTGGGCCCTTTCTATGGCAAAGAAATGGAGTTGAGAGCAAAGTGTCATGGCCCCAGAAGGCTGGGCCCTGGACCCTGGGTGTAAGCCCCTGCCTGGCCCCGATTTCCAATGCCCAGTTGCCCACCCCACCCTGAAGGAGCAGCGTCTCCCGCGGAGCAGAGGGCAGTGTCATCTCCCGAGGGGGGTGCTCGGACGTCTGGGAGCTATGGCCCGGAGGTGGCGGCCGCCTCCTCGAGCCTCCCGCAGCCCACCCCTCTGCCCTTGGCCCTTAGGGGAAAATGCGCTCTCCCCGCAGGCTTCCAGGACGTGCACATGATGATCTTCGTGGGCTTCGGCTTCCTCATGACCTTCCTGCAGCGCTACGGCTTCGGCTCGGTGGCCTTCAACTTCCTGCTGGCGGCCTTCGGCATCCAGTGGGCGCTGCTCATGCAGGGCTGGTTCCACTCCTTCCACCAGGGCTACATCCTCCTCGGCGTGGAGAAGTGAGGGCGGGCCGGGGGCGGGGCCGGGGTGGGGCCTTGACGGGGGCGGGGCCGGGCGGGGCCTTGACGGGGGCGGGGCCTCGAGCGGGGCGGGGGCTGTTGCGGGGGCGGGGCCTCGAGCGGGGGCGGGCCGCTCTCCACCCATTTCGGACACGCCCCCTGCGACCCCCGCCTGCGCGCACGCGCACATGCACACTGCCTCCTGATCTGCGACCCTCGGGGTGGGAATTTCAATAGTGCCAGGTGCAGGGGTGATTCTCCCTTCCTCAAAGGACGCAGGGACACCAGGCCAGACTTCTTTCCCTCCAGAAGTTGAAGTGCCCAGGCCTGCGCCCTGACACCACAGCCCCGGGCTAGCGGGGGAGGGGACGCCGGGAGGGGCGTCCAGGCACGCGGCCCCGGCCTCGCCCGCTCCCAGCGAACAGGCGTTGGAAAGAGCCGTGAGGCAGAGCTCCAGGGTCATGGCTGCAGCCCCTCCCTGCCGCGCCCTCCAAGGCGGGGGGCATCCCACCCTCATCTCTTCTCACCGGGGTCCGTCTATGAATAATCACGTTTTCTCGGCCACAACCTCCTGGTCGGATACATGCCACAAGCCCCGTTCCCATCACGTAGCACAGTTTCCCCCTCTTTTCTGAGGTGACCCCTTCCAGCCTCAACACGCTCTCCCCCAAACACCACCACCAGATGGGAAAATCCAAAATCCAACGAACAAAGCAGTCGGTCAACTTATCAAACAATTTATCCCGTGGCAACACGTAAAACCTATAGCAGTTTTTTTGTTGCATGGGACAAGATAGGCAGCTTTTGGGAAAGTTTCCCTAGTTTCAGTGGAGTTCTAGTTTATTGGAGGTTCTTTAAATCCATTTAGATTGTCTTCTGTTTTTGTAGGCTTGTGTCAAGTTTAGCTAAAGAAAAAAAAGTTTTTGATTTGGGACCATTATCATTGATGAAAATGAACATTCACCAGCCAGCTCAGAAATCAAGTTCACGAAAGGACCTCAAGGCAAATTAACAATGACACATTAAAAGAGCAAATCCCACTGTCACATACCTGACACCGGCCAGGTGGTGTAGGCCAGGTGTCTGAAAATTAAAACACATGCCCAATATTGTATTTGCAAAATATTAATTCACTCAAGTCAGATAACGAATCCATGAATTGAAAGAGACAGGAAAGGTAGTCAACTACATAAAAAATGTAGTTAGAAGCAATAAATCAGTCATTTTGCATATAAAAACTTTGACATGTGTATCCCCCTGAAGTTAAAAAAAAAAAAAGAAAGAAATTCTCATTCCCGAAGCCATACCCAAAGTATGAAAAGACTGTCACATACTTCATTGGCCACCACAGCAAAATAGCTGTGGCTAGCTGAAAAATAAAACTGTGCTAACTGAAAAAAAAACTTCAAAAGGGATCATTATCATCTTTGTGAATTAACAAGTTTTTGGTGAACGGATTATTTGCAAAACATCCTCTTGAAAAGTAAGTTTTAGTAGCATAGGTGTAGCTCAGTGGTTGAGCTCCTGCTTGACACGTATGAGGTCCCAGTTTCAGTCCCTGGAACCTCCTAAAAAAAAAAAAATGAGTTTTAGCAAATTGGCTTTTGGGGATTTGATTTTCAGCAACGACAGAGCCCCGTCTCTAAAGTGCCGATGGCGCAAGGTGTGGGGCGCCTCTCTTCCCCCTGCCTCTCCTGTGTGCCAGGCACCTGCATCAGGCGGGGCTTCAGGCGGCCCTGTGGGCTCGGGGCCTCTCTTGGCCTCCACTGCCCATCTCCAGGCCGGGGTTATAACAGCCGCTCCCCACGGGCTCGGGGAGAAGGAGATGCCAGGAGGCGCAGCCAGTACTGGCCCTTGGCACCGCCTGGCCCGTGCAGCCAGGCCCCCGCCCGGGGTCACAGCAGTGAACGGGGCTCCTGCTGGCTGTGCAGGGGTCTCGGTGCCCCGCCCCCATTCCACAGACCGCCTTCTTACCTCTCATCCCCGACTGAGCAACCGGGCTCCTCTGGGCGCCACACCCTGGGGAATGGCCCCCTCTGTCCTTACTCGCACCCCGTTAACTCCCAGGGCCGCAGGCGCCCCGCTGCAGTCTGCTCCGGAGCCGGGCAGGACGGCTTTGCTGCTGGCAGAGGCAGGGAGGCGCAGGTGAGGTGCCGCGGGCACGTGGCAGAGCAGGAGCTCCTTGGGCCACATGGCGCGCTCCTGGCGCTCTGCCCCGCCGTTACCCCTCTGCCAGTCGGGCTGGGCTTCCGGGGTGCAGGTGTGAGGCCGGCCTGGGCACTCCTTTATCCTCATGCTCTCCATTTGCTGCCCGTCCCTCCACCCAGCCCTACCTCCTGCAGGAAGGCATCTCTGTTTCCTGGACACAGGCCTCTCCCGAGTAAGACAAAAGGAAGGTCACAATAGCTCAAACCCAAGCAAGAAACCTGCGGCTGGCAGGAGAGGTACAGGGTGGAGAAAAGAGACCACGCCTCATTGGAGACATCAGGGAAGGCTTCCTGAAAGAGGTAGCAGTGGGAGAGGTTCTGGAAGGACAGTTAGAAGACAGGGGGCTGCGAATAGTCTCACTGTCCTGATTTTGTGATAATCAGGGTAGGCTAAGCATTCGCTGTATTAGAAACCATGCACATGTCCCCAGACCTCGTTTTTCTCCCTTGGGCTGGTTTTGAGAATGCTGGTGATAAACCAAGCCTGATTTATGATATGACCATCCTGTATGGGAAATGACTAACTTAAGGTATCTTTGGCCAACCCTAAGAGATAAAGCAACTACAATAACTTTGAAAATAACCAGTATTAATTTTGCAGAGCTATTTCCAAAGAAGGGAAAATTTGTGATTACCAGTTGCCATTAAATGAATTGGAAAAAAAAAGAAGAAGAAGATGGGGGAAGGGCAGGCCTCCAAATATGGGACATGTCGATAATGACAGCCAGACCCAGCTCTCACTTGGGTTAGAGCACAAGCTGCCTGCAGGGGGCGGGGGGAAAGGGAGGACAAGATAGGGGCTGCAGTGGAAGTGTGTGGCGTCTGATCGGTGCCACTGCTGTGCTAGACACTTGGCATGTGTCCTTTCCTGTCATCCTTGCAGCAGCCCTAAGACGTATGTACCCATTATCACAGATAATGAAACTGAGGTTCCGGAAGGTAAAGCCAAGACCCCAGATCCACAGGGGCCCAAAGGGCAGATTCACACCCAGGGCCGGGAGTGCCGCCTCTTGCCCACGCCTCAGCCCTGCCCTGGCCTGTCTGCCCGCAGCCTCATCAATGCGGACTTCTGCGTGGGCTCCGTGTGCGTGGCCTTCGGGGCCATCCTGGGCAAAGTCAGCCCCGTGCAGCTGCTGCTCATGACTCTCTTCCAAGTGACGCTTTTCTCCGTGAACGAGTTCATTCTCCTCAATCTGCTGCAGGTGAGCAGGGCTCAGAAATGGGGGGGGGGGCCGGCACTTGGGGTGACAGCTGGAGGGTAAAAGAGGAGGCTGGGGAGATGTGTCAGCTTCCAGCTTGGGTTCAGTTTGGACCTTGGCAAGTCACTTAACTCTCAGTTTCCTCATCTCTAAAGGGGCAGTAATGACATATGCCAGGCAGGGATAAGGGTCCACTTAGCAAAGGGGCCAGTGCCTGGGCAGAGCAACGGGCTCCTTGTTTGTTGGTGTTCTCCTCCTTTCTCCTTCCTACACACCAGATGGGAGGAGTGGGATACTCCTCCACTCACTCTTGCACAGACACCGCATCCCCAGATTGCCCTGCCGAGAAAAGGACCCAGGGTATTTAGGGGCAAATCTGTAAGGAAGGATAACAGAGAAGTGGCCAGGATAGCCATGTACAGCTGCACAGGTTGTGCACTGAACAACTCCAGGGGCACCATTCACATGGACGATGGCAGGAATGACGCCCCTTGGAGTTGGCCGATTCGATGGCCCTTCTCATTATTCAAGGCTCAGCTCAAGTAGTGCCTCTTCAAGGGAAGCCCTTGAAGGGAAGCCCTCCCTATGCTGTGTTGCTCTCCATCTCCTACCCTCCCACCAACCATCTATCACACTGCCTTGCTTTCATGTCTTCATGAAACTTATTCTTCTCTGATAAGGGCAGGAAACCTCCTCTGACTGGACTATCTCTATCCCTAGCACCCAGCCCAGTGACTCAGAGGTGCTCAGCAAGTATTTGTCAAGTGAATGAGCCGAGGAGTCTGGCTGCATGTCAGGCACCACCCCAGGCTACAGAGATGAGCAGGAGCCACACTTAGTCCCCGCGGAGCTCACGGTCCAGTGAGGGAGCCAGCAACAGTAAAGAGACCGTGGCCCTGCAGCGGGACAAGGGGTGCTTAAAGGCTGAGCGGCCCCGAGGAGGGTGCCTGAACCAGCCCGGCAGGTCAGCGAGGCTTCCTGGAAGAAGAGGGGCCAGGGCTGGAGGTCGCGAGGAGCTAGCCAGGGGCATCCGGAGCAGAGGGGACGTGAGTGCGAAGAGGAGGGAAGCGGCTGGCCGGGAGCCTCAGCCTGGCTGGAGAGGGCTGGTGCTAAGAGGTGGGGGGACGGCTATTACGCATTTTGAGAAAACCTATAAAGGTGCGTGGTGCCAAGTGTGAACCACGGTATAAACCAGAGACCATGATTAGTCACAGTGCTTCAATGCATGCTCATCAGTGTGAACAAATGTACCACATTAATGAAAGAGCCTGCTACGTGGAAAAGTGTGGGAAGGAGTGGGGGCGAGGTATATGGGAAACCCCTATATTTTTGAAGTGACATTGATGACATCTAAAGCTTCTTTAAAAACAATAAATGAAAACAATTTTAAAAATTTAAAATGAGGAAATGAAAGTTGTTTTAAAAAAAAAAAAAAGAGGTGGGGGGAGTGGGGGAGGGGCGGCTGGGTCAGGGGAAGAACGTGGATCGTCCAGACTCCTGCCAGCTGTGTTAAGGAGGGCACTGGGGAGCTACGGAGGGTCGTAGGCAGGGGAGTGGCACGGTCAGGCATATGGAATGGAAATCTCACTTTGGCCGTAGTGAGGAGAACAGCTGGGAGGCAGGGTCCAGCCATCCTTGTGGGAGATAATGGGACTGGGAATGGGTTCGTGCAACGAGAAGGAAGTGGATGATTCGAGAAACTAAGGAGGTGGAATAATAAGACCTCGGAACTGGCTGGGGTGGGAGACGCAGGGAGAAGGAAGCCAGGCTAGGTGGGAGGGTAGCCGGGGGCCCATGCGTTGACATCTGAAACGTGCAGGGAAGGTTGTTTCTTGGGGTATGTTAAGAGGCAGAGAAGCCTCCTTTGATCCTCAAAAACCCTTCCTGATCTGCTACAGAAATTCTTTTCGTACATGACAATCTTTCAGCCGCTATTGGAGGCAAGTTTAAATCCTCTAGTCATCACCAACACCTTGGCCTTTGCCAAGCCCTGCTCTGAACGTGTTACGTGGGTTACCTCAGGTAATGCTCATCTCCGAGATAGGAACCATTTTTACCTCCTTTTTTACAGATGAGAAAGCTGAGGATCAGAGAGGTTAAGTGGTGCACCCAAGGTCACACAGCTGGTAGAGCGGGGCTGGGATCAAGAAACCCAGCTCTGCCAACAACTAGCTCTGTGATCGTGGATGACACACTTAGCTCTCTGGCTGGGTGTCCCAATCAACAGTAAGGGGTGAGTCCATGGTTCTGACTGGCATTCCCTCTGAGGCCGGTTCAGAGTGGGAAGGGGGGGTGGTAAGCAAACATGAATCGCGCACCTGCGGAACGCCGGGCACTGGCCAGGTGCTTTCCACACATTTTCTAGTTTGGTCCTCATTCTGGCCCTGACAAGCCACCAGGATCCCTCCAACTTTGGAGGAGCTTGAGACTTGAAGTCAAGTGAACAGCTTGGCGTGGGGTAGGGCAGGAGGCACAGGAAGGGCTGGCTGCTCTGTTTTGGGGGGCAGCGGAGGAGAGGACAGGAGGGGGTGGTGGGCTAGGAAGTTGGAGGTCAAGGAGGATGGCAGGACACAGCGGATGGTGAGCAAGGTGGTGTGACCTGCGGTGGTTGTGTGGAAAGAAATGTGGCAAGAGGGACCCAAAGGGCAGGAGAGAGTTCCCCAGCAATGAAGACAAGGTGGGAACCAGGGACTAGCTAAGAGGGGGGCCTAGCTCCCGGGGTCCTAGCTCTGCCTCACCGCTTCCAGCTGTGTGATTCTCCGAGCTTGGGTTTCCCCATCCGGGGACAATCCCACCTGCTGGAGGAGGATGTGACGAGGTGGCTAAGTGCAGCCCTGCCGTTTTGCTGACAGGCTTACGGCCTGGGTTCAGGGGTCCCCACTTTCTTTCCCTTCCCAGGTGACTGGTCTGTGGGGGTGCTGCTGGAGCCCATGGAGTTAGAGACAGCTGGACCTGTGTGTGCGCGCACGCGCGTGCGCTGTGAGGAGAAGGAGGAGAAGGAGGCAGGGAGGCAGAGTGACAGGTCCCTTGCGTTGCAGGTGAAGGATGCAGGGGGCTCCATGACCATCCACACGTTTGGCGCCTACTTTGGGCTCACAGTGACCTGGATCCTCTACCGACCCAACCTAGAGCAGAGCAAGGAGAGGCAGAGTTCTGTGTACCACTCGGACCTCTTTGCCATGATTGGTGAGAGCTGACATCATGATTAAGGGCCACCATGGTGGGTGAGGGTGGCCGTGATGGGTGAGGGTGGCGATGATGGGTGAGGGTGGCGATGATGGTGGGTGAGGGTGGCTATGATGGGTGAAGGCGGCCATGATGGGTGAGGATGGCCATGATGATGGGTGAGGGCAGCCATGATGGGTAAGGGTGACCACGTTGGGTGAGCATGGCCATGATGGGTGAGGGTAGCCATGATGGTGGGTGACAGTGGCCACAATGGGTGAAGGCGGCCATGATGGGTGAGGATGGCCATGATGGTGGGTGAGGGCAGCCATGATGGGTGAGGGTGGCCATGATGGGAGAGGGTTGCCATGATGGGTGAAGGTGGCCATGATGGATGAGGATGGCCATGATGGTGGGTGACAGTGGCCACAATGGGTGAAGGCGGCCATGATGGGTGAGAGTGGCCATGATGATGGGTGAGGGCAGCCATGATGGGTAAGGGTGACCACGTTGGGTGAGCATGGCCATGATGGGTGAGGGTAACCATGATGGGTGAGGGTGGCCATGATGGGAGAGGGTTGCCATGATGGGTAAGGGTCACATGATGGGTAAGAGTGGCCATGATAGGTGAGGGTGGCCCTGATGGGTTAAGGTGGCCATGATGGATGAGGATGGCCATGATGGTGGGTGACAGGGGCCATGATGGTGGTGAGGGGGGCCAAGATGGGTGAGGGTGGCCATGATTGGTGAGGATTACAATGAGGGGTGAGGGCTGCTATGATGAATGCACGCTGCCATGATTACAGTGACACTTCCAGGATCCCAGATGTCTGCCCCCTTCCCTGTGGGGTGGGAGAAGTAGGTCACCCATCCTGCGGTTTCCCCAGAATGCCCCAGGACAGACCCAGCGGTAACCAGGAACTGGCCATGCCGTCCCTTCCATCCCCAGGGCTAGGGCAAGGTGTGCTTTCCTACTTCCTGTGTCCCTTTGCTCGTGTCAGAGAACACATGTGGACCACCCAGTCTGGCCTCTTAAAGCCCAGTCCTGTCCTCAAGAAGCTCCTGACCGTGTCGTGGAGGAAAAGATTGTCCTGCGTGGGGCTGTAGTGCAGAGAGGAGGGGCACTGGCCCAGCTACGGGGGTCGGGGGAGGACTCCTGGGGCAGATGGGAGTTGGGGGCAGGAGGGTCCTCCAGGAAGGGCCCCCAGCATGGGTGAAGCTGCCGAGGGGGAAGCCGCTGGAGCCCAGGACCTGTGCTGCGCCCGTCTAACGTCCCGTCCCCCGGGCCCCGGCCCCCTCTGCTCCGGCCCAGGCACCCTCTTCCTCTGGGCGTACTGGCCCAGCTTCAACTCGGCGGTGTCCAACCACGGGGACGCCCAGCACCGAGCCGCCATCAACACCTACTGCTCCCTGGCCGCCTGCGTGCTCACGTCGGTGGCACTGTCCAGTGCCCTGCAGAGGAAGGGCAAGCTGGACATGGTGAGCGGGGAAGGCAGGGCGGGGGGCGGGGACCCGGGGGCCTGTGCCCACCTCCCCGAGGGGCGCGCGGCCAGGACTCTCACCCCAGGGAGGGACGACGTGCCCGGAACCCGCCTCTCAGGGGTTCTGAGTCCGGGGTCTCCGCGGAGCGCCCCCTCCTCTCCCCACCCCCGGGCACGGGCGACCGCTGGGGCTATGCCCCGGGGAGCCAGGGGCCGCCTCCCTCTGCCAAGCCGGCGTCCTGGCCCTGGGCTTCCTGGAGCTGCCCCACCTGCCCATCCCGCCCCTCAGAGGGGGCAGCCACGGAGGTCCTGAGGGGTCTGCTAGCGCACAGCGCCCTTCACGTCACCCCCCCGGGGCCAGCCCTTTCTGCCGTGGGCCAGGGGCCAGGCCCGCGCGTCCTGGTAGGTTTTCTGTAAGAGGAAGGAGCAGCGCCGACTCCCTGTCCCGCCACCCGGGGCCAGCTCGTGGCCAGGGGCCCACAAGGACTCTCCCACGAGCCCCCTGGTGCCCTGAACACAGACTTCACAGAGACGGGGACACAGGCGCCCCTGGGCGCGTCCAGCACCCATCCTGGGGAGGAGCCTGGAATAGGGGGAAGGACGGGCAGTGGCCGCGTGGGCGTAAGCAGGTCATTCAACCTCCCTGCACGCCACTCTCCTCGCCCATAGCCTGCAGAGAATAACCGTCCCGGAGGCTGAGCAAAGCAAGCAGCCCCACGAGGTGGCGGGGGGCGGCCGTCCCCAGCCCAGGCTGGGCCCCCACCCCCCACCCCCAGGTCCCGGCCGTCCCCTCCCGCGCGGGCCAGCTGCCCCCGGCCGGGCGGGGCTGCGGGGTGGGAGGCCTGACTCACCCCGCCCGCCCTGCCCCCCGCAGGTGCACGTCCAGAACGCCACGCTGGCGGGCGGGGTGGCCGTGGGCACCGCCGCCGAGATGATGCTCACCCCCTACGGCTCCCTCATCGTCGGCTCCCTCTGCGGCGTCATCTCCACTCTCGGCTTTGTGTACCTGACGGTGAGGGCCCCGGGGCCGGAGAAGCCTGGGCGGGGGAGCCCTATTCCTGACCGTGGGGAGCTCCCAGGGAGGAGGCTGGAGAATCTGGGGTCCCGGCCCCCCCGCCGCCACGGCCCCGGGCCCCAGCAGGCTCCCCTCTCCCTCCAGCCCTTCCTGGAGTCCCGGCTGCGCATCCAGGACACGTGTGGCATCCACAACCTGCACGGCATGCCCGGCATCATCGGCGGCATCGTGGGCGCGGTGACAGCGGCCTGCGCCACCACCGACGTGTACGGGCAGGAAGGGTACGTGGGGGGCTCCCCCCTCCCCGTGTGTCCCTCCTGCCGTTCCTCGGGGATCCAAGAAGACGCCCCTGTCCCCTTCCTTCCCCACCCTCCACCGTTGTCCCACAGTCCTCTCTCCAACCTCTGTCCCTCCATAGTAGGCCTAGAGACGGGGCAATCCAGCCTGCGCCCCCATTTTGCAGATGGAAAAACTGAGCGAGGCCCAGGTCGATAGGAGCTGCGGCCCTGGTGCCTGCTCGCCTTCGTGGGGAGGGAGCGCGCGGGTACTCGGCCTTCCGGTGGGGCCCTGACCTGCCCTCTCTCCACCCCAGGCTCGTCCATGCCTTTGACTTTGAAGGTTCCAAGGCCACCTGGACCCCAAGCACGCAGGGCGGGTTCCAGGCGGCCGGCATTTTCGTGTCCCTGGCCATGGCCCTGGTGGGCGGTGGCATCGTGGGTGAGTGGGGCTGGCCGGGGTGACCGGGATGGGTGCCAGGGGTCAGTCTGGAGCTGGCGGGAGCCCCTCCGCCTCTGCGCTCCGGCCACGGGGCTGGGCCGGAGGCGCGCGGCAGGGGGCTTCCCACGAGAGGGAAACGCCGGGGTGGACGGCGAGGAAACGCGGGTCAGGCCGGCCTCCCGCGACTTCCGCCTCTGTTTAGGACTCATTTTGAAGTTGCCACTGTGGGGACAGCCCGCGGATGAGAACTGCTTCGAGGACGAGATCTACTGGGAGGTGAGTCCTAGGACACGTCCCTCCTCCCGGGGAGCGCCTCTCACCCCGCCCACCTCCCTGGCCAGGCTGGGGCCCTGCCACGAGCTGGGGGTGGCGGGCAGGGAAGGTGCCCGAGCCTGGGTCAGGCTGCGCCTTCGCTGGGGCGGGGCGCAGGCTGTCCCCTCCCCTGTCCTGGGGATCCCAGGACTGGAGGGAGTGATGTGCACAGGTCTCCCGCAGGGCTCACAGAAGCGGTCACAGTCAGGGCGGCCGCTGGCCTTTCTTTGTGTCCCTGAAAGCCTTAGCCTGCTTTATTCTAGACCAGTGATTCCCAAAGTGTGTCCCCGGCCCAGCAGCAGCAGCAGCAGCTCCCGGAACTTGTTAAATATGCAGATTCTTGGGCCCACCCCAGACCACTTGATCCACAACTCAGGAAAGGAACTTGGGATTTCACAAGTCCTCCAGCTGATTCTGATGGCCACTGCCCTGGGCCAGAAGTTTCCAACCCTGGATGGACACTGGACTCATCTGGGAGGCTTTAAAAGCATCCCAAGGCCCAGGCTTTGGCCCCTAGGCTGTGGGTTTAATTGCTCAGGAACAGGGCCTGGGCATGAGCATTCCGTTCAGCTTCCTGGGTGATTCTAACGTACAGCCTGGGTGAAGAACGACAAAGAAGTGCTCAACTTCAGTCTCCAGAAGAACCTCCTGGAGACTTTGTTAAAATGCAGCTTCCTGGGCGCCACCCTGGAGATTCTAATTCAGTCGGGCCTGGGACTCTGCATGGGAGCAAGCTCCCTGGTGTGTCTGGCACAGAAACTGGGGAGTGTTTGTCTAGTTGGCTTTTGCTGAAAGTAGTGGAATGTCACCAAGCTTGATTCTTTAAAAACATGCCACATTTGGGCTTTCTGTGATCTCGGCCAGGTCTCCATCATCATGAATCATTGGAGGTACAGCAGGCAGGTACACTGGATGACAGAGGGTGGCCGAGGCCTCTTGCCTCCTGCACTGCCACCTCGTCAAAAGGGTGACAAAAGCCCCTGACTGTGGCCCCCTGGAAGAGGGACCACCCACCACGGCCTTTCGTTTGGCCCTGTAATTTCAAAACCATACCAGAAGTTTTCAGGATAATTTTAACTAATATCTCCTATAAACCAATTTCATGTAAATAATTAAGAAGTGTCTTAAATTCACTCATTTTACTTTTTAAATTATAAAATGAATAGAAGCTCATTAAAGAAAATATGGAAATAGAGAAAAATAGAAAGAAGTCCCACACCCAAATTCAGACTCTATTAACATTTTTGGTATATTTCCTTCTAGTCTTTTTTTTTTCTCTCCCCCCCCCGCCCCAGTCCCCTGTTGTCTGCTCTCTTGTGTCCATTCGCTGTGTATTCTTCTGTGCTTCTGTGTCTGCTTGCATTCTTGGTGGCACAGGGAATCTGTGTGTCTCTCTTTTTTTTTTTTTAAGATTTATTTATTTATTTCTCTCCCCTTCCCCCCGCCCCAGTTGTCTGTTCTCTGTCTCTTTGCTGTGTGTTCTTGTTTTTGTCCGCTTCTGTTGTTGTCAGAGGCATGGGAATCTGTGTTTCTTTTTGTTGCGTCATCTTGTGTCAGCTCTCTGTGTGTGCAGCGCCATTCCTGGGCAGGCTGCACTTTCGTTCGCGCTGGGCGGCTCTCCTTATGGGGCGCACTCCTTGTGCGTGGGCTCCCCTACACGGGGACACCCCTGCGTGGCAGGGCACTCCTTGCACGCATCAGCGCTGCGCATGGGCCAGCTCCACACAGGTTAGGGAGGCCCGGGGTTTGAACCGCGGACCTCCCATGTGGTAGACGGACGCCCTAACCACTGGGCCAAGTCCGCTTCCCCTCTTTTTTTTTTTAAAGATTTATTTTTATTTATTTCTCTCCCCTTCCCCTTCCCCTTCCCCGCCCCAGCCCTGTTGTCTGCTCTGTGTCCATTCACTGTGTGTTCTTCTGTGTCCGCTTGTATTCTTGTCAGCGGCACTGGCAATCTGTGTCTCTTCCTGTTGCGTCATCTTGCTGCGTCTGCTTGTGTCTCTCTTTTTGTTGCGTCATCTTGCAGTTGTCAGCTTCCATGTGTGTGGCACCACTCCTGGGCAGGCTGCACTTTTTTTTTTCCACGCGAGGTGGCTCTCCTTGCATGTGGGACACCCCTACACAGGGGCATCCCTTTGTGGCACTGCACTCCTTGCACGCAGCAGCACTGCGCGTGGGC
This sequence comes from Dasypus novemcinctus, assembly GCF_030445035.2. Lineage (NCBI taxonomy): Eukaryota > Metazoa > Chordata > Mammalia > Cingulata > Dasypodidae > Dasypus > Dasypus novemcinctus. Next base: position 170,960,724 of record NC_080675.1, on the reverse strand, counting down.
CACCTCAGCACATGGGCTAGGAGGCCCCGGGTTCGAACCCTGGACCTCCCCTGTGGTAGGGGAATGCTCTATCAGTTGAGCCAAATCCTCTTCCCTCTAGTCTTTTATAGACAGATTTTTCTTACACTGTTGCAATTATATTATACACCCGAGCCTGTCTCCTGCGCTTTCTCTTTAGCCCTCTATCACTAAAATTGTTCTGTGCTATTACACTCTTAATAAATTTTCTCTTCTTTTACAGCAGCATAATTGCTTTCATTCTATATTTAAAGTCAGAACTTAAATGCTTTTAGACACCACAATGAGAACAACACATATTTAATGCTAATGAAATAAACTCCAAAATGTTACCAGTTCCCACATGCAGAAGTTCACTCTTAGTTCTGTATAATTTATTCAAAGTTCACACCTTCTCTCAGCTTTCATCCTGCAGCAGTACTTGGCTGGGAGCAAGAATATTCCATCAGGCCATCCCCGCAGCCCCCAGCCTCTAGGGTGGTTTATCTGGGGGACGAGGTGGCTTCCTGGAGGAGAAGGATGAGACCGATGTTCCCAGAGAACCCCAGTTAAAGGCCATCTTTAGGACCAAGTCTAAATCTTGAGGTCAAGGCAGAGCCAATCCACTCCAGCTCCTGCCCCTGCCTGCCCTGCACGTTCCCCTGCCTGCAGTACAGCAAGCCTGCCGTGCTGCCTTTTACCTCCGGACCTGGCTCGGTCTCCTCCTTAGGCCTGGAGATCGCTCTCCCCTGACTCACACCTCATCTGTCAAGAATGGATTCAGGGGAGCAGATGTGGCTCAAGCTGTTGAGCTCCTGCCTCCCACGAGGAAGATCCGGGGTCCAGTTCCTGGTGCCTCCGGAGAAAACAAGCAAAACAAAAGACAAAAGCAACTCAGGGAAGCGGATGTGGCTCCGTGGTTGAGCACCAGTTTCCCCACATACGAGGTCCCGGATTCAATCTCCAAGCCCCTGTACCTCAAAAAAAAAAAAAAAGAGAGAATGGATTCCGTATATCCTCCTGAGATCCCCCAGGCCGGGTTATCAGTCCCTTATGTGCATTTACAACTCTTACTGCCACTGCGTGTTTTACCTGAACAGCTCCCTGTTGCTCTAGTGCGGCGAGGACTCTGGGTCCTTGCCATGCCCAGCACCCAAGTCAAGACCTAGTGCGAAGTAAGGGCCTGATACATCGCGAAGGACGACATGCGATCTGCACAGTGACCACAGGGTGGCGCCCGCTACACACCACTTGCCGCTCCTGGCTTGCCAAGGGCTGCTCTCGTCCCACCGGGGATGCCTGGGCAGGGCCCTCTTAGCTGTCTCCTCTCTGCAGGTGCCCAAGGACCAGGAGCACGCTCTCTACCACCACGAGGACCCTACCCTCAAGCCCTCGGCCTCCTGAGCTCCTGGGGCTGCTGAGCGGCACGTGAGCATGGGTGGGGCTTGTCCACGGTGGGGTGGCTGAGAGGGTCTCCAAGGCGGGGACCCACCTCTGGGAATCGGGTGCCACCAAAGGGACAAGGCATCGAGAACTGAAAAACACGAAGGGAGCTTCCACTCCTCCTTCCTGGGGGGCGGGGGCACCCTGGGGTTGGCGGGAGGGGGCCTCGGAGTCCCACGCATGCGCACTGGCCTGGAAGAACGAACTCGGAGGAAGCCCGGCAGAGCCCGGCGCTGCCTGCTTGCTCGCCCAGAGGCTGAGCCTGGATTTCCTCATCTGTGAAAGTGGAGGGGACAGGCCTGGTTCCGTGCTGGCATCCAGCTTCCTTCTTCCCATCTCCCTTTGTCCATCAACTAACATTTCCTGAGCTCCTCTGTGGATCTCCCTTTCTCGTGCTTCCTCGTCACATCCTCCCAAAACTCTGCAAGGCAGGTGCAGTTACTCCCTCCTTCTAGGAGATGAGGAGGGTAAGGCTCAGAGAGGGTCCCACCTTTCAAGACTACACAGCTGGCAACTGGGCGAAGGGGCGTCTGAACCCATAGCTTTGCTCGCATGGCTCTTTGTCCCCCTTGGAAGCCAGAGCTTGGAAGCAGCTGGGTCTGAGGCAGGAAACCGAGTGATGCGGCAGGATGTTGGGGGTGGAGGCAAGAGAAAAGCTTCTAATGTTCACCCCTTCCAGGAAAGGAAACGTGGAGCTGGTGCTGCCCGGGCTGGGGACCCCAGAGCAAGCGCCGCCTGCTGGCCCAAGCCCACGGCGCCTCCGTGCCTCGCCTTCCCTTCATCCGAGGGGCCTGGAGAAGGAAGAGCCGCAGACAGAGTGGGCATCCGCCCAGCTGCTGGCCGCAGAAGGCCTGCCAAAGGGGCTCTGGTGGCCACGTCCTGAGACCAGAAGGCCACGAGTGAGGCGGGAGCCCAGAGAGGGACCCGAGCCCTCGGAGGGGACACCTGGGCTGCCAGTTGCTGCCTGCCCCTAAGCCAGCACCTCCCGGCCCCCAGACCTCGCTGCGTCCTGCAGGCGGTGCCCTCTGTGAATAAACAGCCGTGGTGTTCTTTGTAGCATGGCTGTGAATGCTCCGACAGGGCTGGGTGGTGAGAGAGAAGGACCCAGGAGACCTGACCTCCTGCCTCAGGTCTGACACCTTCCCCGCCCCCCCAAACCCAAGCTGCAGCCCTCCCTGCAAGGCAGACCATCCCAGGCCAAAGAGGAAGAGCCGGGATCCCAGAGCCTGCCGCCAGCCCGGGACCCCGGGCAGGGCTCAGCTCCTGGGCTGGGATGTTTCCACATGACCTTTCCTTGCCTGAACGGGCCCCTCCCAATTATAAGGGCACTCCGGCAGGGTGGGGCCAGGGAGGGCACCTTCAGCCCCCCAGCCCTTTCCTCCCCCTCCCTGCCAAGCCAGCCCTGCACTCCCTCCAGAGTGGGAGAAGACTTCACTTTCGATCTCCCCACTTGCTGGACTCCTCTGCCCTGCCTGCCACCACTGTGGGCGGAGAGACAGACAGTTCCTACTCGGGGGGGCTTGCAGTCTAGTTAGGGGGCACCCAATAACCACTCTGGACTCTGACAAGAGTGGCTGGAAAAGCATTCAGGGCCTAAAGTGGGGCCACCCCAGCAGGGTTTTGGAGGCTGAATAGGAGTTTACCAGAAGGATGGCAGAGGCACTACATGAGCAGTGGCCCATGGGCAGGAATTAAGGTGGTGAGGTTTGCTAGGGCTAGAAGAGAAGTGAAGCAAAGTGTAACAACTGGAGAAGCAGCAGCAGAATCCAGAGCCTTTGTGGAGGTGAGGGCAGGAGAAGGTCTCTCCTGCCTCCATCCCCCTCGCCCTGCCTGCCAACCCTGCAGTGCACACACACACACACACACACACACACACACTCAGCCTCATTTCCTTTACCAGAGGAGGGGGGCGAGGAGGAGGGAGCTGAAATGCAACCTATTCATGTTCCCGCGATGTAACACCCCTCATTTTCCATGCTGGGTAAAGACAAAAACCCTTTACAACCTGTTTCTGGAACTTGTCAGCAGCTGCCAAGAGGAGCATGTTAATTAAACGTCGGCAAAGATGGAAGCCAGAGGCCCCGGCTCTAATTGGACAGTTTGCTTCACCGGATTGAAAAACATTGTGACAAAAGAGGAGGTGCGCGCGGCTCGGCAGGGGTGCGGCGTGGCGGGGAGAGGAGCCGCGGCTTTGATTTCAGCTGATCCCTCCCCGCCCCAGCCTCCCTCCGGGCTGGGCACGCCCCTGAGGGCCTGGAACCCGCGCGGGGAGCCCCCCCCTCACCCGGATCGCGCCAACCATCACGCACCCAGCGCCGCACCCAGGCCGGGAGGGTTTGGGAGCGGGCCCCTCCCCATCAGAGATCCAGGGCCTGGGGGCTGCGCAGGGCGGGCACCCAGGGCGGGGACCTGGCGGTGTCTGCCTGGGAGCCCAGCCCCAGCCCCTCGCCAGGGCCCGCGCCCCTGTCTCCCTTATGGGCTCCGGAACCGGGATCAGGCGGCGGGCCTCAAAGGTGGCCCACTGGTTCCAGGGTGGGAAACCCAGCTGGGAAGGCGCTCGGTGCCTGCAGAGCCTGAGCTTCTCTCCTGCAGGGGGCTGGCCCGGCCCCATGGGTGATGGCTGGACCCCAGGAGCTCCCCGCGTGGAGGCTGGCGCACTCAGCTGAGTGCTCGGCACGGCATTCAACCACCCCCCAGCTCACGGAGGGCCTGCGTCATGCCCAAATGATGTGGGGAAACTGAGGCCCAGAGGGGCTAGTCGCCTGCCCAGGGTCACAGTGGAGTTACAGGTGGAGCTCAGGTGAGACGAGCCCAGGTGCCCCTGTGCCCAGGTCTGAGCTGCTGCTGCGTGCTGCCTACACCGGCTCGTGGCCCCGGCCGGGTCCAGATAGGAAGGTCTGGTGGGCGAGAGGCACGGGCTTCCTGGGTGGAGAGCACCCTCCCTGGAGGGCCCTGTGCACACCCCCTTCCCCGCGGGCCGGCTGACTTTCTCCCCTGGGGGCGGGTGGTGGCTCATAAGGGCAGCGCCCCTCTGACCCCACGCTCCTCTCTGCATCCTCTTCTGGCCCCTTCTGCCCTGGCTTTGGTGCCACCCTGAGCCGCTGTCCCTAGGGACCTCTGCTCCGGACCCATGAGAGCCCGGAACAAGGAGGGGACAAGGGGCCGTTGCGGCTCAGTCCGAGTGGACGTAGAGGGCTGAGGCCAGTGACCCCTGGAGCTGACTTCCCTGGAGCCACTGAGCTGTGGCCAGGCCACCTGCCGGGGCCTGATGCCCCGCCCAGAGCTGCGCCCGAGGAGCCCCGGAAACTCCCGAGGCCGCGGATGAGAGCGAGGGCACAGACTGGTCCAGGGTGCCCGGGGGACGTGTGTTTTGTGGTTTCACACCCGTGTGGTTTCACACCCGTGTGCGTGTGCCCACGGCCTGGGTGCTGTGTCTGCAGGGGCACTCGGAAGGGGGGTGGCCCGGTGTGCTGGGGGCAGCGTGTGTCCCCTGTGTGTGTCTGAGGTTTGGGAGGGCTGGGGGTCCCTGAGGCTCCCAGACCGAGCGAGTGGCGCAGCCCCCTCCAGCAGGCCCAAGTGGGTGCCAAGTGTGTGTGTGTGGACGCGTGAGCTCCATCGAGCAGGGTGCTTGAGAGCAGCCCTTCAGAGGCGACTGGAGGGGCTCTGCAAATTGTAATCAGATTAAGGGGACCAATCACTTAGGGCTCTTGAGAAGGCCACAAGGTTTCTAATCAGCTCGGAGCGCCCGGGCCCACAAAGCCGGGGAGGAGCCCGGCGGGGGCTGCCGCTGGGGGGCCGCGGGGGAGGGGGCGCGCGTTTCCCTGTCGCTCGTAATTATGTCAATTTGCTAGCCAAATCGTTTGCTCGAGTGGGCAGCGGGGCTTGTGCCCCATTCATGTGGTAATGTGGGAATCGCAGGCCTCCTGGCTGGGAAAGCGGGAGGCAGGGCACCCTGCTCCAGGGAGCACCCTGGCCCCCCGGGGCCCGTCCCCACCCGCGTGGGACCTTCTGCAAATTCCTGAAACTCCCGGTGTGGTTGGGCTCCGGGGTGTCCCGTCGGGCCCGCCGAGAAGGGAGGCGAGGACCCCCGAGAGGGGGGCTGCACACAAGGGGTGGTCTCCAGGTTCCTGCGGGGTGGCGGTGGGCCATCCGCTGTCCTGGTCCCTTGTGGACGGCATGGGTCCTGGGAGGTGGCCGAGAGGCAGGGCCCTGGCTCCCAGGTTGCTGAGCCTGTACGCCGCCAGCCCCGAGCTGCATGTCACACGCAGGGGCTCCTCTAACCCCGCAGCAGCCCCGGGCGGTAGGCGATGCGCTTCCAGTTCCCAGAGGAGGTAAGTGATCGGCCCCGGCCACCCAGCCCGTAGGTGAGGAGCAGAGGGGGCAGCCCGGCTCTGCCCCGTCCCCCGCCCCGCTGCCCACCCCCACCGCGTGGTCCCTTCCTTCCTTCCAGCAGCCAGCAGGAACCGACTGCACCTCCCGGGGCCTTGGGCAGCGTTGAGCGTGACCCTGGGAGGGGCCGGTCACGGGGACCCTTGGCGCTGGCTCACAGTGGGCACTTAGAAGGGCCAGACATCGGACACGAGGCCCTGAACTAGGTGCCACCGTGGACCTTACACCTGCCACCAGGCCCGGGGAAGTGCCCTGTCCAGCACGGGCGCCAGCTGCGTCCCCTGCCCTCCAGGCTGCCCAGAGTCTCCTCGCCTCCCCGGGCCCCCCTTTCGGCTCCCTCCCTTTTCCCCTGGGGGTGGCACCCCGGCAGCTGCTTCTCAGAATTGGGGCCATCCCTGCTGGATGCCCCCCCCAGATTGTCAGTGTCCCTTTAATCGTGATGAGTCCCCCCAGTAGATGCTCACAGGACCCCCACCTGCCTCTCACCCCCGCTCCTCCTTGTTCCCTTCCCAGGCTGGAAGCTGGCAGGAGGCTGGGGCACAGGGTGGCATTGGGTGTTGGGGTGGGGAGAGAGGTTGGCAGTCCATCTCCATAGCCATGGCCAGGACCCTTCACGTCCCAACTCAGAGAGAGCCCAGAGTCCATGTTTTTCATCACGTGGAATAACTGCCAGGACTTCTTGCTTCTTAGAGCACGTCCCATTTGATATGTCCTTTGCTGGGCTGAAGGGGAACCTGCCGAGGAGACAAGACTGAGACCAGCGATCCAGGACAGGAAAGAACTGCAAACAGCCAACACGGAGCGCCTTCCACGCGCCAGGCGCAGTTCTAGGCGCTTTACATATATTAGTTCATTTGATCCTCACAACAGCCCTCTGAGGTTGCTATGGTTGTCATTGCCCCAGAGGCACAGAGAGGTCGAGTAACTTGCCTAAAGCCATACAGTGAAGTACGTAGCAGAACTGGGGTTCAAACCAAGGCGTCATCAGAGATGTGTCTTCACCAAAGTCGGCTGCTGGCAGATCCTGGGGTCCTGCATGAGGCAAGACAAAATGGCAACTGTCCGTCTGGGTCTCGGCCTTCTCCAGGCCTCTTTCTCCTCGAGCTCAGCTATGGGCGATCAAGTACCTGATGGGCTCGTCTTTTCGCCTTTGAGCTCTGTGGGCCTAGCCTCTCAGGGGCCCCTCTGTGCCTCCATGCGCCACTGACTCCAAGCTCCGGCCTCCAGGCCCTCTCTCTCACACGGCAGGGTCAAAAGGGCAGGTGTCTTTCTCCCGTGTCTTCCTGCTTTCAGCTCTCCACTTACACAAGACCCCAGCAAGAGGGCAGAGACCTCACCTGGGCCACGCCTCACTGACATGGTCCAATCGAAGGCCCTGAATCGATCTAATCAAAAGTGATCTAACCCAAGGTTCCTTAACTAAATCTAATCAAAAGGCCCAATCTACACTGCAATTCCAGGCACAGGAATGGGTTTGCTTAAGAACATAATTTTCTGGGGGCCACAAAAGACAAACCAGCACAGTACCTAGTGAGTAGCTCAGCAAGTCTGAGCCAGGACTTCTGTTGCCCCACCTGGACCCACCACACCACAGCATCTCTCCTTGCTTTGAGGGTGGGCCATGAGGAGCAGCCCAGATGCAACCTAGAAGAGTCCTTTCTGGAACCTAGAAACTCCCTGTCACCTTTCACTCCAGAATGTTGTGTTTGTGTTGGAGGAGGGAGGAAGCAATGTGGTGTCGTGACCCAGCACAGCCCACCAGGGTGACGAGTGGAGGGGGTGGGCAAGACTGTCATCCTGGGAACTTGCCTCAGGTGCAGAAGAGCTGGCGTGACCTTCCTTGCTGACCCTGCTTGCTTCGCTTGCTCACACATTGGGCATGGCTTTTTGCCTCTTCCCACCCTTTACGTGGAGATGCCAACAGAACTTACACCACTAGCTACTCAATGCTTTGGGGGTTGGATGTAACAGGAACCCATCAGACTCTCTTACGCCATCATAAAAGGATAAGGGCAGGATCACGTAAGAAAAACATCTGTCATGGACCCCTAGCAGAGACTGCTAATTGTTCCAAAATATCTATGCTACTGTTCTTTCTTGATAATAGAATTGTAAGTGGTCACATGGCTTCCCACTATAAAACTATAGTTCCCAGACTCCCTTGCAGCTAGATGTGCCCACAGGGCCAAGTTCTAACCAATGAACGGAAGTGGTATGGGCAGCTTCTAAGTCATGCTCTGGGAAGGGATGTGTCCTCCCCTTTGCCCCTCTCCTCTTCCTACCAGCTGACATGCACATGAAATTGAAGTTGCACGTTGACCATGGCAGAGCAACACAACAGAAAGAGTCTGGGCCCCTGATAATTATGGGGCCACCATTTCAGCACTAGGCCATCTACTCTGATTTTTTATTTATGAGAAATAAACTTCTAATTGCTTAAGTCCCTGTGTTTTTTGTTGTTTTTTTTTTTTTATCCTTTCACTGTAGCAACCAAACTGATATTTCTTCCTTTTGTATCTTTAAATTTTTTCATGCTTGAAAAGGTGGGCTATAGATAAATATATAATACATACTGGTGTATATGCATGTATGTATGTTTAGCATGCTTATTGGCAAATCTCTGTCTTGTAACCTGTTTTTATTACTCAAGATATCATGGCCGTGCCAATAAATAGTCTTGCATGACATTTATTTTATCAGATTGTATGGATGAGCCATGATTTACTTAACCATTCCCTATGGCTGAGCATTTTAATTGTTATCATCCTATATAGCTACATGCGTATCCTCCGTCCCTGTCTCCATTCTGCACTTGTTCTCTAGGCCTGCTGCACAGCAGGGACCTGGAAACTTCCCTTCACCTGCCGGAGTGGAGAGGTAACTTCTCTGATTCCTTGCATGTCAGAAACCATTTTTTTTAAATTCTCTTGACTCACTTAACACACCTTTTGGTTGTATATAGAGTGCTAGGCTGAAAATAATTCTCTCCCAGTTCTCCTGTGATACTGCTTCATTATCTCCCCATACCCACTATTGTTGATTTAAAAAAAGAAAACAAAACTCATGCCCTTATGATTCTTCCTCCTTTCTATGTGCCATGACTTCCTTTCTGAGAGATTTTCAAACCTCGTCTATATATTTGGTGCTCCCAGGTCTCAAATTGGAAACTCGAATCATTTAACTCTGGAGATTTATCTTCAAGTCTTTATTTGGTAGTTTCTCTCATCTGTTTTATCTACTTTTTTTTTCTAGAAATTCTATTAATCACATGTGTGAACCCTCTGTATCGTCTCTCTGTGATGTTCTGACCAATATATCAACCCCCGTAGGAATGACAGGCAGGGCCCTGAGAAGGGGATCGTGGCTTGGAGTACCCCAAAGTTGTAAGCATTTAGATTTCAGTCCCCAGATTCATGGTTCTATTAAGTGCTTTCTTCTCTCCCCAGCCCAGGAGAATTTTTCTTTCTTCCAAAAGTTTTGGAAGGAAAAGACCCCTTCTTCTCCTGCATCAACACACTCTCTGCCCACAAATCCCCTTGTTCTTGTAGGGGCTTAGGCATTTGGCAGCAGAAGCCAGGAAGATTTGGGAGCTGCGTCTCTTCTTTGCACCCATCCTTCTCTAGTGGCAGCGAGTACGGAGCCTGCCGCCCATTTGAATCGGGGCAAGGAGAAGGAGAAAAACATGGGGACAGGGGAGCAACAACTCGATAATCCAGCCAGAGGCGTTTACAGAGGCTCAACGGCACAAGTGCCACCGGGGAAGGGCCTGGAGTGGCAGACAGAAGGGCAGCAAAGCGAGGGAGGACATTCACTTGCATCTCAGCCCAGGATGACTGACGTCACTTAGCAATGTCCAGGTGATGGTGTGATATACATGTGCCTGACAACATCCACACTCTCCTCCCGCTGCACGGAGGCGGCCTCCACGGCAGGTAAGAATGCAGCTAACTCAGAGAGAGGGAAGGACCTGGGACACCCTGAAAAAGAAACGAGTTGACGTCATCTGAGCGATGGGATCATGCCAGGCCTGAGCCGGCCCGTCCCTGAACTCCCCAGTCGAGGGAGCCTTTAAATCTCCCTTTTTGTTTCTCTTGGCTCCCCTTGCAGGCTTTGCGCTCCTGGAACTGCCAGCTTCATCACAATATTCCTCATCTGACCCAGCTCAGAAAGCTTTCCCTGAATAAGTACAGCACATGGTGGCTGGGTGGAAGAGGGCTTTACTATGTGGCAAGCACAGGAAAAGCATTCACTTACAGGCTCATATCATTACTGTATCAGTTAGGCAGTTTGGGGTATAAGTAACAACAACAACAGCAAATCAAAAGGGCTTAAACCATAAGGGGACTTAGTAACTCACATAAAAAGAAGTCCAGGGATATATCAGGCTTCAGGCATGGAGTGATCAAGGATACAGCTCCTCTTTATTATTATTATTTTTTTTAGATTTTATTTATTTATTCCTCTCCCCGCCCCCCACCCTGGTTGTCTGTTCTCTGTGTCTATTTGCTGCGTTGTGTTCTTTGTCCGCTTCTGTTGTTGTCAGTGCCACGGGAATCTGTGTTTCTTTTTGTTGCGTCATCTTGCTGTGTCGGCTCTCTGTGTGTGGCACCATTCCTGGGCAGGCTGCACTTTCTTTCGCGCTGGGCGGCTCTCCTTATGGGGCACACTCCTTGCGTGTGGGGCTCCCCTACGCGGGGGACACCCCTGCGTGGCACAGCACTCCTTGCGGGCAGCAGCACTGCGCATGGGCCAGCTCCACACGGGTCAAGGAGGCCCGGGGTTTGAACCGCAGACCTCCCATGTGGTAGGCAGAGACCCTATCCACTGGGCCAAGTCCGCCCCCAGCTCCTCTTTCTTTGATCCTTGGGCCCCACCTCTTCTGGCTGGCCTCAACCTCAGGTCAGTGTAAAGATGGACACAGCAGCTCTAGACAGCACCTGCAGATCCAGCAACGTCCAGGGGAAGGAGAGCGGCCACCTATTCCTTCTGTGATCTTTTTCCTCCTTCAGAGATTTTTTTTTTTAAGTGAAGTATATACATAAGTTAGTGTCGCTTTAGTTTTAGGTTTGGGGAGAAATGGGGCTGTTCTTTATATTTTACAACTCGTCTGCCTTGTTCTTTGAGCCATTTCAGAGTATTCTCTAGGAGAGATGCTCTAATTCAGTGATTCTCAAAGGGACCTGGCAGCATCACCATCACCTGGAAATTTGTTAGAAATGCACACCTCGAGCCTCCCCCCAGACCTGCTAAGTCAGAAGATGAGAGTGGGTTTTCATTAATTTTATTCTATTTTGAAGACTTGTTCTCTTCATTTCTCCACCCCACCCCACCCCACCCTTGTCTGCTCTCTCTGTCCACTCACTGTGTGTTCTTTTGTGTCCGCTTGCACGCTCGGCAGCACTGGGAAACTACGTCTCTTTTTTTTTTTGCGTCTCTTTTTTTTGTTCCCTCATCTTGTTGCATCAGCTCTTCATGTGTGTGGCGCCACTCCCGGGCGGGCTGTCCTTTTTTCATGTGGGACAGCTCTCCTTGGAGGGAGCACTCCTTGCATGTGGGGCACTCCCACGCGGGGGCGCCCCTGCGTGGCACAGCACTCTGTGAGCGCAGCAGCTCACCACACAGGTCAGGAGGCCCGGGGTATCGAAACCTGGACCCTCCCATATGGTAGGCAGACACTCTATCAGTTGAGCCGCGTCTGCTTCCCGAGAGTGGGTTTTTAATCTGTGTTTTAGGAGGCTTCCAGGCAGCCCTGATACATGCTAGAGTTTGAGATCGACTGACCTAATTTATTTAACTATTTCCCTGTCGATGGCCATTCCAGTTGTTGCCAATTTCTAGCTATTAACACCAGTTCTTGGGAGCAGGTGCAGCTCAGCGGTTCGAGCACCTGCTTCCCATGTGCGAGGTCCTGGGTTCAGTCCCTGGTACCTCCTAAAAAAGAAGCGCTGCCCGAGGGATTATTACCAAGTGTGAATCAGTGATGCATTTGGAGAAAGACCTCGACCAAAAAAAGGAAATATTAAATAAAATAGAGTTTTTATGGCTAAGAGATTTCAAAGTGGTTGGGAGGTCAGTCCAGAGTTTACACTGAAGCAGGCCCCAGCCTGACCTCACAAACGGCCACAGTTAAAAGGTCTCAAACAAAAGCGCTCCTGAGGGCCCTAGAGGCGCGTGGACAGCAGAGGCCAGGCGCACGGCCTCGTGACGTCAACCCCGCCTCGGCGGACCCTACCGGGAATATGTGAAAATGTATCCCCCCAAAATCACATATACTCCTTTAGAAATCCCCTAATCATGACTCTCCTACTCCTTTCATCTGAACCTATAGTTTTCAATTTACCTGTTAAGTGTATTTCTCAGAGACATAAAGCCTTCAGGTTGTTCCTCTGCCGGATGAACCCTCAAACCCCACCGATATGCAGCCAACTCCTACTCCCCAGTTCTTCGGGCCTGCCCTGGACAATTAACAAAATGATGATGATGGCCCAGTCCCATCCCAAAAGCAAGAAGTATTTTCTTTTTTTTTTTTTAATTATTTCTTATTTATTTCTCTTCCCTTGTCTGCCCCCCCAGTTGTCTGTTCTCTGTGTCCATTTGCTGTGTGTTCTTCTGTGTCCGCTTATGTCAGCAGCACCTGGAATCTGTGTCTCTTTTTGTTGCGTCATCTTGCTGAGTCAGCTCTCTGTGTGTGCGGCGCCACTTCTGGGCAGGCTGCACTTTTTTCACGCTGGGCGGCTCTCCTTAAGGGGCACACTCCTTGCTCGTGGAGCTCCCCTACGCAGGGGCACCCCTGTGTGGCCAGGAACTCCTTGCGCTCATCAGCCCTCTGCGTGGGCCAGCTCACCACATGGGCCAGGACCAGTTTGAACCCTGGACCTCCCATGTGGTAGGCAGATGCTCTATCTGTTGAGCCAAATCTGTTTCCCAGGAGTATTTTCAACTGCAAGCAAAACAATCCCATTTTGCTGCCCCATAATATCTAATTATAATATATAAACACCTTCTCAGCCTGAAGCAGTCTGCGCAGACATCGCCCCAAATCCGTCTAGATTGAGGAATGAACAAAAATGGCAGGGAGTGTAAACACAGACCAAAGCAAAGCAGATTTACTATTATAGTATTGGTAGTGATTATTTTGTGTTCTCTTATAGCATTGTTATAAAAAATAGTTTTTTAGATTTAAAAAAAAGTGCCTCAATACATTCCTTTGTATGTGTTTTGCATCTTGTGAGAACATTTCTTCTCTTTCAAAATTTTCTTTATTAATTTTTCACATTTACACTTGCAGATGAACTTTAGAATCTGTTTCTAAATTCTAGTTTCAGTGCATTGCATTGAAAACGTGTTTAATTTCAGAAGGCTTGACATCTTAACACTATTACGTTTTCCCATCAACTGCTGAAGTTCAATGGTATTTTAAACATGATTCACGTGATTATATGGGATTTAGGCATGCTTTGTTATGATCCCAAATAAAACAATTAGAGAAGATATTATAAAGATTTCCCCCCTTCCCTGAATTTTATGAAACTGAGAGCATATTCTGAAGGGTGAACTGTAGATCATTTTATTCTTCTGGGATCATCTCACGTTTGTGGTCTCCCCGTGCTGATTCAGTCAAGCTTATGTCTCCGAACATAGGGATGTAAGCTGGACCCCAGCAAGTGTGCCCCGTCTGCCTTTGAGAGCATCTGACTACCCTGCTGACACAGGGTAGGGTGGTTCTGGCTCCACTGGGGTTTCAGATGCAGGTGGGCACTGCCCGGCTTCAGAGCAAACTGAGTTTGGAGGGCACTGATTCCCGCCTGTGACAGTTTGACGTTATTTTATGAATCCCCAAAATAAAAAGATTATATTCTTAAATGAATCCCTTTCTGTGGGTGTGGGCCTTTTTGATTGGACTCTGTCAGCGAGGCTTGACTCAGGTTGGGTCTCTGCCCTCTTACTGGAGCTCTATGTAAATGGAGACAGAGAGAATGGAAATTGCTATTTTTTTTTTTTAAGATTTTTATTTATTTCTCTCCCCGGCCCCCAGTTGTCTGCTCTGTGTCCGTTTGCTGTGTGTTCTTCTGTGCCCACTTGCATTCTTGTCAGTGGCACCCAGAACCTGTGTCTTGTTTTGTTGCGTCATCTTGCTGTGTCAGCTCTTGGTGTGTGCGGCGCCATTCCTGGGCAGGCTGCACTTTCTTTCGCGCTGGGCGGCTCTCCTTATGGGGCGCACTCCTTGCGCATGGGGCTCCCCTACACGGGGACACTGTGGCAGGGCACTCCTTGCGCGCATCAGCACTGCACGTGGGCCAGCTCTACATGGGTCAGGAGGCCCTGGGTTTGAACCTTGGACCTCCCATGTGGTAGGTGGATGCCCTATCTATTGGGCCAAATTCACTTCCCTGGAAGCTGCCACTTTTGATCCTGCCGTGTGAGGGGACTTGAGGACCCCTAGCAGCCAAAGCTCAAGCACGAAGCCACCAAGAGGCAGGGCCCATGGAGCAGCTCTAGGCTGAGGATATGAGCCCAGGGCTGAGCTCGGGAAGAAAGCGGGGCAGCCAGCACTGTGAGAAGAGGCCTGGAAAGAGACACACCCTGGCCCGGTTGCCCACAGCTGAGCCCTGGGAGACGGCAGGTTCTGGAGGGGAAGGCAGGGACCTCAGCAGGGATGGTCGTCACCTTCTCCACGTGGCAGGATGCTAGGATCACCAGCAGCTGACTTTGGTGAGAAGGCATCTCTGATGGTGCTTTGATATGAACATTTACTGGGCTCAGCACTATAAGCTCTTACCCCAAATAAAATCCCCACGGGGGAAGCAGATGTGACTCAAGCAGTTGAGCTCCCACCTCCCACATGGGAGGTCCTGGGTTCCATTCCCAGTGCCTCTTAAAGAAGACAAACGAGCAGATAAAGAGCAAAAAACAAAAACGAGCAGGGAGCGGATGTGGCTCAAGCTGTTGAGCACCTGCCTGCTACACGGGAGGTCCCGCACAGTCAGAGGACCTGCCCCAGGGACCAGTGGGTTCCGGGACACCAGTGCTCATCGCGGCCCTTCTGACTGCTGGACAAGGGCAGAGGAGGGGCTTCTGAGCCCTTGGCCACATTTCCTTCCTGGGGCACAGTGGGAAGAATGGAGGATGCGACCTCCGTAAGTGGAAGAGCAGAAGTTTCAAACTCAGTGGCCATGCGTGCACCACGTTGCCTTTAGAAGATGCCCGCGTGCTTTAAAATGGGCTGATTTCACATTTTTAAAAATTCTTAAATTTTCTCGACCACCTGGCCACCCTGGCCCGCGGCCGAGCGGCAGCATCCCTGGTGGACCTTTGCTCACTCCCGGGGCCGCCCGCCCCTTCTCCGAGCACCTGGAGGTACAGACGCCGGCCTGGCCTCGGTGGGCACACGCGCGTCCCAGCAGGCAGCTCCTGCGGGCCAGGAGCAGGGGCCCCAGCGCCGCCACCTCCTCGCTGGGTGACGCTGGACCAGGCACGCCTGCTCTGCGAGCCTCAGCGCTGCCATCTGTGAAACGGGAGGTGGCACAAGCCCAGCGGCAGGACCCGCAAGCACCTGAGGAAAGATAAAGAGCTCCGCGCTGGAGAAAGGGCACACGCCTGTCGTTTCAGGGGCTCGCCTTCCCCTCCCGGGGGACACGTGAATCCCAGGATAAGAAGCCCTGCTGGGGCCCAAGGTGCCTGCAAGCACCCCACCTAATTGAGTTGGGGTTCTGACTGCCCGGGCCGCCCCCCTCCCTGGGGTGAGCCAGGCCGTTTCCTACCCCCATCGACGTGCAGGCAGGGTCCCGGCTGGCGCTGGGTGAGCCCCGCGCTCCGGGAGGTGACAGCCCTGGGCGGCCTGCGCGTGCCGCGCCAACTTTGTCCAGGCCCGCCCCGCAGTTTGGCCGGTGGCTCTCCACTTTCGACTGCAGGATGAAAGGGGACGACAGAAAGAGACTGCCTAGGCCGAGCGTGGGGGCGCTTTGTGTCCCTCCAGAAGGAGTTACAGACGGCTGTGAAACGTCAATTACGCTGAATAAAGACGTCTGTCCCACCCAGCCGGGCCTCCTTTCAGCCCAGGAGGTGTTTCCAGGCTGGGCCTGGGACGCCTTTGGCAGCCTAATGCGGGGACGGTGACTCCACCAGCCGTCCTGACATTCGCGGGGCGCAGGGAGTCTGGGAACAGCGGGGTGGCAGGGGTGCCTTGGGACGGGGGCTGGGGGCGGAGCCTCTCTTCCCCTCTCCTCCAGGGCAGGGGTGGGCGGATCCTGGGGCCACAGTAGACCCCTGGATCAGCCTGGCCCCTCTGAAGGCAGCCCATTACCCCTGGGAGCTGCCGGCTGGCAGCGAGACTCACTGGCCCTTTCTCCAGAGACCATTGCGCGGCGCTCTGAGGGGATGCACCACGCTTCGACCCCTTGCTGTGTGAGGTGAAGAAGCCTCTCGTTGTTCAAGCCCCCTGTCGGTTACTTGCAGCCAAAAACAGTTGTAGGACAGCTCTGGGCTTATTATAAACCTGGACTTGCACTTTCAGAGAGTCGGAAGGGGTTGAGCCACTCAGAGTCACCTTGGGTGGAGGTGACAGCCACGGCAGTGGTGTGAGAGCCCAGTCTGGGCACTGGCCTCCCCAGTGGTGGTGGCCCCTGAGGCGCCCTTGCCCCCAGAAGACCTCTTCCCTGGTGGGTCTGGGGCACCAAAGCCGTTTGCCAAGAATCCCCGTGCTCCATGGAGCACAGGGGTGGGGACCCCTTCTGCTCATCCCGAAACTGGGCTGCCGACCCTTGGGGCACCGCGTGTCATGCCTTGAGACCAGAGAGAAGCAGCGAGCTGCCTCTCACAGGAATCAAGAAGAGAAGTGGCCGTCATAATGACCCTTCGGTCGACTTCCCTCTGCCTCAGTTTCCCAAGCTGCCAATGATAAGGCCGCATCCTAGAACAGCGCCTGGCCCACACGGAGCAAGCGGCAGAGCTGGGATTCACATTCATGGCTGCAGGGCTCCCGAGCTCACACGCTTTCTACCGGCCACAGTTCACGAAGTGCGGAGCCCCGCAACCCCCTTAGTGCCAGGTTTGACCTGACCGCCCGGGGAAGCCTGAGCTGGGTCCCTCCTTGCCTCAGGCTACCTCTCCCCTGAGTCCCCGCTCCCTACACATCAGTCCCCCGATGCGGACGGTGTCCGAGGCAGCTGGGGCCTGTGTACCCGCGTGTGCACGGGTGTGCATGTGCACATGTGTGCCTGAGCGGGCGAGTGGTGTGTGCGTGGCTGTGCCGTGCTGCCTGTGCCCCAGACACGTGCGGCTGGAGCAGAGCCCTGGCACCACTCTGAGAGTGCGGGGCAAAGCGTGGCACGCGGCCACGTCTGGATTATGGGGTGAGTCCGGCTAAGGGAAGAGGCCAGGGAGGCCGGAATTTCCCCGAGGAAGGAAGGGGCACAGCAGGGCACTGCATTTCTGCCCTGCACACTCAAGCAGACAGGCCAGTAGGGGTGCCATGTCATGGCAGGCTCGGGCCTCCCACAAGGGCGCGCGCCCGCTGGGGCGGGCCATCTGATGGGGGGAGGGACATTTTAGGACAGGTAAGTGTGTACCATATCAACGAGCGCATACAAGATCATCTGTAGTTAATTTTTTTTTACATAGCTAATATTTTCACCTAGTTTAAAAAAAAACACTTCTGCAGTGAGAAGTCTCCATATCCTCGTCCCCCATCTGCCAGTTTCCACTACTCTCTAAAAAGATAATAACTGTTATTAGTTTCTTGTGTATCTTCCAGAGTTTCTTTCCGTAGAAACAAGCCAATACAAATGTGCATTCTTATTTTCCCCTCATTTTTACACAGAAGGTGGCATGTGCTACTATACCTTGCTTTTTTAATTTTTCTTAAAATATCTTGGGGCTCTTGCCCTATCAGAACATGAGAACTTCCTCATTCTTTCATTCAGCTACATTGTATTCCATTCACCAGTCCTCTCTGGAGGCTTATTTGGGGTGTTCCCAATCCTTAGCTTTCACAAATGTGGCTGTTGCAAATAACCTTATGCATAAGTCTGTTCTTGCACAGGTAGAGAATCTGCAGGATAAATTTCCAGGACTGCTGGGCCGAAGCTTATGTGCATTTGTAATTTTGCTGTACCTTGTCAAATTGTCCTCCAATGGGGCAGGAGTCACCTTCTACCCACAGTGGATCCCTAATAAGATTTTTTTTAAAGATTTATTTTATTTATTTCTCTACCCTTCCGCCCTCCCCCCCCCCCCCCCCCGCAATGTCTGCTCTCTCTGTCCGTTCGCTGTGTGTTCTTCTGTGTCCACTTGTATTCTTGTCAGTGGCACCTGGGATCTCGTTTTGTTGAGTCATCTTGCTGCGTCAGCTCTCCATGTATGCAGCGCCATTCCTCGGGGGGCTGAACTTTTTACGCATAGGGCGGCTCTCCTTATGGGATGCACTCCTTGTGCGTGGGGCTTCTACGAGGGGGACACCCCTGTGTGGCAGGGCACTTCTTGCACGCATCAGCACTGGGCGTGGGCAGCTCATCACACGAGTCAGGAGGCACTGGGTTTGAACCTTGGACCTTCCATGTGGTAGGCGGATGCTCTATCCGTTGGGCCAAATCCGCTTCCCCCTAATAAGATCTTTACAAGGGCAGGTCACTAACCAGATCTGTACATAGCATGAGTTCCCACTGGGATTAGCTCTCCAGTATGGAGCAAAAGGGGATTCCCTGCGGCATGTGTGCTGGTTTTCCCACTCTCCTGGCCTGGAGCCCACGCTTACCCCCACGGATCTCGGCTTGGCCCACAGCACCAGGGCCAGCTTTGAGCCTCCTCGGCACAGGATGACTGTGCAGTGACCCTGCACAGCCGCACACAGCAGCCCTGCTCCCGTTCCTTTCCCTGCCGTCTCTTCCTCTGGAGCAGTTACTAACAAGGTACCCCTTTCCCCCACCCACCACCCCCACACATGCCCACGCAAAGCGTTTCTGAAAAGCACAACCAAAGAGCCCCAAAGGAAGGACTCCGTTTCCCATCTTTACTCACTCAATCCCGCTAAGGGCTGGGAATGCCATCGGTGAGCTGGGCCCTTAACCCCCAGGCCCCGGTGTGGAGTAAGATGAGGGGCTGGACACAGGGACAGCCAAGCTTCCTTCTAGCCCTAACAACCTGCCATCCCCAAATCATTCTGTCTGTCCACCTCAAAGGGATGAAAAACTTGGAAAACACTCCTGTGGGCTGATAAATGATGGCACCTGTTTGCAAGGATGGCTTGAAGAGATCAACCTAGAGAGCCCTCTGCCAGCCAGAGGAGCCGTGCGTTGTGCGTGTCTGTTTGGCTCGGTGTCTGGGTGAGCAGGACCCCTTCCACCCGCGTGGCAGAATGAAACACACCTAGGCCTGGGGGCAGCCCCGAGCGTGTGTGAAATCCTGGTTCAACCACTTCCTGACTATGTGAATTCCATCCTCAGTTTCCCCCCTTTTTAGAAACGGGGCCCCTTCCCACTTCGCTCAAGTGGCTGTTGTGAAGGTTGAATGAAAGCCTCTTAGTAAAGTGCCAGGCTCAGAGCAAGTGCTCCATAAACGCGAGCTGCTTTCCTAGGGGTCTCCTGGGGTCGGACTTGGGGGCAGATCCGCCCCATGCTGGGAGCCAGTCCACTGGCGTCTGGCGCGCTGCAGAGCAGGGTTCTCTCTCCCGGGCGCCCGGACAGGCCGGGGAGGCAGATGAGGCGGCGAGTGACAGCTGGGAAGGTTTAATTGCTCCTCAGTGGCTTGGGAGCGCCTCCCTCCCTCGCCTCCGATCTGCATTTCAATGTGAGAAGAGTGGAAAGTAGGATGCTACTCAAAGGGGTTACAATGATTAATCATTTAAAAAGCAGGATCTTAATTACAGGCCGCAATTTTTGCTATTTAAGGAGTCCATTAGTTGCCAGAAAGAAGGAGAAAAAATTATCACAGGTTATTCTCCTCCGAAAGTAGAGTGGAGTGGGGAGGGACAGCCGGGAGGGGAGGGAGATCAGCTGCTGCTCCAAGATGGGGGGGGCAGGGGTCCCACCCCAGAAAAGGGCCTGGCCGGGGAGGGAAGAGACCCACGCAGAGGCGGGGGGCCAGCGTGGCCTGGCTGGAATCCCACCTGTGGGGGGTCCCCGCAGGATTCGCCTCCTGGGTGTGGCAGCGGCTGGCCAGCCCCTCCCCCACCCCTGCAGACCCCTGACTCCACTCGGGAGGGGAGGGTTAATTGCCAGGTCCTCCCCTCTGACCCCTTTGTGGGTTTTAGTCTTGTCCGGTCTCTGCCCCCAGGGGACACAAAGGGGGCTGGTCGGGAATGGTGGGGACAGTGTCGGGGGCAGAAGTAAAACCGATTCTTCAGTGGATTAATTTACTGATCCTCCGGAGGTGAAAGGTCAGGGCATCAAGCCCCCTGGGGCCCCAGCGGCTTCCCTGGAGAGGGATCTGGACCCGCTTCCTCACCCCAAAACCCCCGAAAGCCTGGCACCCTTCCTTGCAGCCCGCGGCTCCAAGCCTCCTGCAGGCTCCTGGCTTGTGGCACCGCATCCAAGCCCCTCCTTCCCGAGCTCCTGGCTGACAGCGCCCCGAATCCCAGGCGACAGCCGTAGGAACACCGGAAATCCAAATCCAGGCTGCGCTGTGCCTGACGCTACAAGGGCCGTCCAAGGAGCTGACTCGGATGAGTCAGAAACAAGAAGTTTGAGCTGGAAGTGGCTCGCAGACGCTCCTCATTCCTACGCTTACCAGATGTGTCAGGACGAGCTGGCAAAGCTTACCAGCCTACCCAGAGGCGAGGCTCTTCCCCCTGCCAGCCCGCTTCAAAAAGGGAAATCACTGCTATCAGCCCCTCCCGCCGGACGGAGGACATGCCCCCGGGTGTGTGCCTGCGTCCCCATCAGGCTCGTCTGCGAGCATGTTGAGCCCCCAGGGGACAGGCTACTAAATCGGATTGAATGAGGATCTCAGGGAGATCCTCCCGGTGGGCAGAAGGGAGAGGAAAGAAGAGACCCTGGCCCCGGGGCCCGCAGAATGGGCTTGAGTTCCAAAGAGCCCGGCTGGTTTTGCAGTGACAGCACCCTGGCCTCCACCCTGTCCCACCCTCGTCCCCCCACGGGGAGGCGGGAAGAGTGTCCCTTTATTTGCCTGGGGTGGAAGCGGCACAGACCCTCTCCCGCCGACCCCGGCCCCCTGCTGTGCTGAGTAATTGCGGGGTTAGGCACCCAGGACAGGCTGGGCCACGTCACTTCTGAGGTTGGCTCGCTTGGCCGTGTGAGTCGCCGCCTTGAAGCCACAGTAATCAGCAGCTTTTAGCCCGTCTCGCTCCTGACACTCTTGACTTAGACCAGGAGGTGGCACATGGGATGGAAATAAGAACTTTATTCTCTGTTTCTCTCTTTCCCGGGTCTGGAAGCTGGCCCTGGGGCTCGGGGAGGGAGGGCCTGGTCCCCGGAAGCTCTCAGCAGGGGTCGCCTCTGCCAGGCTGTGCACGGGCCACGAGAGACCACGGCCCGTGGCCCGGGCCTCCCAGCCACCCCGCCGTGCGCGAGTCCCTCAGCCGGGCTCTTGTCGCCCCTGGAAGGTGCACCGTGCCCTGCCTGCCTCAGAACCGCGGGGTGCCCTGGGGGGCTGCAGGCGCCGGGTGGGCCTCTCTCCTGACAGCACCGTGCGGGCTCCCCAGCCCCTTAGGGCGCGCAGTTGCGGGCCTGGGCGCAGGCTGGATCTTCTCTGACTTCCCTTGTACTGCCTTTTCCAGGTGCCATCAGGTGTCGCCTTCCCCTTGAGCTTCATGGCAACTCCTGAAACGGACGGGCTGTCACCTTGCACCGAGGGACCCTGGCGCTCCCAGTTACAGGGCGCATGGCTCGGAGGGCCTCACAGCGCCCCCAGCCCGGCACTTGGCATTGCCCTGCATCTCCCAGAGACCCCCTGGCAAGCTGCCATCCCACCCCACAGAGAGTGGGGGAGGCAGAGGGATTCCCAGGCAGCCAAGCCACCGCCTGTCCAGGGTGCCCCTTGGGGGCTGGGGGGCGCAATCCTGACCAGCAGGCCTCCTCCCCACCCCCACTGCCACAGAATACCCGTGGCTGTTCCATGGGGGTTGCTGCAGCCTGGCTCCTGAAGCAGGTTAGAGGGTCCCAGCTGTCACTGGGGTCCCTTCTCCCTCTCCGTATGGTACACACAGCCTGTGAGGTGGGGGACGCACCAGCGATGACACAGCGCTTGTCCAGGCACAGCAATGTCCCCGAGCCTCTGGAGCTGGCCTGGGGGCACCCCCAGCACCACTTTCCCTCCTGGCTCATTCTCTGCCCAGTGTCACCCCAGGAGAGAGAATGGACTCTTTTTTTTCACCTGGAGATTCCCAGCACCCAAGCTGGCAACGAGTGGACACCAAATGGATCAACTCATTCATTCAGACCTTCAGTCATTCCACAAATATCTATTGACTGAGGTGCCAGGGTGCTTGGGATACACCCATGAATAAAACAATTATTCCTAGCCCCGTGGACCTTACTTCCTAGTGAGATTAAAAGGACGAATGGACACATTGGCTTCATGTCTTTGTTCAAATGTCACCTTCTTTGTGACGCCTTCTCTGACCACCCTATGTAAATAAAATGACAGGAAACAGATGTGGCTTAACCAATTGGGCTCTCATCTACCCTATAGAAGGTCCAGGGTTCGATGCCCAGGGCCTCCTGGTGAGGGCAAGCTGGCCCATGTGGCAAGCTGGCTCATGCGGAGTGCCAGCCCTTGTGGAAATGCAGCCCCACGCAGGAGTGCCACCCTGCACGGGAATGCTGCCTCACAGGAAAAGCCACCCTGAGCAGGCATGCCGGCCAACACAGAGAGCTGGTGCAGCAAGATGACGCAACAAGAGACACAGAGGAGAGACAATAAGAAGACACAGGGGAGCTGAGGTGGCACAAGAGAGTAATTGCCTCTCTCTCACTCCAGAAGGTCCCAGGATCAGTTCCCGGAGCCGCCTGATGAGAATAGAAGCAGACACAGACGAACACACAGTGAATGGACACGGAGAGCAGACAATGGGGGTGGGGGTGGGGGTAGGGACGGGGAATAAATTTTAAAAATAAATAAATAAATACAACAAATAAAATGACAAGGGAAGCCTACGACATGGGAGGTTACTGGTTTGTATCCCAATGTCTCCTGAAAGTCAAGACAGAGAGTTGGCATGACAGTCAGGCACAGCAAGCTGATACAAGAGACATAAGAAGAAAAAACATAATGAGAGACACAACAAAGCAGGGAGCAGAGATGGCTCTAAGCGACTAGGCACCTCCTTCCCATATCAGAGGTCCCAGGTTTGGCTCCCAGAACCTCCTAAAGAAACAAGGAAGATGAACAGACACAGCAAGTGAAAAACAATAAGGGGGAGGTGGGGAGAAATAAGCAAAAATAAATAAATAAAACGACAAACCCAGCACACCCCGTTCTCCTTCCCTTCTTTCTTCTTCACCTTCTGATAGTTTCTATAATGTACTTATTTTTCCTTATTTATTGTCTCCTTCCAGGAGAACGTCAGCTCCAGGAGAGCAGGGGTTTTCGTGTTTTGTTCAGAGCTCGGGGAGGAGGGGCGCTCTTCAAGGGCCCCAGCCACCCCCAGAGATTCCTGTTCGTGGAGGAAGGCGGCTCCTGGCTTCCCCCTGACCCCGGGGGCGTGGCACGGTGGGACGGGTGGGCTGAGCACACCCCAGCCGGCGGCCTCAGCGGGGGCGGGGCGCTCGGGGCGGGGCCCACGCGAAGACCCCGTCACCCATTGGTCAACGAGTATTGATTGACCCTCTACTAGGAGCCCCTACTGTGGCCTTCCCGGAGCTCTCTCGGCTGGGACCCGTTCCCTCCCCCGCTTGCAGTGCCCCTGCGCTCCTCGTCCTCCAGGACCTCCGCGCACCCCGCTCCTCCCTGGGCAGCGCCGGCCGCACGGCCTCAGCTGGGCGCCCTTCCCGGGGCTCCTCCCCTCCGAGCGCGGGCTGCCCGGGCCGCGGGGCAGCTCAGGGCTGGTGGGCCCCCGCAGCCTACCCTCCAGCCCCCCGCCCACCGGGGCGCGGGCACCCCTGTCTCCAGCGGCCTGGGCCTCTCCAGACCCTGGGCAAGGGGCAGGCAGGAGAAGAGGGAGGCGCCTCCGCTTCTGTTCGCGCGAGGCTTTCCCGTTTTCAAACCAGCTTCACAGCCGCCTCTTTGCGGAGCCTCTCAGACCAGCCTGGAGAGGAAGCCGGGAAGAAATGCCACGTCCATGGAACCGACCTGGGCCCAGAAGCTCGGAAGAGGGCACTCCCAATCCCACACCTCTTGAAGCTGAGGCCAGGGCTAATTTCAGAAGGTTCTGCAGCCCCTGGTGAGATTGAGACCAGGTGCCACTCCAGCTTCAGCACACGCCCTGGCGTTCCACTCAGCCCCGAGTCAGCACATGGGGTGGAGACCCACAAGCCTCTTAGCAGGCCTTAGCCCCTCGGGGACTCAGTCTCTTCACCTATGCAATGGGCGTAATAATAGCACTTATTATTCATTATGAAAAACAGAACCCGGAGGGTCCTTGCGTCTGGCACATGGGACTTATTGTACTCCCTAAACGACAGCAGTTTTATTAGGAGCCTTGTGCCGTGCTGGGCCCAGGAACGCAGCTGTGAGGGAGAAAGTTAGGATCCCTTGGATCTGTTGGGAGAGAGGCATCCACGTTGGCATTAGAGGGCATGTGGCAAGGCCCACATAATGACAAGCCCAGGACGGGCAGCTCCCTCAGCCTGGCAGGGCCACAAAGGCCTCCTGCATGAGTGATCTCTAAGACCTGGTGAATGCTTAGGGGCAGTCCAGACAAAGAAGCAAGGACAAGTGTTCTGGCCAGAAGGAACAGCAGGTGCTAAGGCCAGAGAGTGAAAGGTAGGTCTGCTCCGAGAGCTGTGGCAGCTTAGCATAGCTGGAGCGTAGGGCAGGTACTCAAGAGGAACCTGTGTGAGCCGGCGGGGCAGAGCTTGGACTTCTGAGAGAGGTGGAGACATGGTGGTGGTCGAGCTCAGAGGGTGGGAGGGTGGAAGGAGAAGGAAGAGGAGCTGCAGAGAGAGGTCAAGTGCAGAGGGAAAGAGAGGGGCGTGGTGCGGGGCCGGGATAGCAGAGGCACTGAGGGCACCCAGCACTGGGTACACAAAGTTGGGGTGTGGCACTATCCAGGAAAGAGAGGCAAGGTTACACGTTTCTAATTCAGACAGGTGGACCCACTCTGGGGCGGTGGGCAAGGCACCCACCAGCACCCCTTCTGGGCCCCAGTGCCACCCTGCATATGAATTGCCCCCAACATCCAGAAAGCAGCCCCCCAGGCCCTGCGCCCCCCTCGGTGGTCCTCCCAGAATCCTCTCCGGGAGCAGGTGCCCCAGTGCTCTGTGACCCCGTGTGTGAACTTCCTTAAGTCCCTCCCCGCCCGGGCCTCGGGTTCTCATCTGCCAGGTGGGCGGGTTCCCTCCTCTCAGGCTCTGGTGTCTGCTCGCTTGTAGTCTGGGCTGCTGCCTGCGTCCCTCTCTCTCCCCACACCCAGGGGGCCTGGGCCCCCGAGGGCCCTGGAGGGGGCAGGAGCCCGGTCGCCAGAACGAGCGGTCCCAGAACCCTCTGCCCTGTCCAGCATGGCGCAGCTGGGTGGGGCCCCCGCTGGGGAGGGCGAGGGGCCCGGCTTGGCGCCTCCCCCCAAGTAGGGGGTGGCCTCCCGTCCTCCCACGCCTGACAGAACCCCTCTGCTCCGAGCGGGGCGGGACGACTGGCTGGGATGTGTCTCTGCCACCTGCCTCCGTCCCCACCTCGTTCCCCGGCTGCGGCTCCACCCCCACCTCTGCCCCCGGCTTCTGTCAATGCTGAAATCCCGAGACATCTCAGAGGGAGAGCCCCGGTGGGAGGACAGGCGGGAGGGGGATGCTCCAGCCCCCTCCTCTCGCTCTCCCAGGATGCTCCTGGCCCTCCTCGGCAGGGCTGGGATAAGCAGGACAGAGTCCCTATGTGGGGGCTGACGGTGGCATCTCAGGCAGGAGCGCGGCATGTGGTGGGGCTGCAGGGCCGACACGGAGGCCCTGGGGGACCTCAGGGGGAGTCAGTGACCAGTGCGTCTTGAGCAGGAGGGAGCCGGAACCAGGTGACCCCAGCAGATACCGTGAATGGTTGGAGTTGAGCAGACCAGGGCTGAAGCCGTGCTCTTCCGCCTCTTAGCTGTGTGACCTGGTCAAGTCACTGGACTTCTCTGTGTTTCAGTTCCCTAGGGTAAAATAAAAGGAAATAATGATATCTCCTCTGAAGGATTGATATCAAGGAACGGATGTAAAGGACCTAACCCAGTAGGTGCTCAAGAAATGGTAGCGGAAGCAGACATGGCTCAATGGATAGAGCATCCGCCTACCATATAGGAGGTCCAGGGGTTCGATACCGAGAGCCTCCTGGCTCGCGTGGCGAGCTGGCCACCGCGCAGTGCTGCTGTGCGCAAGGAGTGCCGGCCCACGCAGGGATGTCCCCATGTAAGGGTGCCCCCGCGCAAGGAGTGGCCCCTGAGCAAGGACAGACGCCCACGCAAAACCGCAGCCCGCCCAGGAGTGGTGATACACACATGGAGAGCTGACGCAGCAAGATGCTGCAACAAAAAGAGACACAGATCCCCAGTGCCACCTGATGAGAATGCAAGCGGACACAGAAGAACACACAGCGAATGGACACAGAGAGCAGACAATGGAGGGGTGGGGGGAGAGAAATAAAAAAAAGAAAAAGAAAAAAAAAGAAATGGTAGCTACGATGACTTTTATCCCCCTGGCCAGGTGGCCATACAGCCCTCCAGGGCACGGCGCTGTGGGGCCTCGGGCAAGCCCCTCTCTGGGCTGTCTGTAGAACGAGGGCCTTGGGGGTGAGACGCCCAGGCCGCCTCCTGCTGGGCCTTGGGATGTGCAGGCACGCGGGGTTGATGAGCAGGAGGCTGTCTTCAATGCACAGTGGGCAGAAGTTTCAAATCCTCGGCCTCTGGAAAGTCTTGGGAGCGGAGGAGGAGGAGAGAGAGAAGGAGGAAGGAAAGGAAGGGGAGGGAGAGGAAGACTGGGGAAAGGAGAGGCAAGGAGAAGGAAGGGGGAAGGGGAGAGCCAAGGAAGGAGGAGAAGGGAAGGAGGAGGAAATGGAAAGGAAGACAGGAAGGGGGTAGAGAAGAAGAGGAGGGAAAAGAGGGAGAAGAGAAAAGGGAGGAGAAGCGGGGGAGGAGGAGAAAGGAGGAAAAGGAAGTGGAGGGGAGGGCAGGAGAGGAGGGGGAAATTCCAATCGGGGTGATGGAGAACCAGCCTGGGGTCTTTTTTTCCCCCTTTTTCACCACATTTTACTATTATTAATAGAACAAACTGAAGTACTGGGATGTATCAGAAACCTGGCAAGCAACTTGACAGAGAGCATCTTTGGTGTATTATGTGCGTTTGTGTTACCTTCACTTTTTGTTTTGTATCTTTCTGTCCTACTTGAATTTTATCATATATATATATGACGTAGATGTTTCTGATGTAATGATCTTATTGTATTTAGCATTTTTACCTTTATTTTGTTTTAAATATCAATAACAGGTATCTGGGCAAGTGAGATTAAGATCCTGAGTTTTTGTTTTATATTTCTCTGTATTTTATAAAACGATGGGTGTGTTTAAAAGGAAATAGCCAACTACTTGCTAAAAAAGAAAAAAGGCAGACTAAGGAGTCACAAGCAGAATCCAGGGTTTGAGAATTAGCTCTTTTGGGGGGGATTTCTTATGTGCCAGATGCTTCTCATTAAATTCTCACAGAACCTTTTAGCCCCTGAAGTATCTGCAGAGGAGCCCAGAAATGGCTCTGCCCTTGACCCTCCCTGAGTCTTTCTCCCTGGTGGGACTCCCCCTCCAACCCAGGGCTGGCTCTCCTAGAGGGCGCCTGGCCGGAGCCTGGCTCCTGGCACCGGGGGTGCCCTCTGGACTCCAGGACTGGCCCACTAGACCTGAGTCCCTGCTCCCCACCCACCCAGCCCCCAAGGAAAGCAGTCTGGCCAAGCCCTTGGCTAGGGGGTGAGCCGTTATTTCCTCTCGTGCTCCCAGGGCCTCGCGGATGAGCCCCGGGCCATCCCCTCACCCCCGGCCCAGTCCCTCTGGGGGCAGACCATGGGCAGAGAGGCAAGAGTCCAAACCAAGGCAAAGAGCTTTCCTGGCCCTTTCCCGCACAGGCCACTGGCCCTTTCCTGGACCATGCCACTGAGCAAATGTGGCTGATCCCATGGCATCAGCCCAGGCTGGGTTCCAGGAGATTCCAGGTAGACCAGGTGGCCAAGAAAGCCAGCCCGGGCTGCCCCTGTGGCCTTGGCCGTGCAGTTGACCCCTCTGGCCGGTTGGCCTTCCCTCTCTCCTGAAGAAGACAATGGTTCAGGGCACAGGCTTAAGGGCCAGGCAGCTCCTGCCTTGAATTCCACTTCTGAGCTGGGAGACCTTGAAGAAGTCACGAGCATCTCTCAGCCTTAGTGGGCTCAGCATTACCTGGAGGGCTGAAAGCAGTAATGTGGGTAGGGGGCTTGGCATACAGGGAATGTTTAAAGGCTCAAGGAGGAGACGGAAGCAGCGTTCTTCCTTCTTCCCCTGCTCTCCTCCATCTCCGGCTCCACTCTGGGAGAATGCTTGAGGTAGATGCTTGTCTCTCCCGTGGCACAAGCGCAGCCCGTGCCAGGTGCCATCTGGCCTTGGCCTTACCCCAAAGTCCAGCTGCCTCTCAGTGTGGCCCGCACTCAGCCCTCCAGCCGGGCACCCGCCCACCAACGCTTGGCCGCAGGTGACTGGAGCCTGCACCATCCTCTGTGTCTCCTGCGCCACTCAGCAACGAAATGCTGGAAAGTGCCATGTGTGTCTAGGGACGGGCCACGGCGACGCAGGGAGCCTGGGGCTTTTGTGGCTGGCCGGGACCCCCGGGGTGGGCTGGCGTGGGCCCACGAAGCAGAGGGGGCAGGCGGCTGCCTGCGCGGGGAGCCTGGGAAACCCTCTCCCAGCTGGGCCGCAGGCGGGCGTGGGAAGTCAGGGCCCGCGGGGGCTTTGTGCCCTGCACAATTGCCGCCGCTCTTCTGGATAAAGGGGCGAACAAAGGGGCTGCGGAAGTGGCCACGCTGCTCGGCGCCCGGGAGGCCCCGGGAAGCCAGCTCTCTCCGGCCACCCACCCAGGCCTCCTCCCACCATGGGGTCCAGCTGGACCCCAGCCACCCACATCCTGGCAGTCCAGGCTGGGGCGGCAGAAAAGTACCAGTGGCACCCCAAACGGGGCGGATAAAATGCCACTTTCTTGTTTTCAAGGGCAGCCCCAAGAACTAGTGACCGACACAGGGGAGACTCAGAAAGGCCTTCCGGCCTCCAGCGGGGTGGACCTACAGCAGCCCCACCTCCCCAGGGGCCCCTGGCTTGCAAACTGGACCCAGCCCGGGAGGCTTAGAAACTGCCCCTCTTCTGAGGGGGACCACCCCCCACTGGCCAGCGAGAGGGACAGGACCCATTTCATTCCCTTAGCCACCTGGGCTGTCAGGAATCTCACCCCAAGCGGGTGGCACTATAGACAAAGGCCAGACCCGGGGGTCAGCATGCCCGGGGGTCGGCATGCCCGGGGGTCGGCCTGCCCAGGGATCGGCATGCCCGGGCTGGCTGCTCTGCCAAGGGGCCTCAGGGTGCTTCAGAACCCCACTGCGCCCATTTCCTCATCTCTAAACAGGCCTAGTAATGGTGCTTGTCGGATGGTGTGGGATTAAATGATGGGAATCAAGCTCCTGCCACGTGTGCTGTCCTCTAAATGACAGCCACATTTCTTGGGCCCTCTTTGAAATGCGAATGACCATTAATTCTGAATTAGCTGTGTTGGAAAGCAATGTTCGGGCTACGGCTTCCAGATATCTTAGTAATCAGTGGTGCATGTTGGAGCTAAAGCCTTGGGACAAAACAGGCTTTTTGGACAGGTTCCACCTGGACTTTAAAAAAAAAACAACTTTTAATTCTAAAATCACTAGATTTACAAAAAAATTGCAGAGGCTAAGAGATCTCCTGTGTGCCCTTCCCCCAGATTCCCCTAATGTTAGCATCAATTTTTTTTAAAAGATTTTATTTACCCCCGCCCCAGTTGTCTGTTCTCTGTGTCTATTTGCTGTGTGTTCTTCTTTGTCCGCTTCTGTTGTCAACGGCACGGGAATCCGTGTTTCTTTTTGTTGCATCATCTTGTTGTGTCAGCTCTCTGTGTGTGGGGCGCCATTCCTGGGCAGGCTGCACTTCCTTTCGCGCTGGGCGGCTCTCCTTATGGGGCGCACTCCTTGCGCGTGGGGCTCCCCTACGCGGGGGACACCCCTGCATGGCACGGCACTCCTTGCGCGCATCAGCACTGCGCGTGGGCCAGCTCCACAGGGGTCAAGGAGACCCGGGGTTTGAACCACAGACCTCCCATGTGGTAGACGGACGCCCTAACTGTGGGCCAAGTCTGCTTCCCTAACGTTAGCATCTCATGTTCAGCCATGCTACACGCTCAAAGCGAAGAAACGAACCGTGGGACAAGACTGGTCTTTGCATTTGGTTTTCACCACGTTTTCCCCGATGCTCTTCCTCCACTCCAGGGTCCATCCTGGGTTCCACATGGCATGCATCCACCTGCTTTGTCCCTGCATGAATTAATGGACGTGGCCGTCTTCGGCAGCGTCATTTACTCCCCGGATCCGGTTCTCCCCAAACCCATGAGGCCGCCCTGCGTGTGCTGTGGAGTTTCCCCCAACAGAAAGAGGCGCTCCTCAGCTCGTGGGGGCACACAGGCGCTGCCGTCAGAGGGCTCTGGGCGAATGAAGAATTTCTGGCACTTCTTGTAGCCCTGAAGTCCTTGCGGACAATTTCAGAGCTGCGTGGAACCACACCGACGGGAACTGGGAATCTAAAAGCAGCTGAGGGGCTCCGAGTCCCGGCATCTCGGGGCAGGTGTGTGCACTCAAATGTGAATGCACACATAAACACACACACACACACAGCTTACCCGGCCCTAGGCAAGCCTTCCTTTGTCTCAGAGGGTGGTTCTGAATTCTGGCCTTTGCCCCTCAATTTCCCCCATCCTGTCCCCCCAGCCCTCACCTGGCACCCCTCCCTCGGAGTGGGGGTTGGGGCCCCTGGCTGCGGGCAGCTCCGGGTCCCAGCCCACCCTGGGAGCCAGGAGCTGGCCCAGCCCCCAAAGGCATCGGAGAGAAGGCCCAGTTGGCACGGGCAGGACAATGTCGCCTCTTTCCAGCGGCTGGCAAAACCCGGCAGGCCCTGACACCGGACTCTGTTTCCCAGGCAGCCCCATGCCAGCGCCCACCCCCTACCCAGAGAGAAGGAGCCTTTCTTCCCTCCCGGCCACAGCAAAAGGCTCCCAAAAGAGCATCAGCGGCAAGAGGCGCTGACCATTGTGCAGGAAATGGCTCCCTGCCAGCCCCCACCCCACCTCTGCTTGGGAACCCCGGAGCTGGAAAGGGAAGTGTGTCTGAGGGCCTCGCGTCCCCCTTGTGAATCGGCTGCTCCCCCCCACCGCCTCTAAAACCGCAGGATCCCCAGCCCCCGCCGCACCCTCTACCTATTCATCCACGCTCCGAAGGCTGAAGACCTTTCACAAGCCTCATCCTGCTGGCCTGGGACAGGGCTGGCATTCAAGCCCCCTCGAGCCGCGTTCCGAGGGAGGGAGGGAGTGCAGCTGGACTTGGCAGAACTGAGACCCCCGCCCACCAGCCGGGAGGGGAGGGACTCGGATCTGGACCCCAGGCCCCCGGCCGGACTCGAGAGCCATGTGGCTCCCAGGCCATTTAGCTCTAAGGACACACATGTCGAGCATGCCGGGGTGGGACAGAAGTGCCCGTAAGGGGCCGGGGTCGCTGCTGGGGTTGGGTGCTGCCACTCCCCACGGCCCGCCGTGGGGTGCGTGGGTGAGCAAGTGCAGGGCCAGCTGCGGCTTTGGGGAGGATTGGGAGCCAAGGGAAGACAGTCTCAGTGCCATTCTGGGGGCTGCTGGGAAGCCGAGCTGGGGAGGGCCTTTCCAGTCTCAGGCCAGCGGGGGGAGAGCACAAACCCTGGAAACGGGGGGCAACGGCAGCCCTCTTGGGAGCCCCCCTCACGGCCTCCGTGCCAGCGAGAGGGGGTAGAGATGGAGACCGTCTCCAGGCACCACACCACATGCCA
This sequence comes from Dasypus novemcinctus, assembly GCF_030445035.2. Lineage (NCBI taxonomy): Eukaryota > Metazoa > Chordata > Mammalia > Cingulata > Dasypodidae > Dasypus > Dasypus novemcinctus. Next base: position 170,928,728 of record NC_080675.1, on the reverse strand, counting down.
CAGACACATGTTAAAACATCCACACACACACATCCACACACACCCGTAGATAACAGAGCGGCCCAAAGACAAACAGGCAGCAGGGAAGAGGCTCTGGATCCTTCTGAGCGGTGCTTTGGGCCTTAAATGGATCATCTCCTTAAATCCTCACTCAGCATGCCTGGGACAGATGATTAATATGTGCACAGAGGACATACATAGAGAGATGCTCACACACACACACACACACACTGGAAAACCAGACAGACGCACACACAGAAACACAGGCCACAGACCCACACGGAAACACCAAGAGAAGCACAGCAGGAGGTGGGACTGATTGCAGGAAATAGTAAAACAGTGATAAAACCTAGAGGTAAAATTGCCCTGCTGGGGTCACGGCTCCATCCCTACCAAGTGCTTTCATGGGTCATACCTGGGTCCTGGGCCCACCCTGACCATGCCATCGATAAGCTACTCCTCCCCCAAAATAATTGTGCTCATTCTAACCTGTTGGCTTTTTAAAAATAACAAATATTATCATCATAGCATCACGTTGTTGTTACTTATCCTTTAATTAACACTACATTCTACAATGTTGTAAATTCCAGTAACTCCTCATCTCAGGCACCCTATCCAGCTCCCTTGGTTGAAATCAATCAAATTATGTTCAGGTGCAGTTTGTATTGCCAATCCCCAAATCACTGATTGTAGAGTTGTGGGCACGAAACCTAAATACAGTGTTTAAAAAATTTTTTTACACTTTTTAAATTAAAGTTAACAGATCACAAAGAACGTTACATTAAAAAACATTTTGAAAAACATATAAAATATAAGAAGTTCCCATATACCCCATTCCCTACCCCCACCCCATCATTTTTGTAAATTGTATTTTTTAAAAGATATATACATCACACACAAAAAGTTACATTAAAAAAGATGAGGTTCTCGTATACCCCCCCACACCCTCTGTTTAAAATTTAAAACAGTGAATCAGAGAGCAAGCCGTGAGGCATAATTTTTTTGTTTGGGAAACGCATATTTTAGATCCTATGGGAAATATTTTCTTGAATTTGAACAGTATCTTTTAAATGGAAGCTTCTTATTTTTTCAATCATTAGTCTGTCTCCTTTAATTCTAACGTAATGTTATTATTCCTTACTGAGGCAGATCAATATGTAGATATATGTTTTCTCCCTTTTAAGAAAACAGTATGATTTAAAAGTATTCACAACATTGTGAATGCAATTAATGCCACCGAAATATACACTTAAAAATGGTTAAAATGACAAATTTTGTGTTATATATATCTTACTACAATAAAAATAAGTATTTATCCATTATTTTTTCCTTTTTTGTACTGAAATGATTGTTTTTTGTTATTTCCTCTTGAAATACCATGAGTACATACATATATGCGAAACACAACTAAAATTTTTTTTCACTGCCTGCCACTTATCGATTGTCACTCGTTGCGTGAGTACTACTGTCCATCACTTTGTCCTGTAGAGGAGGGGGTGTTAAAACGATCTGCTCAGGCTTTGTGCCAGGCACGTCCCGAGACGCGCAGGTACTTTGCACACGCTCTCCGCCAGGTGTGGAAAGCCGCTGCTCTCAGGACAGCTGGGTGGCTCTTCCCAGCTGACCGCAGTCCTGGCGGAGAAAGGTGGGTCACCGCACACCCGGCTGGGCCCAGGCTGGGAGCCGGTGGGCAAAGTGGGGTCTTGGATGGATTGACAGGAGAGAGAAAGGGCATGTGGAACGAGGCCGACTCCGACCCCAGGAAGCCCCGCCCTCCGCCCCAAGGGCCTTGCCCCGCTGCACTTCCGAGCACTACCACGAGGTGCCGCTGTGGCAAAGCCACCGCCGCCTGCGGGCCCCGTCTACCCAGCCCGCAGCCTTTGCCCAGCGCCCTCTCTGTGCCCGGCCCTGTGCCGGGGCCCGAGGATTCGAGACGAGTGAGGTGCAGCCCCTGCCCCCGAGCACCGCAGGGCCTGGCGGGGGAGACTTACAAGGGAGCAGACCGTGACGATGGTGTGCGGCGGCCGCGGATGCTCCCATGGAGAGGAGGACACCTTCCCACGTGCCAGGACAGAAGCCGGGAGCAGGAGGCGGCGGCTCTGAGCCAGGGCGCGGCGCGCGCACGGCCTGGAGGTGAGCGAGGGGGCTGCGGAGAGGTCAGGAGGCGCTGGGTCACGGAGGACCTGTCGGCCCTGCTAAGGAGCGGGGACTGTCCGGGAGAACCACCAGGGAGCCACACAAAGGTTCGGCTGGATGTGAGCTTAGAAAAGTACTGTTTGCTAGCACTTGTGTTCAAAAAAAAAGGAAAAGAATAGTACAGAAAAAGCAGGGGTGGGGGTAAAACTAGGGACAGACACGGGAATATTCATAGAATCTATCAGGAACATGCGCAACAACAGTGGAAGTTAGTTTCTTCTGGGGATGGAGCTCTTGGCTGGGCACCCCCGCCTAAGGGAGACTTTCACTGCGTACCTTTTGTTCATTTTGAATTTTGAACCTTGCAAATGAATCACCTTTTTAAAAAACCACTAAAATTATAAAATTATAAAAAACTGGAACTCTATATTTTAAAGAAAGAAGAAATCCAGACCGCTTTGGCTGCCTTGAGTGGGATGGGTTGGAGAGAGTCGGCAGGCGAGGAGACCTCCTGAAGATTTCGGCTCTGGTTCTAGGAAGACACGGAGGGGGTGGGAGGGGAAGATGGGGAGAGAAACCCAGGACTGGAATCTCCAGCAGGGCTCAGCTGAGGAGCTTTTCTGGGGCTACCAAAAATATACGGGACATGGAAGAGAAAGTATTCTTTCCAATTTTTAAAAATAAAACTGCAAAATGAAAATGAACAAATGTTTAATTAAATGTCCACAGAAGGGAACTCCTGCCAACCACTCAGTTGTCACACAATGCATCTGGTAAGCCATATTCTTTTTTTTTTTTTTTAAGATTTATTTTTTATCTATTTCTCTCCCCTTCCCCATCCCCTCCCCCCAGTTGTCTGTTCTTTGTGTCCATTCGCTGTGTGTTCTTCTGTGTCTGCTTGTATTCTTGTCAGCAGCACCCAGAATCTGTGTCTCTTTTTGTTGTGTCATCTTGCTACATCAGCTCTCCATGTGTGCGGCGCCACTCCTGGGCGGGCTGCACTTTTTCCACGTTGGGCGGCTCTCCTTATGGGACGCACCCCTTGCGCGTGGGGCCCCCCTACGCAGGGGACACCCCTGCGTGGCACAGCACTCCTTGCGCGCATCAGCACTGCATTTGGGCCAGCTCATCACACAGGTCAGGAGGTTTGAACTCGGACCCCCCTTGTGGTAGACTGACGCCCTGTCTGTTGGGCCAAATCTGCTTCCCTGGGAAAGTATGTTTAACATGAGTGCACTTTTTTTTTTAAGATTTATTTATTTTCCCCCTTCCCCTCCTCCCACCCTGCTGTTTTTGCTGTCTGTGTTGTCTTCTCATTTTCTCTCCTCTAGGATTCACCAGGATTCGATCCTGGAGACCTCTGATATGGAGATAGGTTCCCTGTCAATTGCACTACCTCAGTTCCTGGTCTCTGCTGCACTTCACCTTGACTCTTCCCTTGTCTCTCTTTTGATGCATCATCATCTTGCTGCGTGACTCACTTGCACAGGCACTGCTCACCACGCGGGCACTCGTGCAGGCACTGGCTCACCATGCAGGCACCCGGACGGGCACTGGCTTGCCATGTGGGCACATTTTCTCTTCTTCTTTTTCACCAGGAGGCCCCAGGGATCAAACCCAGGTCCTCCCATATGGTAGGCGGAAGCTCTATCACGTCAGCCACATCCGCTTCCCAGCATGAGTGCACTTTAATAGGCTTGATATGTTGGGGGCTCCCAGGGGCCTGCCCCCATTCTCTACCTCCAGGGCCGAAATAGGAACAAGAAGTCAGGCACCAGGGAGGCTCAGAAGTCACACCCACAGCAGGCACATGTTTCTGGGCCTTTGGATACTCCCCAGGCATCTTCTCACCAACCCCCCCCCCCCCCATTCCAGGTGAGGCGTCCAGGCAGGGACAGGGTGAGGGCAGCTCCAGGCAGGGAGGCTCTATTAAGGGAGGGGTCCGTGGAGAAACAGTAGTGGGGTTATCTGCGGGGAAAGGGAACCTGCAGACCACGATGTCCAACCACCTCCCTGGACAGAGGAAGTTGAGCCCAGAGAGGGGCAGGCACTGCTCCGAGGCCACCCAGCCCCTTCTGCCTTCCAGCCTCGCGTGGTCTTCCACACTGCTGCCCTGCAGACACACTGCAGCCCTAAAGCCAGGGGAGGGCCTCCAGGGACCCCTGGGCCCTCGTCACACAGAACCAGCAGCCATTCATGGCTCCACAAAGGTTCTTGGTGGGATTCGGGAGGAAGTCCTCTCCCAGGCCCTGCAGCTGCTGTGCCTCCTGGGGAAGGAGGGCAAGGAAAGCCCTGGTCCAGGGCTCTGGACATCTGCCTGGTCCAGGAAGCCTCAAGGAGCCACCAAGGCCCTGCCTCGCAGCTCTCGTGAGCTGGCCCTGACGTCTCAGTTTCCTCCTCCCAGCAGATCCCTTCACCTCACACACGAGAACCACCAGCTCGCCCAGCCTCACAATCCCGGCGCACGCAGGAACGGAATCCCAGACCGGATTACCTAAAGTTAAAAACTTCCATGACACAAAAAAAACCACCTTATATATGAAGTTAAAGTGACTGACAGGAGCAAATATCAGCAGCGTAAAAGAGAAGAAGGATATCTCTTGTAGCAGTTGGGTATTATTTATGAATTCCAAAAACAGATATTGGATTATGTTTGTAAACTGGCCTGTTTGCACATTCGATTGTAGTGGATTCGGAGGTTTTACCTGGTTAAAGAATGAGTAAGGCTTGGATTGGGCCTTCTCAGTAGATGTTGCATCCCCGCCCCCTTGGTGGGTGGGGGCTCCCAGAGAAAACGGCAGGGCAGAGCAGAGCAGTTAGTTGGAGTTTTGATCCTGGAGCCCTGGAAGTAAACAAGTAGGAGAAACAGACACGTGAGGAAAGAGAGAAGGTCCTGTTAGACACGGTAGAGGCCCGGGGAAGAGAGATAAGCCATTCACCTGAGAGCGTACAGCTTCCCTGTGGAGAGAGGAGAGCCCCTGAGCCCGGAGAGAATCAAGTCCCAGGGAGAGCAGCAAAGCCTGGAGAGCCTGCTGGTCTACAGCTGACCTTGTGGAGACGACAGAGCAGCTGAGCCCGGAGAGAAATGGGCCCCAGGAGAGGGATGAGACTTATCCCAGCCTACAGCTGATATTGGAAGAAGCTGGGACCACAGAACCCTAAGAGGAAGAGGGAGTCTGAACGTCGGCAGCCATCTTGCTGCAACACACGGCAACTGACTTTGGTGAGGGAAGTAACTTAGGCTTTATGGCCTGATAACTATACACTTCTACCCCAAATAAATCCCTGATTTCTGGTATTTTGTATCAGCACCCCTTTGGCTAACTAATACATCTATAATATATAAAGAGTTCCTACAAATTAATAATAGCAATAAAAAGATGAGTAACTCAGTGGAAGGCAAGGGTCCAGTGAGATAATAGCAGGAAAGGGATTCTGTATAATGGAGGAGTTGAGCAGACCTGAGAAGGTCTCTCCCAGTGGACATGGGGCTAATCTACCCCATCTCTGCTCCTCTTCTTGGGCAAGTGACATGAATACTTTCCATGTCAGCACAATGGAACGCGCACACACGGCTAAGGCAACTTTCTCCTGAGAGCTCCTTTGTGAATCTCTAAGTCTTTTCAATCCCAGGAAAGGACCCAAGAGTGGACCATGAGCCTGTGCAAAACAGCTGAGCTTGAGGCCTGCAGTGGCCACTGACGGTCGAATCTCCTCCATCCACACCTTCCCCTCTTTCCAATAGAACCTCGGTTTTGTTCCCACAGCTCCCTACCTTCTCCCCACAAAGGATTCTTGATTGAACCAGACCAGTGGTTTTTGAGAAGAGCAGCAGTATCCTTAGTGGGCATTTCCATTTTTGTGGGACATTTTTTCTTGTCACAATGTTGGGGCACCTTGGATACTTCATGAGCAGGGGTCAAGGGAGTTAGTTAGGAATCCTGACAGTCCCATGGATCAAAGCTTTAGCCTGAGCCTCACGTGACTTTCAAATGTCCAACTGGACAAATCTGTACCTAGAGCCTAATCCCATGTCACACATTAGCAGAAAGGTGTGGTTTTTTTTTTTAATTTGTTGTGGGTTTTTTTTGCACAGTTTTTATATATTTAATATATACTGCAGCATCGCAACTCCTGGGTAAATTGAGGAAGCTTGTGCTTGCTTTGTTTTGTTGAGAATCTTCCCAAGAGTTGCTCACCATTTCAACACAATCCCATCACAGATAGCAATGCTACCAGAGGCATTTTAGTCACCAAAGCAATCTGCCTGTATCTGTCTGCATTCACAGTTGTCATTTGTGGATATCGTATATGCAGGTGAAAGCGCCTGCCTGTTCATGATGTCTTCTAGAATATTAGTGCCTGAGACTGCGTCTTGAAATACCTATTATTTTATTATGCATTTCCTTTGTAGTTAGAGCATTGTATTGATATTTTTGTAATTATATGTGTAAATGGCTTCTATTTCCTATGAATTTAATTTCAGGTTAGTGGTATTTGTTATGGAAAGAGGGTGCAGAACCTGATGCGACTGAGAGCGGTTGAGCCGGTTGGCAGATGGCACCCCTTGGGGGATGGTTATTGGTGCACGGATAGGAGAGGAGGCTTTTCTCCATTTTCTCCCACCGCCTCTCTTTGGCATGAAGGCGGAGACAACCACACGGCCCTGAAGGCTGCTGGAATCCATCTCGTGACCACGAGGGGACCGTGCCTGAGGATAAAGCCAATGCGGAGGAGGAGATGGAGGCACGGGCCCTTGGCGACTTCGCCGAGCCCTGTTCATGGCGTCCGATGACTCTCTGCCCCTGAATTTCCAGCTCTGTGGGATGTGTCCCAACTGTTAGAGACAATGGCATGAGGGGTTTTGGTTAAACAGCCCTTCAGCTTGTTTCCCCTTCAGAAAGAGGGAACCCCTGTGAGCAGGGATGCATTGTCCTCCTATTGTTGTTGTTTTTTTAGATTTATTTATTTTTATTTATTTCTCCCCCTTTCCCCCCACCCTCCGTTGTCTGTTCTCTGTCCACTCGCTGTGCGTTCTTCTGTGACCGCTTCTATCCTTATCAGTGGCACCGGGAATCTGTATTTCTTTTTGTTGCATCATCTTGCTGTGTCAGCTCTCCGTGTGTGCGGCGCCATTCCTGGGCAGGCTGTGCTTTTTTCACGTGTGGCAGCTCTCCTTGCGGGGGCACGCTCCTTGCACATGGGGCTCCCCTACGCGGGGGACACCCCTGCATGGCAGGGCACTCCTTGCGCGCATCAGCACTGCGCAGGGGCTGGCTCATCACACGGGTCAGGGCTTGAACGCTGGGCCTCCCACATTAGGTAGGCAGATGCTCTATCTGTTGCCAAATCCACTTCCCTGTCCTCCTATTGTTGATGCCAACGTAGCTGTTCGTGTTTCCGACCCTTTAGAGGCCATCGGGAGCGGGTCTCGGAAGGGACAGCAGCACCTGTAGACCTCTCCCTGCCATAGGTTACTCTCCACCTCTGAGAAATGCTGTGGGGCTCAAAGTGGGTCTAGCAGAAAGGCCTTGAGTCCAGGTCTCCACACTAGCTCAAGGTCGAGTATCCACTGGACAAACCAACAGAGAACCCACACTCCCAAGCCACAGCAAGGCCCACCTGGCAGAATCCCAGCCCATGAGCACCTCTAAAAGGGACCTGGGAATTACCCTGGCCAGTCCCCTTGATCTAGGACTAGCTACAGGGTACATCGTGGGGGCAATGGAGAACACCATGAAGAGTGTGCTAATTTTGTTTCACACCTAGAATACCTCTGGACAGATACAAAAGAAACAAAGCAGCATTTGCCTCTGGGGTGGGGAACTAAGGGACAGGGGGACCCATGTGGGAAACTTACTTTTTTTTTTTAATTGTGCTTTGAAAATAGAGAAGAAGAAATGTAACACCCTGGAAATGCATTCAAGATATCCTGTTACCTTGATGTGATAAATTCAGGTACAAAAATCACAAGTACAATTTGACCGCTATATTTTTTAGGAAAAAAAAATGTATACTGCATATAAATGTATAAAAAATATTGCATTCTGTGCTAATTTAACTTGGTTTCATTTGACATCTTTTTTTTTTTACTGTGTAAAGTGTATTTTCATTATGTTTGCCATATTACACATTAATAAATTTACAGAATTCAGCATGTGATCATTCCATTGTTTAATTATCAAACGTTTTTTAAGAGATTTATGTTATTTATATCTGCCCCCACCCCATTCCCCCTGTTGTCTGCTCTCTGTGTTCATTCACTGTGTGTTCTTCTGTGCCTGCTTGTATTCTCATTAGGCAGCTCCAGGAATCAAACCTGGGACCTTCCAGAGTAGGAGAGAGGTGATTACTCTCTTGTGCCACCTCAGCTCCACTGTTCTGCTATGTCTTCTTATTTTCTCTCTTCTGTGTCTCTTATTGTGTCATCTTGCTGCACCAGCTCTGTGTCAGCTGGCATGCCTGCATGAGGTGGTTTCCCATGCTGGACAGCATTCCTGCAAGTGCTGGTGCTCCATGTGGGCCAGCTCGCCACGTGGGCCAGCTTGCCCTCACCAGGAAGCCGTGGGCATCAAACCCTGGACCTCCTATATGGTAGACGGGAGCCCAATTGGTTGAGCCATACCTGTTTCCCTAATTATCAAACATTTGACATTATCTGGATGAAAATTCAAGCAATGGAGAAGGGAATTATATTAGGCAGCCAAAGCGGTGCTGATGCAAAATACCAGAAATCTGTTGACTTTTATCAAGGGGATTTATGTGGGGTAGAAGCTTGCAGTTGCCAGGCCATAAAGTGTAAGTCACCAAAGTCTGTTGCCACGTGTTGGGGCAAGATGGCTGCTGACATCTGCGAGGGTTCAGCCTCCCTTTTCCTCTTAAGGCTTCATGGTCCCAGCTTCTTCCAGTATCAGCTGTAGGCTGGGACAAGTCACATCTCTCTCCCAGGGCTCGTTTCTCTCCAGTCTCAGCAGCTCGGGTCTCTCCACAAGGTCAGCTGTAGACTATCAGGCTCTCTCGCTTCCCAGGGCCTCTGCTGTATCTATGGAACCATCCCTATTCCTCTGTGTTCTTCTCCTGTGTGTTTACTTCCCAGGGCTCCAGCATCCAAGAACTCCAACTCTCTCTTCTGCCATGTAGTCCTCTGTGAGTCCCGCCCACCAAGGGGGTGGGAACTCAACATCCTACCAATGTGACTCAAAGCCTTAATCATAATTTAATCAAGTAAAAATGAAACCTCTGAATCCAACACAATCTAATATTCCCAGAGGAACAGACCATTTCACAAACATAATCCAATATCTATTTTTGGAATCCATAAACAATATCAAACTGCTACAGTGATAAAGGAAAAAATAGAAGCCTCCATTACCACTTTCCTCAATCTACCTCCCTGTGCCTAGCTTTTTAGCACATAAAAATATTGTCAGGGAAACAGATGTGGCTTAAGCAACTGGTCACTGGAAGGTCCCAGGTTCAGTTCCTGGTGCCTCTTAAAAAAGACGAACAAGACAGAAAGCAGATGTGATGGGCTGGCATGGTGAGCTGATGCAACAAGATGACAAAGTGAGATGACACAACAAAGAGACACAGTAAGGAGACAAAATGAGAGACACAACAAGCAGGGAGCAGAGGTGGCTCAAGTGGTTGGATGCCTTCTTCCCACATGGGAGTTCCCAGGTTCGGTTTCTGGTGCCTCCTAAAGAAGATGAGCAGACAGTGAGCACAAACAATGGGGCGGCAGGGTAAGGGGAGAAATAAATAAAACTAATCTTTTTTTAAAAAGGTCATCATGGGGAGCAGATGTAGGTCAGTGGTTGAGCACCTGCTTCACTGTACAAGGTCCTGGGTTCAATCTCTGGTACCTCCTTAAAAAAAAAAAAGAAGAAATTGTCATTATCTCTGGGGGTCTGTGGATGGGGTGAGACTGCCAGGGATGTTTTCTTTGTGCCTTTCTGAATTTCTTATTTTTCTCAATAAGTATATATTACTATGGAAATAAGAAAAAAATACAGAAAGTGCTCATAGTCAAGAGAGGCCTTGAGCCCCCTTCCCTCCTTCTTCAAATGCTGAAGGAACAGGCTCAGTGAGCCCCCATCCCACACTTCCTTCCATATATCCCCCCACTTCTCATTTTGGGAAGCAGAGTGGGTGCCAGAAGTGACATTTCCAAGTTCCAGGAAAGGCCTCCAGCTCCACTGTGAACAATCCCTCTTCTCACCTCCTGCTCTGACTTTGTCACCTCCCTCTCTGCCTCCTCTCTAAGCCTCCGCCACCCAGGCCTCCCCCTGCGGAGTGGGAGCAGCACCCGAGAGTAGAAACCTGTTGCCCAGATTCTTCAGAGGAACTAAACCCAGGAATTATTCTGTCTTGTTTCTCAACAGGAACTCTCTAGAAATGGCTCTGAAATAAAGAGAACCCGGAAAATCCCACTTTCACCTAAATCTGCGGTTAAAAACAATGGGCTTTGTTAAAACCCCACCCTAATGAGCCTCCTCCCGGGCCTAATTGTCACCATGGCAATGGCCCCTGGTGGCCATCTTTAATTAACTGGGAGTAAGAGTCGCTGAATGAGTTCCTCCAGTAAATTGCTGCCCAGCCCAGGCAGTCACGCCGCCCCTCCCCTGCCCCTGGCCTTCAGAATGGGTGATGGGGCAGAAAATTCTCCTCTCCAGCTTTCCTGTCTACCTGCTGGTTCTCTGTAGCATTGCCAGTGGAAGGGTTTATTATTACCATAATAATAGTAATAATAACAGCTACGATCCTAGCGCTTTATATGTATTATCTCACTTTATCTTCTCATTTAATCTTATAGTAATTCTACAAGAGGTGCAAATATATTATTATCTACATTTTTTTTTAATGAGGAAACAGGCTCAGAAAGACCTCTTCCAGGAGATGACCCAATTGCCACCAGTTTTAGAATAGATGGGCAACTGGTTTAGGAACAAATTAGTGTGGCAGATCACAAAACTCCATCTTGCCCTGGCCTTGCCCACTGAGCATGTGTTCTTCCACCTGATTAGACCAGGAGCTCCAGGGGCCACGCCCACATTCCAACCAGAAGGAAACAAGCAAGGCCAACAGGTGCCTCCCCGCCCTTTACGGACACTTTCTGGGAGGTGCACAAGATGCTTCTGCTTACACTCTCCTGGCCAGAACTTAGTCACATGTCCATACCAAGCTCCAAGAGAGGTTGGAAAGGCAGTTCTCATTTGGGGCAGCTGTGGGGAAAAAGGAGACAACCGGCAGTCTTTGCCAGAGGCTTTCAAATCCTTCTCCACACCACCTAACTGATATTCTAAACTGCAATGTCTGACCTTGTCTAGTCTTCAGTGGCTCCCCACTGCCCGAAGCCCACACTCCAAGTTCATGAGCATAGTTTTTAGGACCCTGCAGGAACTGACGCCTACAGCTTTCCCATGCGCTTCACTCCAGCCACCCCAAACCACTGGCCATTCTCTAAACCATATTTCCACGACTCTGTGCCTTTGCCCATGCTGGGAATGCCATTTTGTCTCTTCTCCACTCCGAGTGTCACTACCGGTAGAGTCTTCCCAGAGACAGAGAGGAGAAGGTGATGAGGCTGGATAGGAAGGAAAGTGCATTCAGGCTTGTGTTGGAGCTGGAGGAGACATTCTGCTGTCCTTGGCTTAAGAAAGGCCTGAGCTGTTGTGAATGTGCCAACCTTATGTGTAGCAGCATAAGGCAAGCTGGGCCTACTGCTGGGCTTTTGAGATGGGAAAGTACCACAGATTCCAATTTGTTCTTCCATCCCCCATTTGATAGATGAGGCAAATGAGGACAAGAGTAACTTGCTCAAGATCACCCAGCAACAGAGTAGGGATTCCTGTTCCCCTGGCCACACTTCCATCACCGGGCTGTAGTCTGTACATGGATGTTTTATGCAGTGAGGGGCAGTCCTGGGAATAACAGGCTGGGAGGCACAACCTGTGCAGGGGCAGTTCTGGCAAGGGACACTCAGTGGCCTCAGTCTTTCGGCAGCTTCTAGAACCTCCCCCCACTCCCCACAGGGCCTGGAGGCTGCACTAGCCTAGCCCCGCAGTTTCCTCGCACCACTGGGAGGGGGTGAGCACAGCCTGAGAGAGGCCACGCAAGCCAAGGAGCGTCCACGGGGATCTACACGAATCCATCTCTCCTCTAGGCCCTTCTCCAGGCCCCTAGGTGCCTGACAGAGTGTGACTTGCTCCTGTCCCTGCCCGTGGCACCTGAGATTGGGGTATCAACCACCCCACTAGACAGAACTGGCGGCCACTGTTCGAAAGCCTGGCACCGAGCCAGAAAGGCCACCTCTGCTCATCAGGCCTGCTTGTCGGGGCTGCGTGGGGATCCCTCACAGTGGCCCTAGGGTCCCCGCTGGTCACCCAGGGGACATGGTGCTTTCATTGAACCCAGGGTCTATGAGAGGACAGTCTGCTACCATAGACATAAATGACCAGCCAAGCAGAGCCAGGCTGCAGTTAGGGGCATTATGTCTTTCCCACCTTGAAACATAAGGTAAAAATAGATGTCCCATGTCCACCAGAGGCCTCGTGTCCAGGCGTGTGGTATGAGGTCCAAGGTCACTCCAATAGCAACGTGCTCATTCATGGGAGACAAGTGTGTGCCCCCGTGCCCCCAGGGCTGCCCCCAACCTGGTCCCAAGGCCAGGTGCTGTGAAAGCCTGGTTCCAGACAGGCGAGCGTCAAACGGTTCCACCTGCTGGGATTTGGGGCTAGAATGGGAAGGAAAAGAAAAAGGAAAACTCCCCTAAAGATGTGTGCGCCTTTGGTTAGGTTCTGGCCTGGACTTTCAGTGGAAAGTTGAGCACTTACATGCTGCAATATTCCTCTCACCCAGGGCTTCACCACCTTCTTCCAGATTCCTTTCCTTTGACCTTCCCACCAGCTCCCAGTCCATTTTTCTTTTCTTTAGCCTGTCTGGGTGTGTCAGGTAACACTGGTTACCATTTCATCCCATTCTCCTGGTCTTCCCTCTAACCACCCCCAACTCCCCCACACTCACACACACTCTCCCCCATCCCACCAGAGGTGTCAATTCTCAGTTCTCTCCTTATTTGGTGTGTCAGGATAGTGGACACTTTTAATCCCTCCTTCCTTCTTAAAGCACTTTTTTCTTTATTCTCTTCCTATAATACTTCAAAGACTTCTCCCTCATCTCCTTAGCTGGTTCTTCCTCATATCTTCTCAAGATCAAATCAAAGTACCCCAATGTTCAGCACTGGAATATTTTTCTTCTTTCTATACCTACTCCTTAGTGATCTACTCTAATCTCATGCTTTAAAATAAGACCCATATGTCGACAACCCCCAAGTGAATATCTCTAGCTGCGACCTCTCCCTTGAATACTGGGCTTATTTTATTTATTTATTTCTCCCCACGCCCTCGTTGTTTGCATTTGCTGTGTCTGTTTGTTGTGTGCTGGGTTTTTTAGGAGGCACCAGGACCCAAACCCGGGACTTCCTTTGTGGGAGGGAGGCACCTAATGGCTTGAGATACCTCCCTTCCCTTGAATACTGGGCTTATATATCCAGTTTCCTACTGGACCTCTCCCCTTGGCTTATCAGTTAGGCATCTCAAACTTAACATGTCAGAGAACCAAAACTCTGCTCTTGCTTCTGTCTTCCCCATCTCAAGAAATATTAACTCCATCCTTCCAGGAGAGCAGTCAAAACCCCTGTGTTGGGAAGTGGGTGTAGCTCTGTGGTTGAGCATCTCCTTCCCATGTATGAGGTCCCAGGTTCAATCCCTGGTACTTCCTTTAAAAAAAACAAAAACTAGTGGCCATTCTTGACTCCATAATTCTCTCACACCCCATTTACAATCCCTCAGCAAATCTTAGCAGCTCTATCTTCAAAATATATCAGAAACAAGCTAGTTTTCACCTCTCCATCAAGGCCACCTTGGTATGTATTTGAGACGGCAGGAGTAGGCAAGGGCTAGATCATTGGGGGGTTGGCTGTGGTAAGAACTTTAGGTCTTACTCCGAATTACATGGGAAATAAGAGGGAAAAAGCACAATCAGATTTGTCTTTTTAAAAGACTGCTCTGGATGCTGGGTGGAAAATGCATTGAGGGGCCAAAACTGGAAGTGGTGAGACTGTTAAGTGGCTATTGAGGTTTGGGGGCGAGACGATGATGGCCCCTACTACCTTCTTCCATGAGGAACCCCCCACTTCGACGTCCCAGGAGCCCGTCTCAGAGGCGGGAAGCCTGCCCGGGGTGTAGCTGAGCAAGCGCATCTAGACGAGGCCGCCGCGTTTCAGCACCACCGGGTGGACAGCGCCAGCCCCGCCGCGGAGCCCGGAGCCCCGCCCCTCTTCACTCACCAGTGTTGAGCTGCGGGGTTCAGCCCCGACCCAGCGCCCCCGCAAAGGCTGGCGGCTCGGGGAAGGGGTCTTGAACTCGGCGTAAGCGAAACATTTCCTTTGGGAACTCCCGTTGGCTACCTTCTAAAATGGAGTGACACCACCTCCCTGTGAACGCGGACCAGCCAGACGGGGACGCTGGCGTCAGGCGGTGCCCGGAGGTGAGGCTTCTGGAAAGAGTTCCCATCGCAGTCTCCGGAGTTTATTTCCCTGCCGCTGGAGAATTAAACGTAAAGCCACTCTGCGGCGGCTTGGGGGAAGGGGCTTTTCGCGAGCTAGCCGGGGGCGTTTCCCGAGCAGCCTCTGGGGGCCTGCACCGCGGTGGGCCCCGTCTATGCTGAAGAAACCCGGGAGAACCAAGCTACTTCTTGGAAAGCTGGACAGCCTGCTAAATGATTCCGGACCCAGTCCAGATTTCCCCGCTCCAAATGGCAGAGTTTCTCCAGGGTGGGGCAGCAAAGAGCCACGAACCCCCTTCCTGCCCGCCTGGGAGTGGCCGCGATGGCCAAATCTGAGCTCCCCTTGATCGCGTTCGAACCGGTTTAATTTTCTGAGCTGAAGCTCAACAGGGTTCCTCTTCCCGGAGTTTGGGGATTGCCACTTGGGATCTGCAGACTAAGGAGGGGCCTCCATGTTTTGACTCAAGCTCCTGAAGGTCTGGTCAGGGGGTCAGAGAAGGTGGGAGGAGCCGTGAGATTGCTCTCTTTGAAATGATCTCTGGGTTCCCCACCCCAAACTAGAGCTTTCTCCAGGCTTCCCTGCGAGGGGAGAAAAGGCGCTGGAGGTGGGGCCCTGGCCCTAAAGCTGCTGGCAAACCACAGCATGCTCTCACCCCAGGTGTCTGCGGGGGCCCCCACCCCCACCCCACCCCACCCCACCCCCACCCCACCCCACCCTGTCCCACTCCCAAAACCTGCAATGATCGGCTCTCTGCTCTCTCAGCCCCTGCCTAGGCCCACGCAGCCTCCCCGTACCTGCCTGACCCCCTCTCCTTCCCTTTCCTCCAGGGCTGAGGACCCGTTGTCCTCTGAGAGCCTCAGGCATCGGGCCGGGGCTTGGTCCTTAAGAAGTCAGCTCTGTCCCCAAAATGGAGTCTGAGTCCAGGTTCCAGCAGAACTCAGGTTCATGCCTCCGCAACCCCAGGGTCACCGCACTCTAAAGGGACAGTGAGGTGGATACAAAAATGGGGAGTGCCTGTGGCTAGGCTTCTTGGTGTGAAGGAGTGACCAAACTTCAGTTCAAATCCCAGCTCCTCTTTCTACTCACTCATTATGTGACCTTGGGCAGTCCCTTCAGTTATTTCTTTCTTGTGGTGATATATACACAACAAAAAATATATTCAATGCTGTAAGTCACTTTTCACTTCACTTCTCAGCCGCAGTTTCCCCACCTATGAAATGGGGATAAGTAACTCCCTCCAGGCAGCTGCTGGCAGGAGTCACTGAGACAAAAGCAACCCTCTTTTGATAAGGGCTGGATAACTGGAGATCTGTTATTAAAATATGGGTGCCCCCTCCCAATTTATGGGATGCCTGCCCCCCAATCACCAATTGCCCCATCTCTCTCAGACCTCTAGGACCACCACTGGAGATTGGGCAGATATATGTTCCTACCCATTTTACAGATGGGGACTGTGAGGCCTGGGAGGTGAGCTGCCCTGCCCAGGATCCCACTTGAGTTCCTGAGACTGGGGCCCTGGAGAGAAGGGGGCTTCTGCCTTCAGCCCCCATTGCCTTCCATGCTCCTCCTCCCTCCCTGTGAGCACCCCCTTTCAGGAACTTCTCCTAAAGGGGTCTAGGGAACAACAGGAAGCTTCTGGGATGGCTACCGCATGGAGAAGAGCATCCATCTCTCCCTCCATCAAGCCCTCAGCTTCCCTGCCTATAAAATGGGGAGAATGAGGCACCTCAGGTGAGCCTGGGGATTAAAAGAAAATAACCCAGCTGGGGTCCAGCACTCCATCCTGCCAGACATCTGTTGAGGGCTTTACAGACAGACATTCTACATGAAGGAAACCCCGCCCTCCTCAAGGGCTTGTATTTTGGCACCAAAGGAGTCAAAGAGATTAAATGACCCGGTGAAGGTCACACAGCTGGAAATGTGGAGCCCGGTGGTTTGGACTCAACTTTCTGAAGTCTCTGAGCGCCTGGAAACCAGGCTTAGGACAGCGTCCTGGGCCAAAAACTGCAGCAGCGGGTGGGGAGAAGGTGGGTAGAGCCTCCAGTCCGGTACCAAGTCGCACCCTCTCCAGATCCCACCACCCCAGGGAGCCCTAACCGCAGAAGCGCACTGCCCAGTGGCCACCTGCCCCGGGGCAAGGGGAAAAACGCCTCCAAATGATTGCTCTCAATGTCTTTCCAATTCTGGCATCTTTTAAGCAGAGAAGGGACTGGTTTTTAATTAGCCTCGAAGATGGACTGGTAGCAGCTCTGATATTTAAAAATATCTATTTAAAAACTTCTAAATACACATCCATACATACAAACATATATACCGGCTCCGGAATTAGCTCTTCTCTCAGCTGCGGACCCGCCACCGGGAGGATCGTGACAGAAGAAACGTGGTGCAGCCAGAAGCGAAATCACGACTGTCACGGTCCAGGCCAGGTCCCTCGTGGCGCCCCCGCCCGGTGCCAAGGCAGGCCCGGTCTGCCACTGTCTCCGAGGAAGGGGAATCGTGGACTTCACGTCTTCCTCAGCCTGCGCAGGGCTGGGTGAAAGGCGGGGGTATGTTGGTTTTCGCTCTGGACCCAGCCTCC